>NC_051079.1:58496909-58828159 GCF_004664715.2 Peromyscus leucopus
TTACACAGACAGCCTCATACAGAATAATAATTTATTATTTCTGTCTTGTAATTGAAAAAACTGAAACATAGGGTTATTAAGAATGTTCAGGGTCTGTCTTAGTCTTTATTTTGAATTACTATAACAAAATACCCAAGATTAGGTATGTTGAAAAGAAAGGAGGTATTCTAATTTGCTTTCCTGTCCACATGATAAAAAACCCCACCATATTCCTCCGAATTCCATGTAATTAAAAATATTTACTGTTACTAATAGTATTCTGAGTCCAACATTTGCTCCCTACCAGCAAATGGAGATGAGGCCATCCACTGGGACATGATCAACCTATCAGTGACCATAGAACTGGTCAAAGTGCTAAGCTATGTATGCGTCATTTATATCAATTGCCCACAATCCAAGACTCAGAGAACTTCATGGCAAGTAGGGAAGAAAGCTATGAAATGTTGACTTTTGGACATGATATGGCTGTTACACCCAACTTTTATCAGCTGAGATTACTTGTATATGGTTAAATCAATTAAATTTTCAGAATGGATCCCAGGCCTGACCCTGTCATAGGAGCTCTTGATAGTTGATGGATGCTATGGGAAGGAGAGTTACTATTCTCTTTTAAGACTTTTATTTGGCCCTTTTTGAACTTGAGATGACTTAAAATTCAATATGCAGGTTTAATAAGGCAATTAAATGTATAGATCTACAAATCTATATGTACAGAGGGGATGTAAGCTTGAGATATAAATTTATGAATCATCAGAATATAGGTAGGGTTTTTGCCATAGGAGGTGGTGGAATTATCTTTAAGGAAAGACTATATAGCTTGTAGGAATAGAATGTAAAACTTCAGATTAGAAAGAAGTGAGAAACTAGCAAATTTTGGGGATAGATTAACACTTAAGAATAATCCCATAATTCAATAAGAACACTTGTTCTGACTGAAACAACCCAGAGGGTGTTAAGCATGAAGGATGCATAAAAAGACAGTAGAGAAGCCACAACAGAATTTTATAGATATTAAAGAAACTTAGATCTTGCTGATCATAGAGAAGTTTACAATTTCCTATACAGTCATGTGATTAAACATTCTATTAACAGCACTGGGTACTTGCAGATGAAAACTAGTATATCCAATGCCTTGGTAGAATTAAAACATTTTTCACACCCACTGAGCTCTTGAACTATTCTTTCTTTCTTTCTTTCTTTCTTTCTTTCTTTCTTTCTTTCTTTCTTTCTTTCTTTCTTTCTTTCTTCCTTCCTTCCTTCCTTCCTTCCTTCCTTTCTTTCTTTTTTCCTTCCTTCCTTCCTTCCTTCCTTCCTTCCTTCCTTCCTTCCTTTCTTTCTTTCTTTCTTTCTTTCTTTCTTTCTTTCTTTCTTTCTTTGGTTTTTCAAGACAGGTTTTCTCTGTGTAGCTTTGCACCATTACTGGAACTCATTCTGTAGCCCAGGCTGGCCTAGACCTCACAGAGATCTGCCTGACTCTGCCTCCCAAGTGCTGGGATTAAAGGTGTATGCCACCACTGCCTGGCCCGAACTACCCTTTCTTAAGGAGCTATGCCAGGAACCATCCGTGGTGGATGGGTCCTGCAGAGGATGTAAGGAGTCCGCAGGGAAGGAAGTGAGCCAGGCCATGGTGGTCGGGAGAATCTTGCAGCCTGACTGATGCCAGAGTGTTTTTATTTATACAGAACTTAGCAGGGATACATTCATGATGTCCTAAAACATAGATCATATCATTTTTTTGTTTTGGACATGTGTTTCACTCGCTTTTGCTCATCTTTTATCATCATTAATAAACTATGACAGAACAGAGTTATTATTTCCAATCATTTTCCCTCAAGTTTTGACATCATTAATAAACTATTCTTACTCATTAACCCCGTAACCCAATTTTTGAGAATCTAGAGGCATATGACAGCCTGTGCTCAGGCTGGTTGCTTTGGTTGCTTCAAGGACACTAGACCAAAACAAAATCTTCAACCACCCTGGGCATTTTGCCATGTCTTAAGCAACGTATTATTAACTCTTAGTGGTCAGAGTACCCAGGAAAAATCCTCAGGCCAAAGCTGCTGCAGTTATTATTCAAATTCTGACATAATAAAATCAATGTTCACACTTACATCTTTATAGAATTTGTCTATATGTCTAATCCTGGCATTCTGTTGTTCTTTGATCATATGACACTATAGTGGCTCTACATAAGCTAACTTTCTAAGAGAGGGAGGTCCTGACACATACTTTTATCATCTTTCCACTCCATACTTTGCTAATCAATGTCTCTGTGTAGGGCAGAGTTGTATGCCACATTGTTTGAGTGTACAGTGGAAAGAGGCTTGTAATCTGAACTGTGGACAATTCCTCTAGCCTACCAAATCTTGTTGATCTTTTTGAGTTTACTTCATTTTGAATATCTTGTTCCTGTGTAAATATAGGGACAGATGTTTCAAGAATGTCTCATAGCCTCACGAAGAGACCTCTGGCTTCTTTATGTGTCACAACCTCCAAGGCATAGGGAATACCTTCAAGCAGATAAGGCTATCTCCCTAAAAGCAGGTGGGGGTTGAATAGTATGTTCAGGACTTTCCTGGGTAAGCTTAGAAGCAGCATTCCTGGGAGAAGGCATAAATGATTCATAAGGAATTTTCCATCAATCCAATATCCTCAAATTATACAAATATTAAAAGTGACCCAAGTAGGTGAGAGGTGGAGATGAAAACCAAAGGTGGCATGGCAGCCATCATACAGCTCAGCTCTGCTGGATCTTTGTTAAGCAGCTGTGCTGACTTTATGACTTCTGCCATTCCATTCAGATGTGGCTGTGTCAGATCTACTTGAGGATATTCTCCAGAAACATAGGAGAAAAAAACCAAGAAAGATGATATAAGATGCAGAAAACATAGGATTTCAAGGCTAGAGAGCTGTCACACAGGTTTGAATCCATGAGTTCCATCCCAAAACTCACAGAAAGGTGGAAGGAGAGAATTGACTTCAGAAAGTTGAGCTCTGATCTCTGCATGGGTGCTGTGGCTCATGTGTGTGCCATTCTTCCCTACATCACACAAATAATAATGATGGAAAGAAGCAGAGGAGTCAAACCAGCTGCTCATAAAAGGAAGTCTGTTTAAAAGGTCTAGCAAACAATTAGTTCATATTATGAAATAAGAAGGAAGATACTTCCAAAGGAAGAGAAGGAAAAGAAAAATACATGTGTAGAGAACAGGAGCATGGATTTACAAATGCACATTAAACTATAATAAAGAAAAAAATCAATGGAAGCAATTCCATGAATATTATACATAAGAGGAGAACATAATAGCCAAAATAGAAATCAAGTCACAGTGTATTACCTACATCATTAACATGCCTTAGCAGTTTAATTATCACTGATCTTTGTCTTTCAGAGTCAGTCAAAAGATAAACAATAGGATACTGGACTAAGACTACAGAAGGGAGTGCAATGGCAAACCCTGCTATCGTTGAAATGCATGTGCTGTTGAGAGAAATGAGCGATGGAGGGAGGACTGCCGACTGACTGGAGGGAGGACTTCTGACTGGAAGGAGGACTGCTGACTGGAGGGAGGACTGCTGACTGACTGCAGGGAGGACTGCTGACTGGAGAGGGAGGCAGCTTCCTGTACTGTGGTTTAATAGAGTGGGGAGCCAAGATCATTATGGATGGATGCAAGGCATGGTCCAAAAATATTATTTTTGTTGTTGTTGCAAAGATCTTTGGAGGTTAAAATATGGCAGTAAAAGTATAAATAGAAAGAATTGAGGAGGTGTGGAGTCATTTGAGTGAGAGAAAATTTCATCTATCATCATGGGAGCCCAACAGATAAGAAATAGTGGTGTAAATGTGCTAATTAACTATTTGGAGTTGAGCCCTAGAAAAACAAAATGCAAGCAGTTAGAGCTTGCCTCTGGGGACTGAGAGGCAAAGGGAAGGAGGCAAAGAAAATAAATTGTTGGTTTTCTCCATGAGCCCTTATGTTGTTTTTGCTTCTAAACTATGCCTATTTGTTACTTTGAATAAAAATTACAATGAAATAAAACTAAATTATAGGCATGAAGTTGTTATAAAATGAGAGCGTTGATTAGGAAGGTACTTAAAAGTTATAACAAAATGTGCCCAGGAAACCTGGAATCTGTTTAAAGAGAGAAAATCCATAAAACACGATTGGAAGATTCAACTTAAGCCGACTATTTGGAGATAAAAATCATATAAGGCTAATTTGCAAAAGACATTAATTTTTAAGAAACTAATATTATTGCAAATAAAATCAAGGTCAAAATGGTACATGGCTGCAGACCAGAAAGGAACCACATAGGCAGCAATGGCCCCACCCTGCTTTCGCTGGGAAGTCTATAGAGTCCTTTGGGATCACTTGAGCACCAATATTGAAAACTAATTAAAACATGAAAGCACCTGAGAATTAGTGGCCCTGACAGAAGATCATCGATGAAAAGGAGATAATATAGTAGGGGAAGCGTTTTGTAAGTTTTTATTGAAGATGGGATTAAAGGGATTCACACACTTTAATTGTCTGTTGAAGCAATTAGATAAAAGGAAAGAATCAAATAGTGGGAGGGCAGATTCATATCAAAGTTGGCAAGAACTTGGCAGGAGGGCAACTACCCTCTCCTTCCGTGACCATGTGGAGATCACTTTCAACACTTACAGGGTAGCAGCTGGGGTCCTTGTGACATGAAAGCTCGTGACACGTCATAGGTAAATTCAAATGGATTAGGTGGTTTATAAATCACTTAACTCCTTTTGAATTTATCCTGAAATTAGACAAGACCTTATATAGGTTTAAGGCAAAGAAGATTTTATTCTACTCTGTTTCACATATGAAAAAAAAGTGCCTCATAAAGGAGGCCAGGAGAGTTCAGAGAACTGGATGACAGGTCCCAACAGCCAGGTGCATTGTCCATAACCACAGTTCACCCAAGTTTTCCACTGTAATTAGCCGTTTAGTTCAAGTCAAATTTGAGACACAGAGAAAGACATTAGCAACTCATTATACAGAATAAACAAATTGAGGTGAAATGTTAAGTGGCATGCTCAAGATCAGAAATCAAATTAATAGGAAATCTGAACCTAGATGTTAAGTGGCTGGTGTTCCAGTCAAGGGCCCTCACACTAAATAATACCTTTCACATCACAACACATTAAATTCATTCATCACCCTTAAGACTGAGGCTTAGATTTCAGGAACCATTTGTCAACGTTGTATATGTCTACATTTGGGTATGGCTATTTTTAAGTACATCTTGGTTCTTTAACAGGTACACATTCTTTTAGAAACTGGATACTATAGAAATAGAAGATATCGCAGAGGCAAAAGGCCTCTACATCCCAATTTTGCTGGAGAAGTCCTGCCATGTGCCAGTTCCCACAGCACAGTTAGTACTAGCATAATGTTACTTTCTTAATAGTGTTCTATACTGGAAAAAAAGTTACCTAGAGGTCCCTTATATATCTGTACATATGATTGAGGTAATAAATAACCTCCACCCTCTCTTTTACTCTCCCTTTATCCCCCTCCCATAGGTTTTTAGACAGGCTCTTGCTCTATTATCCAGGCTGTTCTTGAACTTATCATACTGGCTAAGCCTCCAAAGGACTATGGTTATAAGCATCTACCATGATGCCTGGCTCCTGGACTCTCTTCTCTGAGATGTTTATATGACAAACACCCTTGAAAAATAGAGATGATGTTTCACTATAGAGCAAAGGATAGGCATGTTTTTGTCACTATGGAAAAAAATGGATTCTATCAATTGAAAGTCTCTCTCTTGTAGTACAGTCAACTCTGATATAGTCTATATGTAGGATCTATCTGCAATTGCCTGTGGATAATGGTGGCAGGCATGTGTAGCTGATGCACAAACTGCCTGCAATGCAGTGAATTATATACTTTCAATGCTGAGCCAGGGGTCCTGGGTCTTTGTCAGTATTCAAAAAATCTGTTAAGCAAACTTCTTTTCTGTCAGGTTAGGTAAAAACAGAACCTTAAGAGTTCTTAATACCTTTAGAGGCAGCCTAGACATTCTCTTTATGTTTAAAAAGAAGAACACCTGACTTTGGGCTGAAACCCTGATGGAGACTACATTTCCTACATGTCTTTGAATGAGCACTCTGGTAGAGACTACACTTCCTATGTACCTTTTCATGCACTTTGGGCCAAGGAGCCAGGTACCACTTTGAGATCATGATCATAAAGACAATGAATACACATGACCCTTGACCGTCCTTTCATCTGAGGGAGAGCTGACCTAGTGGTGGTATTCTGAACCGCACATGTTAGCCTTATGATAGAAGTGAAATCAGAATGACAGAACCGCTCTGTTAGCATCATGTCTCTACACTATGGGGACAGGGGAAGATAGAAGCTTCTATTTGAATATATGTGATTTTGGCTGCTCTAATGGAAACTTGATTGTATACTGGGAGATGAAGACATGATCTTGGGTGCCTCTGTTACACTTATTTTTAATAGATGAAGAAATGGAGACCCGGGATCAATAAAGGACTTGCACATAACTGCAGAGTGAGCAAAACTTGAGTTAAAATTCCTAATTAAACAACCTCTCCAACTCCCGTTTTTCATATAACTCATGTCCAGTGTACCCAATAATATTGAATAAATAAGCACAGAGGTCCAGAGAAGTAAGAGTGCAGGGAAATCTTCAATACTGAGAGAAATTGCAAATGTAACAACTGGTATCAATTATCCCGCCCCAGATGAAGAGATGAATATAGAGACATAATTTGAGCTTCATGAACTGACAATCAAGGTAAGACAGAAATTGCTGGAGTAAAAAGTACTCAGTGGAGGATGAATGATTTACACAGCAGTGACGTGGTTGGCAGCTTCTTTCAATTTTCATTGTTATGTCCCAGAAGCCCAATTCACTGCCTTTTTGGAATGGCTTCATTAAGCAAGTGAAATTTGAAGAGGGATCTGAGAGAGTTGAAATAGCTTTCATGGCTAATGGGCGAGGGAAAACTGGCTAAGAACTGACTTCATAAATCATGCAGTATCTTGTTTAAGACATTTCCTAAAATGCCTGTGGGTGTGGTGAAGATATAATGATTTCTAAGGCAGTGTTTGTGATCTAAAGAATATATCATTTTGTGGAGTTGCAAGACCAACATTAAAAACATTGATACGATTTTATACCTAGGAAGGAGGTAGACAATTTCACAGAGAATATCCAACATGAAAGGTGCTGATGTGCTTTGAGAAATAGGACCTCAGGAATCTGAAGTCCTATAGATAATGGCCAAATGATTCCTCTTTTAGTTGGGAGGTATTGATGATCAGGTTTTTATTGTTTCTGTTGTTTTAATATCTTGAGGAGATTATTCAAGTTCTCTTTGATGTCTTGTGGTTTTATAGATTAGTGTGGGAGCACTCTTGGGAAATGAAACTACCTAAAGATAAAGTGGAAGCTTTAGGATGGTGGCTTTTGGATAGACATTGAAAATCCTTAGGTGTCAGATGTAAAACTGAAATGGGAAATGTTGCATTGGGCAGGGATTCATCAGGTATTTTCTCCTCGAGCAAATGAGGAGGAAGACAAGGCTTTCAAAAGAGCTATGAACCAATGTGGCCCAAAGAAATCCATCGGTGACATTCAGAAACTTTTCTCTATCTCTGCTACCAAGACTTCATTTTTTTGTAAAAAAAAAAAAAAAAAAAAAAAAAAGATTTATTTGTGACAAAATGCTCTGTGCATGAAATTTACCTTTAAATAACTTTTGAGCACACAGTTTAGTAGTATGATGTTCCTTGTACTGTGCAAGCAGTTTCCAGTACTTTGGTCACCTGTGAAATTACTCTATTCCCATTAAACATCAATTCTACTTGTCATGCTCTCCATAGCCTGGACAGCTCTCCAGAACCTTTCTAATTTTATCAACCTGACCATTATATATATGTCTTGCAGATGGAAAGTCATGATATACATCTTTTAAAACTATTTGTTTTTATTTTTGAAATTATAATTTAATTACAATTATTTCTCTTGTCCCCCTTTTCCTTCCAAACATTCCCATATATCCTTTTACTATTTCCTTAAAATTCATGACCTCTCTTTTCACTATTATTTTATGCATATATACTTACATATATATATTTGTATATATAACTGTTCAATCCATATAATGCTACCTGTATAGAAGTTTTCAGGGCTGACCATTTGGCACTGGACAAAAATTTGGTGTGTTCTTCACTGGAGAAAGCCACCTCTCCCATCCCCATCTTTTCTAAGTTGCCTATAGTTCTTTGTCTTGAGTGGAGGCATCATGGGCCTTTCTTTGTGTATTTTGGCATGTTAATTGATATCATATTTGTTCAGCTAATGTTTTGGTATTCATGTTGGTGAGAAATTTGGGGTAAAACTTCAGATACTGGCAGTAGACACAATCTCACATCAAACTCTTACATTCTTTCTGCCTGATCCCTACCCATTCCACAGTGTTCCCTGAGCCTTAGCTGCAGGAATGTTTTGTAGATAGGGACTGGGATCCACAACTTTGTATTTTGACTGGTGTGGTTTTCTGTAGTGGTGTCTGTCTGTTGCAAAGTTAAGTTTTTTCAATGAGAGGTGAAGATTACATATATCCTTAACATTTAATTATGATATACAATATGACAGAATCTCCTTTTTAAACCCTATTAATATACAACTGTATTTGTCTTGGTTACTTTTTTCAATGCTATAACCAAATACCTGAGAAGGAACAGTGTAGGAAAGGTAGGGCTTATTTTTAATTACAGTTCAAGATGATGTTGGCCATCATGGTCAGATGTAGTGGGTGGTTGTTAGTCAGAGAATGCCTAACTGTAGTGGGGACAGTGTCTGGTCCCATTGCAGTAGAGGAACATGAAGTGGAGCCAAACAATGGAACCTCAATGCCCACCCCAGACACTCACTTCTTCAAGGGAAGTTCCTAAAGTTCCCACACTGCCAACAAACAGTGCCACCAGTTGGTGATCAACTTGTCAAATATATGAGTCTATAGAGGACAATTTATATTCAAACCACAATAGTATGTTCATATATTTTTCTTATCTATTCTTCTATTGATGGACACATAATTTGCTTTCACCTGTCAGCTATTTTAAATAATGCTGCCATACACTGAGGTATGCAAGTAACTCTTTGGAATCTACTTTGAATTATTGTAGATATCCACTGAGAGGTAAAATTGCTCTATCCTGTTGTGAGTATGCCCTTAATTAATAAAACCCCTGCTGTGTCTTTTATTTTATAGCAGTCACACCATTTTTCAACCCCACCTATTGTGTGTGATGATTCAGCCTCTTCATTCCCTAGCCAATCTTGTTATCGTCTGCTCCTTGGTTTCTTCTTCTTCTTCCTCCTCCTCTTCCTTTTCTTTTTCTTTCTTTCTTTTTTAACAGTGGCCATCATACTGAGTATGTAGTCATCGCTCATTGCATTAGTGTAATGATAATCAACTGTTAGATATCTTTTCATATGCAGTTGGCCATTTTGCCTATTGAGAACTATTCATTCAAGTCCTTTCCTGATTTTAACCTTTGTTGTTAAATTATAGGAGTAGTTTTAGTGTATTCTAGATATGAATCCTGTTTCATTTAATATACTACCACTGTGGGTCAATTTCTCACATTGCTGATGGTGTCCTTTGATGTGCAGGCATTTTCAACATTATGCAGTCTAACTTACCTTACTTGGTTACCTATGGCTTTAATGTCATAGCAAAAAAAAATCATTATGAAGTCAAAAGTAGTAAAGGATTTAATATAAAATTAACTTAAAAGAGATTTTTTTATAAATATAGCTTTCAATATTGTATTTATATATTTAGTCGATTTTGAATGTATTTTTATTGCATAAAGTATCTGCCCAAATTCACTTACTTTTGTGATACCTTATTTCCCAGAACCACTTGTTGAAGAATATTACTTTTTTTCTATTTGTGTTTCACCCTTGTTGAAAATTGTTTGACCTTATGTTGTGAGGGCTTCTTCCTGACCTCCTTATTCTATTCTACTGGCAATATTTTATGCTTTGACTTATTGAAACTTTTTTGAAAGTTTTGAAATTAAGAAGTATATGCAAAAGTTATTTATTTGTTTTAAAATTTTATTTGTTTATTGAGTGTGTATGTATGTGTGCATGTGCATGCATGTATGTATGTATGTGCATGCATGTATGTATGCGTGTGCCTGTGAATACTAGTGCTCATGCGCCACAGTGTAAGTATGTAGGACAGAGAACAACTTTGGGGCATTGGTTCTTGCCTTCTACTTTGTCTAGGTAGGGTTTCTTGTTTCCACTGTTGTGTAGCAAACTGTAATAACTGGCCCATGAAATTTCATGGGAAATTCTGTCTCTATTTTCCATCATGACACAAGAGGGCTAGTATTATAGACACGCACCAATACGTCTAGCTTTTTTATTCCATTCCAGGAATAAAATTCAGACCACCAGGCTCATTAAGCCAATGCTTTTACCTGCTGAGCCATTTTTCTCTGCACAAAAAAAAATATTTTGAGATTTTTTTTATAGAAATCATTTAGGGATATCAAAATAAGTATTTAGGAAGCAGTTTGACAATATGATTATTCATCAAAACAAAATAGTAAATTCCTCACAAGGGTCTGTGAACTCTACAGCAAAAAGCTCTTGACCAGATTTATGGAACCAGCAATGAATTCCCAACTGTGGAGATGGTTCCAATCTAATCAGAAATCAATCAGTTGCCCCTATATCAGTCATGCCACTATTGCCCCCAAAGTCTTATCACTGCTTCACCCATTATATATACAACAGGATCCACAGCTGTGTAAGACTACTGACAGTATTTCTCTTCAAGCAGCCTGTGTAACACCTTCTGCCACTATGAAGGATCAGCACTAAGAATGAAACCTTCAGCTTATTTTTTCTATGTCTTATGGTCTAAGTGTGTGATATCTAACAATAGAGCCTTACCATAGATTTCTGTTGGGCAGCCATGAACAATGGTAACATTGGCTTAGAAGCTGCTGATGTAGAAATCTGTAACTGGCCAAAGTACTGAGAACAAGGGTTGTTGAAATGCTTGGCTCTAAATGGGACAGCTTTATCACCACTTCCAAGATTCAGGGATCATTGTGGAAGAGGGTCAAGAAAAGTATAAGAGCCATAGGACGGGGAACTCTATAGCAAAAGATGTTTTCTGGACATGATGTAGCCATTGCATTTATGGACTCAGGTGCTTGTGGCTATATGTACAAGACCTGCACATGATTGGGCTTAACCACATTTTTATTATTGATGGAAGATGGCCCATCTTGTCTTACCACTTCTCAAATGATTGTTAGCAACTAGTGTTTTTTTTTTTGGGGGGGGGGATTGGGGTGCCATTTTCTTCAGTCACATAATCATTGATGATTTGCCCTTGCTTCATGAAATAACCTCTCATTCACACTCAGACAAGAAACTAATTAAATTCAGCGGCCACATACAAAAAGATTTCATGGAATTAGAAGGATGTGTTGAGCAGAGAGTTCCCAGTAGGAGTGGATGGAGATTAGAGAGGGAAATTGGGATTGAAAATGATTAAAATTTATTATATATGTGTATTAAACTGTTATAAAACCAAAAAATTAAAAAAGCTTGCTTTGACTATTGGAGGTACCTTAAGATTCTAGGTGAATTGTAAATAGATTTTTTCAATATTTTAAAAACCCTCATTGGGGTTTTTGATTAGACTTTTGGGTCTATGGGGCCACAATCATTCAGGAGCTGCCAGCTCCCTCAGGGCCTGAATCTGAGATGGACACAGATGGTGGCTCCCCTGGACTTTTGGGACTGCAGGAGTCACAATCAACCAGGAACTACTGGGATCTCTAGTCCCTGGCATTTGTGAGAGGGAAGGCAAGAGCTCCATGCCATCCCTTGTGGCTGGGGCAGGCAGTGCTCAATCAAGTGCCACCTGTGACCCTACCAAGAGCCCTGGAACTGGGCAGTTGTGTACCATTGTGGTGAGACAGTACAGGGTGGGGAGAAGGAAGAGAGGGAGAGGCAGAATGGTTTGTTGGCTGTGGAAAGAGATGAATCTAGAGAGGTAAGGGTGGCAAGGAACAGGCTGATATGAATAGCCAGCTGGCTACCCAAGTCCAGGGAGATGTCTGGGCCTGGGCTATGATCAAGGGCCAGATCTCCAACTGGGGGCCTGGAGAAGCCCAGGGGGCCTGAGTTGATGCCTGAGGCTCCTGTTGTCACTGGTTGCCATGCAAGGGCCTGTGTGGTCTGGGCCATGCCCTGGGGCTACATTGGTGTCAGAGGGCCATACTGCTACAGGGACAATGCCAATCTAGGTAGTCTGCACAGCCACCTGGGGCCATGGTCACAACCCAAGTTGCTGCTGATGGCCATGTCTGAGTCTGTGCTCCTGCTGCAGCTGGGGTCTGTTTGATGTCCATGACCCACGTTAGCACAGAGATCATTGGAACTATGCTGTGCTGAGCCAGCCCTGCCCTTCACTGACCCTGTGATAGCTGGTCCTGCCCCCATCCCCTACTGCCCTGTGCTCAGGATACAGGTGAGCCAATCCTAAGGGCATGAGAGCAGGAGAGCTTACCCTCATCTGCTGTGTGGTGGCGTGGTTGAGGGAAAGATGCCCTCCCTCCCTCACCCATTACCACCAGCTGGCCCTGGGGTGGTCACAAGAGTAGGAGAGCTAGCCCTGACCCTCACTGGCTGTAGTGCATGAGAGAGTGGCTTCTGCTTTCCCATTGGGCAAAATACTAGAGCTGACCCTGTTGTCAGGGATGCAGCTGAGCCAGGGGTGTAAGAGTAACAGATGTGACAACCACCCCTATTATCTACTATGTGGTGGCATGGATGAAGGAAAGATGCCTTCCCTCCTCTGCCCCTTGCTACCTGTGGCAAGTGGGAGCTGACCCCGAGGTCATGAGAGTAAGAGAATCAGCCCAACCCTACACCAGCTACAGTACACACGAAAGTGGGTCCTGATTCTCCCTTGGTAGCACACTAGAGATGACCCATTGTTGGGGTTGCAGGTGAGCCAGTCCTCAAGGTGTGAGAGCAGGAGAGCTGATCCCATCCCCCTTGTATACCCCCTAAAGCAATACGGAGAGAGGATCCTGCACCTTGCGTGGGCAGAACAGTAGACCTGGCCCTGGTGATATCAGTGAGGGGAACTGAGATCTGAGCGCCCGAGAGCAAGAGCAGTAGCCCCACTCCTTGTTCTAGGCTGCATTAGGAGAGCTAGCTGAGGCAGTGCTGGAGAGCTCATCTGGGTAGTGAGGATGAGGGAAAGCTAGCAAGTGGACCAAAACCAGCTATCATCCAGGCCCCGAACAAGGTCTAAGAGTTGGCCCACTCCAACATCCACTTCATCTATGAACGGTTGGAGCAGGTGAAGGGGATGAATCTGCAGATCCAAAACAGCAGGATCTCTATGACACAGGACAACAGGATATCCAACAGGAGCGCCAGTGAGAGCCCATTATCAGTGGTGTGGCAGAAACCAGAGGCCTTGAGCCAGACCAATGCCTGGTGACAATGAACCTTGTAAGAAAAAGATGGACTAGTGCATAGTTGGAAGTTTTTCTGTGTCTCGACTGCTTCTGCAGCTGCTCAGACCCAAGTAAACACACAGAGGCTTATATTATTTTTAAACTATGGCCATGGCAGGTTTCTTGCTAGCTAGCTCTTATATCTTAAATTAACTCATTTCTATAAACCTATACCTTGCCACATGGCTTGTAGCTTACCAGTAATTTACATCTTGCTTCTCCTGGTGGTGGCTAGCAGCATCTGCCCCATTCTCCTTTCTTCTCTCCTATCTCTCTTGGATTTTCCCACCTGGCTCCATCCTGCCCTGCCATAGGCCAATGTAGCTTTATTTATCAACCAATCAGAGCAATACATATTCACAACATTCCACAACACTAAAGGGTAAATTGTGTGTCTCAACCAGCCACACTATAGCTTCCATGTCAAGATTCTTTTGTTTGATTTTGTTTGTTTTGTTTTTATTTTTGTTTGGTTTGGTTTTTGGTTTTTAATTTAAGTTTGGTTTTGTTTAGGGGGTAGGTTGCAAGTGCAGAAGGAAGACATGAGGGGACAGGGAGATAACTAGGATTGGAATTCATGATGTGAAATCTGCAAAGAATCAATAAAATTTAAAAAACTAATTAAATTTTAAAATTCATTTTAGGCCATGTATGCATTTGAGTGATATTGGATCTTCTATATCTTATCTATGAGCATGAGATAATTTCCATTCCTTTGTGTCTTTAGTTTCTTTTAGCAGAATTTTATGGTTTTCAGTCTATAAGTCTTTTAGATATTTTATTAGTTTTATTCCTTAGTATCTTCCTCTTGGATACTATCATAATGGTCTGTTCTCTTCATTTCTGTTTCAGATTGTTCAGTGTTGGAGTGTAACACTCTGAATGTACTTCCATCTATATGTGAACTTTGTATTCTAAAAACATAGTGAAGATGTCATCTCTGGCAGCTTAAGATCTTTAAACTATTCTACATATATCATCTCATCTGTAACTAGAGATAATTTTAATTCTGTATTTTCTTGAAATTTTTTCTTTTCTCATTTAATTGTTCTGCCTAAGATTTCATTAACATATAACAAAAATGGATAAAATAGCTGTTCTTATTTTTTCCCATACTGTAGAGGCAACATTTTTAGTATTTTACATTAAATTGAAAGTTTTCTCTTGAAGCTACTCCTTATTTTCTATTTGGCTTTATGTTAAGAGAGAGCTTATTTTGAAATAACTGGCCTTATCTCTTAAGACAGTAAATGTTGTATTGGAATGCACCCAGAAAAGATTATACGTCCATCAGCTTAGTCTCTTCATGACACTTGAACGAAGGTCCAGAACTTAGGCATGATCGTCACATGATAATGACAAAGGGACAGAGTCTGCTCACATTTGGGTTTGAGCAGCTCCATTGTCCCTTGAATGCATCTTAAGTTTAAGTAGTTTCTTGCAACTGTCAATTCACATTGCAAGCAGCTTTTCTGGTCATCTTCCCCACACTTCTTGTGGTATGTTCTCCTTTCTTTGTCTTCCAACATGGTTGCCTCCTCTTTGTTCCTCTCGCCTCTTTAAAGCTGCCTCTGGCTTAAAATTCAAATAAACATGGATTCTAGTGGTGAGATTGTGCTTCATTCTCAAGGTTTCTAACCTTACAAGTAACATTATAGCTATGTTTTACAAACTGTTAGAGTGTATCCCCCCAGGAGTGCATTTATGAGAAGTTTGGTCTTCAAAGTGGCATGTTGACAAGTGGTGGAAATATCACGGAGTTGGGTTTAAGACAAGGGGATTAAGACAATGAGGTTGCTGTGTTCAGGAGGGATTAAAGTAGTACTGGTGTGATTCCACTTAGTTCCTGAGGAGTAAGTTACCATTACAAGGCAACACTCTTAGGCAGCTCTTTTGATGAGACTTCATTTCTAGAAGACACAAAAATCAGAGAAAACATCCAGTTTTTCTGGCTCTTACAATCTTTCTGCCAACTCTTCCTTAATGTTCCCTGAGTCTTAGGTAGAGAAATTGTGTTGTCAGAGTATACAAATTTAATTAAAAATCAGCAAATACTAATTAACACCTTAAAATTAATAAGATGGCAACACCATTCATTACCTGGTCACCAGATTCCTTTCTTGCTACATAATCTGTTCTGAACTTGCTCCTGTCATTATAAAGACATACACTATTGAGTGTCAGCAGAGCCAACTGAAATAGAATCCTTATTCTAGAACTTCTAGAATTGTGAGATAAGCAAGCCTGTTTTTTTCATGTATTACTCATCCTTAGGTATTTTTGTTATAGCAAAATAAAACAGATTCGTACAATTGTTCACATTCTCAAAGGTTTTTCACATAACTCCAGCCTTTTGGTTCAAATGGATGAATGCTGTTGTGATTCACACACACACACACACACACACACACACACACACACACACACACAGGTTGTTTTATAAAGCTGACTACTTGGTATTGGATAACCACTTATGGGACTTATCCATGAGGAAAACCTATTCTCCCTTTCTTAGCAGTTATTAGTGGCCTGTAGCTCTTCATCAAGGGATGGTGCCTTCTGAGATTTGCTCCTCCCGCATTGGTATGTTAGTTGGTATTGTCACTTTTCAGTTAATATTTAAGCAGCCATATTGTTGAGATTTCTGAGGTGTGGCTTTGCTGTCATGGCCAGACACCACCATCCCTTCTGGCTCTTAATTTTCCCCCACACCCTCTCCTGTGATGTTCCCTGAGCTCTAGTAGCTGTGTTGTATGTGTATCAAATAAGGCTTGGTGCCCCACATTCAGTTCTCTGCATTGACCACTTGGAGCTTTTTGGAATGGTTTGTGTCTGCTGAAATAGAAGCTTCTTTGATGAGGGGAGAGAGCTGCGGTTAGCTGTAGATATAAGGATAAGTACTAAGAAGCACATATAATTTAGAACTTTATTTGCAGTTAGTTATGTTAAAATATGTATAATTGTGAGAAAATTGTGTCAACTTATTGTGAGTTTTTTTAAATCCAGGTATTTGGCTTTATACATATAAGATCACCATAAAACATAGGAACTTTTGGACAAAATATTAAAGTCATGTGAAATGGCAGTGTTATAGTGTAGGTTTTTCCTAAGTCATGGTTTTGAGAACATATTCGCAAGAATATTTTCTTAATTATACACACACACACACACACACACACACACACACACACACACACACACAAGGGCTAATGAAAATTTGGCTGTGGTAATATCATAGCGGCATTAATGAATATACTATCCGAGTGAACACTATTTGTATTCAAACTCTAGCATTCATTGAAATGATACTTGACTTTCTAGAGCAAAATGCTTATACTCAGGCATGCATACACTTACACACATGGAGTTGGTAGTTTTATGTTACTTAACACAAATTATGTAAACAAGTATATCAGCAAAATACTCTTCGATAAAATTAAGCATTTTAAAGAAAAAATTACATCATTCTTTGCCCCGAAGTTGTTTTTTGAAAATAAAATAGCAGCTATAGCAAATAACATTTACTTCACATGAACAACATAGCCAACACCAGGAATCTCTGTCACATGATGGCTTGCATTAAAGAAGAATTGCTCTGCAGAATATAGACATATAAATAAGGGGAGAAAGTCCTCGACGGCCACTTCTGACAATGGGAATCATTTCTAAGGCATTCTTTCAGATTCTTCTTCTGTATGAGGAGAAAATGCCAATGGAAGATGGATGTTTCCTTATAATATGTTTTTAATTTATAATGAGTTGAGAGTCGTAGAACAAAGAACTCTCTTGAAGGGACAGAGCTGAGAGATGGTGGAAATTTAGTAGTTAAATTAGTCATACTGTGAGGGGTAGAAAGGTCTGGGTTTCCAAAAGACCCAGGGTTTTTTTTTTGTCCCAACAGACCTTCTGTGTTTTTATATGCAGTAGTAAAATATGTGAGCAGTGTGCTGGGGAAGACACACAGTTTTGTGTCCATCTGTGATGTGCTACCAGTCATTGCCTACAAGCTCAGAGTATGTCACCTTCCAAGATAAATAGCTCTCCATCTGAGACCGGCTGCTACACAACTGCCTTGTGTGGAATCATTTGAATAAAAGCAGAGTAATGGGATTGTAATTGGGAACAGGGGCTGGGTAACCAGTCCTATATACTCTAAAAGTAGGAAGCTCTATGGGAGTCCCAAGTAGTTTAAACAATAACCCAAATTAATGTGTTGGGACATCAGAACTGCCCATGAATCACCAGGATTCTTTGTTTTTATAGGCTCTCTTTCCTGCTATTAAAAAGACTATGTGCTTTGGGATATGTGTCCTTAGTTTCTGATGTTTCCAAGAGAAAAAGAGGGTGTTGCACTCATTTCCAACATGTTGGAGAGCAGTGGACCCAAGGAACTATAGGGACACTAATATTGAGGTATGGTAATATTAGGTAATAATATTGAGGACACTAATATGGTAAAATAAAGCAATAATCAAAATGCCATACTGGGATTATGGAGTACGCACTTGAATCAAGCATGGCACCTGGTGCTCTTGTATTCTAGAAACTGCCTTTGCTGTTGGCCTGGTCGGATTTACTTCTTCTCTTTTACTCTCACTTCTGTGCCTCCACACACCCAAAGTCATGGATCCCAATACTACATTGTGTTTCATTAACAAAAGGAAGATAGATTTCAAAACGGATGCCAAGAATGATGCTGAGGCTGAAAGTATAATTTAACTCTTAAGTGGCCTCTACTTTCTCATAGTAAACCAGCTGTTATTTTAAATAGTTATTATGCTATTTTTGAAACGTGATGAAATGGTTGCCTTCCACAGCAGGTGCTGTGCAGATGAAGAAAGTATCTCAAGAAGGCCAATTCCAAATTTCGTGTTACTCTCATCTGAGCCCCAACTATTTGGTATTGACTGCTTAGAAATTAAATACTAGTAGAAGGTTTTTTTCCCCCTCATTAAAACCAGTCTGTTTTATTTAAGCGGTAGTTCATACCCAGGTGTGATTTTTGGGTCCTAAGTTGCCTTTGGCAACATTTTAAATCAGCTCTGGTTTCATGATTTTGAGGAAGGTGGTACTGGTGCCACATGGGTAGAGGCCAAGATGTTTCTGAACACTGTATTGTGCCTGAGAAAACATTTCCTCCAGAGGGTTGTACAGCTGCAGATGTCAGTGGTAAGGAAGTAGAAAAAATATGATTTAAACTCATCTTTTAAAAAGCATATTATATGATTAAATAGGTTGGTTTGGCAGTTTTAGCTAAATACATTTTAAGATCCATCTGTGACTAGGATAGAATTTTAGGAGAGCAAACATAAAATTAATCTTATTCTATGATTCCCTAAGCCCCCAGTTCTTTTCCACACTCAAAAATGTTGGCACATATGAACTACTTGTACAGAAAATACCCTCCGGAGTTTCTCCCTGCCTAGAAGACATCATGGGAAGAGTGGCCATCCAGGTGGACACTAATTCTATCTTGCTTATTTGAATGGCCAGTAAACTAGACAGTCGTGAGGGAGGTGTCCAATTGTAGTACTGGACTTACCCAAGTCTCCATTAACTGCAGTCATGATGACACCAAGGGCCCTAACATTACATCCTACGTTTATACCTCTTTGTTTTCCTAATCTCTTTCAAAGTCTAAAACAAAACTTGTAGTAGAGATCTGGAGAGCAGGTGAGCTTTGTATTGCATTTATTTTCATAATAAGAAAATCATTCAGGTTTGCTCACTGGAACAAATTACTCACTTATTGAATCAGCAAAGCACAATATTACTTACAAACTGTTCTCCACTGGTACTCATAGCCAAGGAAAGATAGTTCTGGCATAATGTAATGGCATCCCAAATATTATAGCATTAATTCAAGTAACCAGACAGAAAGAATAATCCAGCAGGCCTGGGCCAACATTGATGTTCTGTTCCCGGAGCTTATTAGCTGTTAAAAATCCAAAACAGTCAAGTAGCCCAGAGATGTGGATGTGAAAGCAAATATAATAGTAATTTTGTAAAAGAACTTGGAAAGGGAGAGGTGGTCAGCTATTGGCCAAGTGAATTTTTTACTTTGACAGTGAAATGGAGGAGGGAAAAATGCATTTTCTTTTAAGCTAATAAAACAAATCCGAGTGCAGTTCTTAATGATGCTGTCCAAACTACATTCATATTGTTGCTGTTGCCCTGAGAAGCATAAATGAATGCAAACATCTGTGCACAGCCCATGCATTTGTGCACGACATGCTCACGCTGTAAAGTTTCCCATAAAACAAAGCAGCCTGGATATTACTCAGGCTTATTTTATAATGCTGCCTGGGTTTGAGAATGCATAGAGGGTTATTATACACTCATAAATTCAGGCCAATTAGGCAGAGAAACATTCCAAGCATAGTGCCACATGTTCTTGCATTCTATTACCTCCTTTAGGTGCTATTCTGCAGGAGGAGGAGCCCTCAGCAGAACTTTATACACAACGTGTTTTCTTGACAAGAAGAGCATGCATGTTTATAGGTGTCTGGCTTGCTTAAATCCACTTTTTCATATGGGCTGGTGTCTCGGCCCCTGTGACTGCTAAAGGCAGGAGCAGACTACTCAAATGTAGAATATAAGACATATAGAGTAAATCTGAACATGCCACTGTTTTTTAATACTATGCTCTACTCTTTATAGCATTTAAAAGTCTTGTTGAAACTTACTGGATTTGCTTTTATTCTCCAATGGTTTCATACACATGTCTAATAGCTGTTTTTCTCTCATTATCTTCTCACCCCACCCTAGTCTCTCCTTCTGAAAGTCTTCTTTCCAACAAATTCTCTTCCTACTTGCATCGCTTTGTGTGAAAGACTAAATGAGTTTCATAAGGGTTGCTTGCATGAGTGTGAGTGAGAAGTTATTTACTGGAGCATGGGAAACTTACTATTGGCCACACCGCTGAAGAAAATAACATCCCTATTCCCAGGACTATTATAGTGTCAATAGTCCTCAAGCAGGGATTGGGACCTCATGAGGTCTTCCACATCAGTGATAAAATGTTCTGTGACAAACTTTTCTTTGGGAGATGGCAATGCCATGTCTACTCCCCAGATAAGGAGCCATGGCAGACTAATGTATAGATTCCATCAAAGTCCAACTTGGTAAATCAATGAGTTTTTGGGGAGCAACTAACAAATATGGGTAAGAAATGATTTACATGAATAGAAACGTCTCAAGGACAGCTTAACACCAAAGTCCACCTATGGCCCCTTACAATGGCTGAGAAGCTGTATAATACTGCATAGCCTTTAGTCGACAGATCAACAGGCTGGAGAGTATCTTTTACAATTGACTCAGTTAGTCTAAACCTCTTTCAAACATCTTGGCTTGTTTCTGCTTCCTGGCAGCTGGTCTGGTCTCAGAGTCATCTTTGCAGCTTGTCTTGTCTGAGAGTGTTTCCCAAGATCCTCTATTGTTTATTCTGTGAGGACTGATGAATCTGGTCAGTTTCAGAGACTTTCTGAAACTATTCTGAGTTGTTGACCTTCTGCATTAAAGCCTTCCCTGCAGGCAGAGGAAACTTCTACACAACAAGTGTTGATGGACTCAGGTCTTACGTGAGTGACCACAGCTACTGTGAGTTCCCAAGTGCAAAGTCCATGTTCAGAAGTAAATTTTATGGCTTATTTCCATCCTCCAGCTCTCATATTGTTTATGCCTCATCTTCGGTGATATTCCCTGAGCCTTGGAGGGGAAATATCAATTCACAAGGAAGTATTAGATTATTAACAGTGGAACTCAGATGAGTATATGTAGCATACTAAATACTGTATTAAATACTTGTTAAGGACACAGACTAAGGAAATGTAGCCTTTCCTTCCATGGAACTTCAAGTGAACAGGGGTTCAAGAGAAATTTATAAATAAACACCCTGGGGAAAGTTGACAAATGCAACTAATTATATTTAGACAGATGAGGTGGGGAGTAGCATAGTATTTAAAAGTTAGTTGGTTGATATTGTTTGATGGGGAGGCATGCCTGAAAAAAGCCCATTAGCCTTCCAACAGAGTTGTTAGTGAATACATGAACCTTGGTCATGGTGTATATGGCAAAAGCAAATGACATAAAATCCCCAGAAATGGTTTTAGGAGAAGCTATGAGTTAAGTCTTTAAGAGACTTAATATTTAAGGGATTTAATGTTTTCCAATATTCAAATAAAAATTTCCAATATCTAGGAAGAGATGTAAGCTGAGATATTAGGAGTTCTGACCGTCAAGTAGATTCACTCTACTTTCAGGTTAAGTGGGGCCACTACATTTTACTGCCTTTTTATGAGCACTGAAAAGGTTGCTGTCTTTCTATTGGACTAGCTAAGCTTTTGGAAAGGAACTATGTCATATTCTTTTAATTAACTCTGTGGTTAAGTGAACTGATGGCAGGTGAACCAACCTGCAGTTATGTATATCTCAATAAAGCTATTATGAAAAAACATTGATTGAAGCAATTTCTTTTTCCAAAATATTTCCCAAATTAAAGAAGGAAAGAAGGCAAGAAGAAAGATGGCTTTGCAACCTGAATCCCCACTTTGAATGCTCTTAAAGTACTTTGTCAATCCGTGTCTGCTTGACTAGTTCTCATGGTGCCCACATTAAACATTACATTTGCGATTGAACCTGTGGACTCTTTGCCATGGCCTCTGCATTGTTAATGGGTAATCAAGTGTGTGCATTCTGTGGCCTGCTATCTGAATATGGCCCTGGACAACTATGGATGTGACCCAACATAAAATGGTAAATTTACTTAAAACACCATAGTATTTTCAGAATTTTGCCCCCCCCCAATCGTACAGCTCATGAATATGAACTTTATAGATGACAATGTCATGTCCCACTGTCCAAATGTTGGACATACCTGATAATGGAAAACAAGAGAAAAGAGGGACTTGTTTCCTTTGGCTTTCTGCCTCATTGCTTTAGCTCAGATATCTTGTGTTTTCATGCTCTCAGACTAGAATCTGCATTATCAGTCCCTCTGATTCCTTGACACCTTCAAACATACACCAAGTCACACCATTGGCTTTTCTGGGTCCCAAGCTTACACAGTCGACTGTGAATATTGGCCTCTATGCTTGCATGCTTCCTTAGATCTCTCTGTCTCTGTCCCTCCACAACTACTGGGTATTCCTGTTTCTCTGGGGTACTGTATAAGCATCTAAGACAGTAGTTCTCAACATTCCTAATGCTGCACCCCTTATAATAAAGTTCCTGGTGTTGTAGTGGCCTCCAACCATAAAATTATTTTCATTGCTACTTCATAAGTGTAATTTTGCTACTGTTCTGAATTATAATATAAATATCTGTGTTTTCTGATGGTCTGAGGCAAGCCCTGTGAAGGGGCTGTTCAATCTCAAAGGGTTACAACTGACAGGTTGAGAACACTGACCTAAGCTATCATTTGCTCCAATTTCCTACTTACACTGATGAGGATATATAGACAGAAAAGAGTGGAAGTGTATCTCTCCTACATTGTTACACCTTGAGTGCATTCCTGTTTCTACACATCACTTCTGTGGTTTGTTGCTGTTCTAAAGCATAAGCACTACAAGGAAAGCAGAACAAAAAGAGGACTCTACATAGAGAAGAGACACAGGTGAGCAAAAGGAAGGCAGAGCTTGGTCTCCATTGTGGAGAACTGTATGTTGAGAGATGCTGGTTTTCTCCATTTCAATATTTCCTAAGTCTCTGAGTTCTGGCAGCAAGTGTTCAACAAGTCCACTTAGTATTTGTCAAAAACTTAAGGTCCTTAACTAATTAAATATTCTTTTCTTTTTGGGTTTGACATTTTCATCAACTAGAAACTTTTCAGGCTAAATTATTAAGCTTGAAATAAAATTTTGCATGATTAAGCCTTTAAAATGAATGCTAATGCATTTCGCATAGAGAAGCAACCATAGAAAGAGGGCATTGCTTCATTTAAAGTGCCAATTAACAATTGAGAACTTCAAGAGTAACTTGTTTATTAGACCTAAAATGAAATTTAAAAAATGTAAGTGAAAAGGTTGTCACATGGAGGGACTCATAAAATTTATATGTGACATTAAGATTTTCATAAGTACATGATGCTGTATTAAAAGTTGGTTTCCTTCATATTCATTCTACTACTGCTCATACTTGTCTTAGTGAGATTGTGTCCCTAACACTTGGGACAACTTGGGCTGAAGAAGTGAATAGGGGATCCCAGGTGTCTTTAAGAATTCAGATCACTTCTTTCTATTCATCAAAATGCAGCCTTCTAGATTGACCCTCTATTGTCTACATTTTGAGTTTTTTTTTAATCACTATTCCTGATTCTAAATATATGTTTTGGAAAATGTAGTTTCACAAAAATAATTTGGGGACTGTTATCTGGTTTGGAATATGTACATTAAATACATTTTTGGTCATCATCCATGCCAAAAAATAGTTGTTTAATAAACATCTGTTGACTAACTGTATTAATAAAAGATCCTCTTGAATGTTCCTTTGGTAAATGAGAATGAGGAAGTAAATGGACTTGTTTCTTTTTATAGTTAAATATCTAGAACATTCTTAGTTTCTTTTGTTTTTTATTCTCCCTTTATAACATTTGTAGAGTCTCTTGTGGCTGAGAATCTTTTATGGGTCATTTGTCAGCCCATATGGCCATTTGATGGGTGAGTCCATCTGTTGCTAACTTGACAGCTATGATCAGCTGCAAATTTAACTCCAACATGTTTCCTGCATTTTATTACCTGTACCTTTGAAGAATAAGAGAGAAGTTTTATGTCTCTACATTGGGTATGAAATAAAGGTTTAATCTTTATTATCAGTACAAATGTTTAATAATTTCACTTGAGAGGTAAAGTGTGAGGTTGTTTCTGTTGATGAGATGAATAGGTTTTAAGTTTGAATGTTCATCTGAAATTTACTCTTGGCCAAAATAAAAGGAGGTTGGAAAATGAATCAGTGTAAATCAAACAAAAGATGCAGAAATGGATAGAGTAGAGGGAGTTTGGATGTAGAAGAGAGTTTCTAAATATAGCTTCAGAAAGTAAAGATGGAAGAGGCTCATGAAAACTCTGCTGTGGTTCAGACAGAACAGCAAGTGGATCAAAGCACAGAATGCTACAATCCAAAAATTGAGTCTTGTATCTAAAGATACAAGAGAAGCGCCCCCAAAAAAATCTCACTTTTTTTCTGATAGTCTACAAGGAGCTACTACAGATACTTTAGGGACAGGCATTGAATTGTCTTCTTACCAGTGAAATTAATAAACTAAGGATATTGGTACGCAAGCAAGCCAAGATAAGGTAGAACTTAATTATGGTCTTTAAGCTTCCATTTCACCTCCGTTTGATAAGAATTACAAATTAGTATATTCTTCATTTGTTTTACATAAATATGCCTAAGTTGACTGTATTCTCAGGTTTAGGACTTGTGTAGGTGCTATCTCAATCTATGGGAGACATGTTGTTTCTAGAAATTCCTATATAAAAGAACATTGGCAGGATTGTAATAACTAGAAATTTGAATTGGGCAGAGAGGATTTGCGAACACAATGTCAGCAGCATCTCTAGGCCGTTACAGTAAGATCCCTAGGATGTTACAGTAAGAGATGTGCTTCAATATATTGCATTACTTAAAAATAATTCAAGCACGGATTCTGTTAGTGATTTTTAGTAACATCATCTTAATGCAAACAAACAAATGAACAACAAATTTCTACAGAACTGACATGAAAATAACACATATGACCTGAGAATGTCACAGTTTAATCTAGTTTGCATAGTGATACTAGGACTAAATCAACAGTTGAATTCACAACTTTGAAAAATACCTCTCCCCACATAGAAATATTCATCTTCTAAAAGGCAAAATGAATCTGAAATCAATGCTTACATCTTAATATGTCTTCTCTTAGCAGCCTGTAATGGTTTTACACTGCCGTTGGACTAGGTCTTTTAAATCAATGCCTGTAGGGATGGAGAGATATCTCAGCAATTAAGAGCCCTTGATGCTCTCTCAGAGGACCCTTGTTAACCTCATAGCACCTACCATGAGGTGGTTCACATCAGTAACTCAAGCTCCAGGGTATCCAATGTTCTTCTGAACTGTGTGGTCCCTGCATATATGTGACATTCATATGCACTGACACACTTACATTCACATATGTGAAAAAGTATAAAAGTAAGTCTGAAAGGAGCCAGAGAGATTGCTTGGCAATGTGTACTGCTCTTGAAAAGGACTCAAATTGAGTTCCCAGTACCACATTGGGCTGCTCACTACCACCTGTAACATCAGCTCAAGGGAATCCAGCATATCTGGTCTTTATAGACACCAGCACTCACATGTGCATACTACCCACACAGAAATATCCATCTTCTAAAAGACAAAATGAATCTGAAATCAATGCTTACATTATGATATGTCTTCTCTTAGCAGCCTGTAATGGTTTTACACCACCATTAGAGTAGGTGTAAGTGGACAGTGAAGTTTTCTTTGCTGTCTGCCATCTGCCAGCAACATTGCTTTCTGAGGAGGTTATTGATCCATCAAATCCTCCTTTACAACAGATCTTTCCTCTGTCCTGAGTACCTACAGCCCCTTGCTTGCTCCATATGACAATGGTGCATTTGGAGCTAGTGCCAGTTTACTGGTGAGTTCTGTTGTATTTGGTTGGTTTTGTGCTGAAGATAAAACCCAGGACCATTGACATCTTGGGCAAGTAATCTACTATTGAGGTTCATCCCAAGATAGTATTGAGTGAGGCATCCTTTGAGAATTTAATTAGCATTTCTCTATGCCATTTCATAGCTTTATTTATTTTTTATTAATTAAATGTTTTCATTTATTTTACATCCCAACTGCAGTTTCTCCTCCCTCCTCTCCTCCTGTTCCCTCCATCCTGCCTCCCCCGACCCCCATCATCCATTGCTTCTCCATCTTGGTTCAGGTCATGATGGGGGAACCACAGATATAGCTGGCCTGAGCTCCTGGGAGCTCAGGAACTGCACTGAATCTAAGGAGCCTGCATGGGATTGACCTAGGCCCTCTGCATGTGTGTGACAGTTGTATAGCTTGGCCTGTTTGTGCAGTGGGATCAGGGCCTGTCCCTGGTGCTTGAGATGGCTTTTGGGAACCTATTCCCCATGCTGGGTTGCCTTGCCCAGCCTTGATGTAGGGGGAGGAGCTTGGTCCTGCCTCATCTTGATGTACCATGCTTTATTGATGCCCATGTGAAGCCTCCCCTTTCTGAATCATAGCTTTATTTAGGAGACATCCTCAAAATTACAAATAGATCCTGCAAAATACATTGTCGAAAACCAATGCTGATTTAGCTAACTGGTCAATATGGTCTCCCAACTGCATATGTAGAGAGAACAGAGTCAGAGTTCAGGAGAAGAAGATGTCTATGGGAAATTATAACTTAAGTACCTGGGAAAAGTCAAATTGAGGTTTGATGATGGTAATTCTAGATTATTAATATTTCAGTAGTTGTATGACCATCAAAGAATTTTGAAATCAGTGATCTTCATAAAACACCATTTGCCAACTGTCTTTCCCCTACTGCTTCATGGATTATGATTTCAAGGCAAAATAATTCTGTATCTGCATTGACTTGTTGACATTGGAATATTACCTGTTTGGGGGATAGCGAGGCTGGTCAGCACATAAGGGTAATTACTGAGCAAAGTATGAGTTTGAGAGGAAGGTTGGAGGAGATCCATGGTATCCACTAGAGATGGAGGAAAGAAAGAAGGGGAGGCTACAGATTACCAACAGTTAAGGACAACCAAAGTTGTGCTACAAATAATTTGAGACACACAACTTCCATCTTTGCTCCTGGCTCCCTAGTGGGACCTTGGAGAAATTTCCACTCGTGGTTATTTCATTTTTCTTATTTGAGGAATTAGTTCCCCAAGATTCTTTTCCATCAGGGTTCTCTGTTATGTTCTGTTTGCGAGGGCAGCATGCTTGTTAACAAGTGCAGCAGATGGCAGATGCTTTTTGCAAGTTACCCATTCAAAGAATTACCAGTATTACTGTTGCCATAGAAAACAGTAGAGGAAGACTGTTCTCATGCAGTTTGAGAACATCAAAGTATCTATGTGGCAGTGTTAAGGGGATTCATAATGTAGTATAGGACTAAAGGGAATGATATATGTGAATAATTTTGTGAATATATACACAGAGTGCAATATATGTTTGTGTGTGAGTATAAAATAAATGTCTGAGTTAAAAACAATCAAATGGGCTCCAGCTGGGAAAGAAGAGTCTGTATTTCACTACTTTGGATCATTCAAAATACACAGCACACAACAAAACCTGAACAGGAGCCCACTGCTTCCTGTTCCTGGTCCCAGGCTGGAAGCAAACCACACTAAAGCTAAATAATCATCTGGAACTCATCTTTAAAGGATCTGAATGAAGGCTTTCTGGTTCAGCATAAAAAGCCGTTTGTCTCAAACTCATATTTGTCATTTTAAATTTCTTTTATCCATGACTTCTAGAATAAAAATAAAGAAAATAAAATAAACCCATAGAAGGCCCAGACTTATTATTCTGATATGAGATTCATTTAAAACAAAATACATTCAGGAAATGAGAAAACAAAAAACAAACAAATAACAAAAACAGCTGAAGAAACACAAATTAACACATAAACAAAGCAATGAGAATAATGGGTTGATGCCCTATATTTAAGATGAAGCAGCTCTCACACATGAGACAGGTTTTGCATGTTTAGAAATTTTAGAAAGTAGTATTTTATGCTGTTTTAGAAATCATATGTAGGGTAGGTCCCACAGGCCAGGCCAGCAAGGGAAGCAGGTAGGCTAACTGCAAATCTTCACCTTTCCCTCCTCTTTTCCAAATCTAATTCCTCATTCTCATCCCAGCTCTATAGCATGCTGCCTGTTGTGGCCACTCCTTGCTGTGCCCCCATTCTCAGGGGAATAAACAGACCCTGGTGGAATACCTTGCTTTCTTCCCTCCTGTGGAGCCCCTAATCCCACCCCTATTCTAGCCCATCTCCATTCCTGACAGTCAGCTCCTAATATCTAGAAACATTTTACCTAGACTCCCCAATGGCCACACTTATCAGGATCCTAGAAGAATTTCCTACCAGGCAACTGACAACCACCATATCCTACCTTATTAGAACCAGAGACAACAAAAACCAAGGAAAGAAACTCCACCCACAAAGACAAGACCAGGTATCATCACCTAGAATTACAGTTTTCCTAAACCCAGGTGATTAGATGCCAGTGTAAAAACACAATAACAGCCAGAACAATATGTCCCCACTAGAGCCTAGAAACTCTACCACACTAGGTCCTGAGAATTGCAATATAGCTGAAGCACAAGAGAAAGACCTTAAAATAACCTTTATGAATATGATAGTGAAATGAATAAACCTTAAAGATATATATGAAAACACAAACAAACAGTGGAAAACAATGAATAAAATAGTTCAAGACCTGAAAGTAGAAATAGAATAAAGAAATCACAAACTGAGGGAAATCTGGAAATGAAATATTTAGGGACCCAAATAGGAACCTCAGAAGCAAGACTCACCAATGGAGTATAAGAGGTAGAAGAGAGAATCTCAGGCATTGAAGACATGATAGAAGTGGATAAGTCAATAAAATAAAACGTTAAATCTAAAAAAAAATCCTGACACAAAAAATTCAAGAAATCTTAGACACTATGAAAAGACCAGATCTAAGAATAATAAGAATAGAGGAAGAAGAAGAAGAAGAAGAAGAAGAAGAAGAAGAAGAAGAAGAAGAAGAAGAAGAAGAAGAAGAAGAAGAAGAAATGCCAATCAAAGACACAGAAATATCTTCAACAAAATCATAGAAGAAAATTTCCCTAACCTAAAAAAGATGTCTATCAAGCTTTTGGAAGCATATAGAACAACAAATGGAATGGAGCAGAAAAATTTCCCTTATTATTTAGTAATCAAAACACTAAATGTACAGAATAAAGAAAGGATATTAAAATTTGCAAGGAATAAAAACAAGGATTATTTAAAGACACACCCATTAAACACCACCTGACTTTTCAATGGAGACTCTAAAAGCCAGAAGGGCCTGGACAAAGGTCCTTCACACTCTAAGAGACCACAGAGGCTAGCTCAGACTACCACACCCAGCAAAACTTTCAATCATAATGGATGTATAAAAAAACACTGCTTGATAAAACCAATTTTAAGGAACATCTATCTACAAATCCAGCCCTACAGAAGGTGATAGAAGGAAACTTCTAATATAAAGAAGTTAATCACACCCGAGAAAACACGAGGAATAATCATTACAGATCAGCAAATCAAGAGGGGAAACACCACCCTGCCACTACCACAACAAACAAAATAAATATCAACAAACATATCTCATTAATAACTCTCAACATCAATGGCCTCAATCAATGCTCCCCATTAAAAGGATGCAAACGAACAAAATGGATGTGAAAACAGGATCCATTCTTCTGCATCCAAGAAATTCATGTTAACATCAAGGATAGACACAACCTCAGGATAAAAAGATGGAAAAAAAGATATGCTGTGGATATTACTCTATATAAATAAAACACTGATGGCCAGTGACCAGGCAGGAAGTAGGTGGGACAAGGAGAGAGGAGAATTCTGGGAAGCGGAAGGCTGAGAGAGAGACACTGCAGCCACCGCCAGGACAAGCAGCATGTAGAGACTCTGGTAAGCCACCAGCCATGTGGCAAGGTATAGATTTATAAAAATGGGTTAATTTAAGATAAAAGAACAGTTAGCAAGAAGCCTGCCATGGCCATACAGTTTATAAGTGATATAAGCGTCTGAGTGATTATTTTATAGTGGATTGTGGGACTGCGGGGCTTGGTGGAACCTGGAGAGAAGCCCTCCAGCAACAAAGATATTCCAAGCAAGTGAAACTACAAAGCAAACTGGTATAGCCATTTTAATAACTAAAAATCTCAAACCAAAATTAATCAAAAGAGATATCCTATCTCTTGATTATCTTATTTGAGAAAAATCAATAAGATTGCTAAACCTGTTTCCAAATTAACAAAATTAGAGATGAAGAGGGAGGGGCACATAACAACAGACACTGAGGAACTCCAAAGAATCATAAGGGTATATTTTAAAAACCCATACTCCACCAAATTTGAAAATGCAAAAGAAGTGGATAATTTTCTTGATACATACCACCTACCAAATTTAAATTAAGATCAGATAGGCAATTTAAACAGTCCAATAGCCCCTAGTGAAATAGAAGCAGTAATCAAAATTTACTCCCCCCCCCAAAAAAAAGCCCAGGGCCAGATGGTTATAGCACTGAATTCTATCACCCACATTTTCAAACAAGAGCTAATGCTAATTATCTTCAAATTATTCTTCTATAAAGATACAGAGGGGAAATTTCCCCAATTCATTTTATTAGGATCCAGGTACTCTGATGCTCAAACCACATAAAGATCCAACAAAGAAAGAGTCACTGTCCAATTTCCCTTCTGAAAATAGATGCAAAAATATTCAATAAAATTTCAAACCAAATTCAAGAAGACATAAAAAGATCTTATACCATAATCATGTAGGCTTCATTCCAGTGAAGCAGTGATGGTCCAACATATGTAAATATAAGCCACCATATAAACAATCTGAAAGACAAAATTCCCACATGATCATACCATTATGAGGAAAAGGCTGTTGACAAAGTATAGCATCTCTTCATGGTAAAAAGTCTTGGAGATATTAGAGATAAAAGAGACACACCTCAATATAATAAAGGCAGTTTACAGCAAACCCAGAGTCAACATCAATTTAAATGGAGAGAAACTCAAAGCATTTTTACTAAAATCAGGAACAAGACAAGGTTTCTACTCTCTCCATTCAAGATGCTACTTGAAGGCTTAGCTAGAGTAATAAGACATCTAAAATAGTACAAGATGACACAATTAGAAAGGAAAAAGTCAAAGTATCTTTATTTGCAATGATGTGGTAGTACATATAACTGACCCTAAAAATTGCCCTGGGAAATTCCTGCAGCTAAAAAATACTTTCAACCAAGTAGCAGGATTCAAAATTAACTCACAAAAATCAATAACCTTCTTATATACAAATGAACTAAGAAATCAGGGAAACACATTCCACAATAGCCTCAAAAATTATAAAATATCTTGGGATAAGCCTAAACAAGCAAATGAAAGACTTGTATGATTAAAAACTAAGCCATTGAACTATGATATTGAAGAAGATAGAAGATTGAAAGTTCTCTGTGCTCATGGATTGATAGGATTAATACAGCAAAAAACGCCCATCCTACCAAAAACAACCTACAGATTCAATGCAATGCCCATCAGAATTCCAACACCATCCTTCAAGATCTTGAAAGGACAAGTCTCAGCTTCCTATGGAAACACACACACACACACACACACACACACACACACACACACACAAACAAACAACAACTGAGGATAACTAAAACAAGCCTGAATAATAAAAGAACTGTTGGAAGTATAACCATCTCTAACAACAAATTGTACTACAAAGTTATAGTAATAAAAATAGCATGGTATTGGCATAAGAACAAACACATTGATCAATAGAATTGAACTGTATATCCAGACATAAATCTGCATACCTATGGACTCCTGATTTTTATGAAGAAGCCAGAAATACACACTGGAAAAAAGACACCATCTTCAACAAATGGTGCTGCTCAAGCTGGATGACTGCATGTAGAAGAATGCTAACAGAGCTACACTTATCACCTTGCACAAAACTCAACTCTAAATGGATCAAAGACCTCAACATAAATGCAAGATACACTAAATCTGAGAGGAGAGAAAGTGGAGGATAGTTGTGAGCTCATTGTCACAGGAAAAGACTTTCTGAACAGAGCTGCAAGAGTGCACACACTAAGATCAATAATTAATAAATGAGACCTCATGAAACTGAGAAGCTACACAGCAAAGGACGCTGTTGTTTGCACAAAGCAGAAACCTGGACAGTGAGAAAAGTTTTTTTTTAACCAAGTATACATCTAATAAAGGGCTAATATTCAAAATTGATAGTTAAAAAAACCCTAAATATCAAGAAAACAAATGGCCCAGTTAAAAGTGCAGTAAATACCTAGAGAATTCTCAAAAGAGGAAACTCAAATGGCAGAGAAGCACTTAAGGAAATATTCAACATCCTTATTCATCAGATAAATGCAAATCAAAACTACTTTGATCATTCATCTTACACCCGTCAGAATGGCTAAGATATATTAAACATCTGACAGGTCATGCTGGAGAAGATGTGAGTGAGGTAAGGGAAATACATTCACTGCAGGTGGGAGTGCAGACTTGTACAGTCTCTGTGGAAATCACCGTGGTGGGTTAATTATGAACATGGGAATTATCTACCTCAAGATTGAGCTATTCAACCCTTAGCCATATACCTAAAGAATGCTTTGTCTTACCACAGAGACACTTGCTCAATCACATTCAGTGCTCCTCTATTCATAATATCCAGAAAATGAAAACAACCTAGATATCTCTCAACAGAAGAATGGATAGAGAAAATTGTGGTACATTTACACAATGGAATATTACTCAGCTGTTAAAAAATGAAGTCATGAAATTCATCTGCAGGTAAATGGATAGAACTAGGAACAATATCATCCTGAGTGAGGTAGCCCAGACCTAGAACGACAAGTATCATGTATATTTTCTTATATGTGGATATTAGCTGTTAAGTCAGTGATAAGCAGGTGGATAGTTCATCAAACCACAGATGTTATCTGCAGAGTAAGGAACTAGGGGAAAGAGATTTCCTTAGGAAAGGAAAATAGAATAATTATGGATAAGAGGGATAAAATGGAGAAAGGGAAGAGGGCGATAAGGGAGGAGATACAGGTAAAATTAAAGGACAACTAAGGGGTGGCATGAAAACCTATTTCAACAGGAACTTCCTAAAATGTATACAGATATAAAGAAGACCTAAAGGAAATTGCCGAATAATGGGAGTGACAGGGCCCTACTGGCCATCTCTTGTCACCAAATGAAGCTTCCATTACCAGAAATGGGTTGTATAAATGAGTTGTTGGTCAAAGGGGGTCATCTGGGAGTCTTCGAACAACTCAGGCTGTTGCCAAGGCTGTAGATTGTTCTCCACAAACTTATAGCAAGGCCTTATTGCTGAAGACATCATCCACACAATTTATTGATCATAGAGAGGTCTTCCAGTTTAGTGTTTTATGGGATTCCTGAGTATGAGAACAAGTGGATTTCTGTGTCTAAATCAGTTTCTTGTACCTTTTCTTGGGTTCTTTTCCTCTTGTTTGTTTGTTTTGTTCTATTCTGATGTGTTAGTTTTTTATCATATCATATCATATCATATCATATCATATCTTGTCATATCATATCATATTCCATAAGAAGCCTGTTGATTTTCTAACAGAGACAGAAAAGCTATGGGTCTGGTTGGGGGTGGGATGTGGGGCTGAACAACAAAGGGGAAACTATAATCAGGATATATTATATGAAAAAATATCAATTTTCAATAAGAGGGTTAAAAAGAAATCATATGTCAAGGAAAAGCTACCTTAGCACAGTCCACTAATGATGTAGTGCAGCTTATAATGCTTTTCAGTGGGACTTTCAATGTTAGATACTCTAACATGAAAATGCAAGGGGAGACGTGTGGGTGGAGTTTCTCTGTGCCTCAACAGCCATTCCCAAATAATATTCGGAGAGTTATTATTAATTATAAATGCTCAGCCAATAGCTTAGGCTGGTGACTAGCTAACTCTTACATTTTAAATTAACCCATATTTTCTATCTATTCTCTGCCACATGGCTATACTTTCTTTCAACATGGCATGTTCATCTTGATTCTCTCTGTGTCTCTCAAGACTCAGACTCTGCCCTCCTTCTTCTTCCCAGTATTCTCTTACTTTGGTTCTCCCACCTAACCTTATTATGTCTAGCTATAGGCCAGACAGCTTTTTTAGTAAACCAATCACAGTGACGTATATTCACATAGTGTGTAAAGGAATAATCCACATAAAGGATTGTCTAAATGAAAACTAAACTAAATGGAAATGACGGTCTTAGAAAATGGGTCTCTCAGATGATATTGTGGCTGTAATTCCTTGTTCTGGTCTTTCTGTTTTTGTAAAGTCACGAATTCTGCTAACTGCAGTTTGAAGTTAGGTATGAACTTTTAATTCATCCTATTTTCTCACTTATTATTCTCCTCAGTTTTAAGGCAGTATGTTCTCCCAAATGCCAAGCTGCATGAAGACATATTGCACCCAAATAGTTGGAAAGTGTGAACACAATACTAAAACATCTGGATGAGAAAAAGAAAACATTAAACCAACTGTTAGGAAACTGATTTATTTCCCTTGTTAAATATCTGGGTGTTTGGAAACATCTGGGTGCTTTTTGGTATGCTGAAAAAACTTCGGGGTGGTGGAAGGACTTTTTATGTTATAGTGGAATAAACGGAGACTTCTTGTGTCTAGAATGAGTATCCAGATACACTGGTATCTCGACTAATAAGGTTCATCATTTAAAACAGAAGTAGAAAGAAACTGGCTTTCTGGGTGCTTTAAGATCTTTAGAAACACAGTGGCAGGAAGCCTCATTGACTGCTTCTTGTTTTTCCCAATCAATCCATTCTACCTGTTACCCCTAACTTCAACCTGGGCACATGCACCTTCACATTTGTTACCCTTGCCGGGTCTGTCTATTAGGATTTTCCTATCAGTGTAGTGTATACCTCTTAATCTCTAAGAAATGTGTAACTATTGATCACTTGTCCTTTCTCAGCCTACTCTGTGAGGGTCCGGTTGAAAGCTAGAAACCTTATAGTGATTTGAAAAGTGAAGGTTTCGTGTTCTAATTATTAAATATTCACAGAAGGTTAGGAAAAAATGCTTGAAACTAAGTAGCTGGGGGAGATCACCAAGGAGAAATAAACAGGAAGGTTTCTGTACAGGGCACGGATTCAGCTGTCCGTGGCGTGGGCTATAGCACACTGAGGGGCAGAACACTCGCTGAGCTGCTCAGTCCACAGCATGTGCAGAGCCAGGAGGCCACCAGCCAGGCCACAAGCTGCCCAGAAAGGCAGATGCATTTAAACTTATCAGGAGTCCCTTATTAGGAAATAGCCAATAAGTTAGCCAGGGCAATCTTGGAGCTTATCTTCAGATTACCAGGTACCACTGGCAATCACTTCCTATTAGATCTGCTAGGAGGAGTTTCTCTGGGGGATTCTGAGTAGCTCAGGAGCAGAAAAATTTAAGCATGTAGGAATCTTCCATTTTGTTTCTTCTACTGCTAAAAGTTAACATCCTGAGAACTGCCAAGAGAGATATGTTCCAGTAACCCAATCAGGCAGTGAAAGATGGCATCAGAATGGAGAGGCGATAAACTGATACTGGGCATAATAATACTTGTCACATATTTATTGAAATCAGGAATGGATGTAGAGGAACCATGCATGAAATTTACAAACCACAATCTTGTAGCTTCATAGTGTAACTCAAAGGTTCTCCATTTCTGGGAAGTGTGTCTAAACTATTCTGTGATTAAGAGTCTATATGCTTTACATTTCTGGACTTAACTCAATATGAACTGAAGGGGAACTCACTGGGTACCACTGTATACTAATCATAAAAAGCAATTGGCAGCTGAATTGTGACATTCCCTTGATTAGAGGCTGCCCCTCAGTTTCTGAGACATTAAACTGTGAGAAAATTTTAAAACTGTTAAAGTCTGGATTGTCTAACCAACAATAAAATACAACAAGAGAGGATCATAGCTCTCGTTACTAACTTTGCAAAATAATGCTCCTCCTATCTTCTTTGTTGTTGTAATTTGTACTAATTCAAAACTTTAACAGTCTCTCTAGCCTTCATATTTTCTCATCTCTGCAAGAACTTTGCTTTCTGTTTTTCTCTTCCCTGGTAAAGTTGTTTTTTAGCTGCTCTTTGCTGTACACACTCATATCACTGTACTCATTTCATATATGATTAATGTGTGTGCTGGTTTGAATAAGAATGACCCCCAACAGGCTCATAGACTTGAATGCTTGATTACCAGGGAGTGGTACAATTAGGAGGTATGGCCTTAGTGGAGGCAGTGTGTGACTGGTGGTGGACTTTGAGGTTTCAAAAGCTCAAGTTAAGCCCAGTGGCTCCCTCTCTACCTCTTCCTGCTCCCTGTGGAGTCCAGATGTAGAACTTTTGGCTCATTCTCCAGTGCCAAGTCTACCAGCATGTGCTGCCATGCTTCCCAGCATGCCAGTAATGGACTAAACCTCTGAACCTATAAGCCAGCCCCAATGAAATGTTTTCTTTTATAAGAGTTGTCATGATCATGGTGTCTCTTCACAGCAATAGAAATCCTAACTACAATAGAAGTTAGTACAAAAAGTATGGTATTGCTATGACAGGCCTGAACATGTTTTTTTTTTTGGCAGAAAGTAGACTTCAGGATTTTGGATTAGGAAGCAGCTGATCTTTTTAAGTAAGACTTAATGGGCCATATTAATGAAAGCATGGAAGACAGTGGTGAATAGAGCAATATAGATTATGACAGTCGAGCTCAAGAGGTTTCAGAGGAGAAGAATATCAGTAAGTGGCCTAAGGATTGTTCTGGTCATATTTTGGCAAAGAATGTGGCTGTTTTCTGCCCTTGTCCAAAATATCTGACTGAGGCTAAATTGAAGAGATTTAGATGAACAGTTTTGGCAGATGTTTCCAGACAACCTAGTATTGACCATGTTGCTTGGTCATTAGTGGTGACTCTTATACAGATCTATAATGGAAAGGAGCACACGTTGAGGAAGAAAAAATACAAAATGTACATTTTGAGGAGAAAAGGAGCACCAAGAAGTGTAGTGGAACTAAGTCCTGTGCTCAAGGGGATACAAATTTAAAGGGAATTTGATCTTAAATGGAATAAAGGAAGTGATAATTTCAGGGTGAGACCCTACCCAGTTAAGCTTTCAACTTGTGAAAAGGTACTGAAGAAAAGTTTAGGTCTGAGTGTGGTGGCACACACTTTTAATCCCAGCACTTGGAAGGTATAGTCAGACATATCTGGGTTTGAGGCCAACTTGGTCTACAGAGCACATTCCAAAGCAGTCAAGCTTAGGCAGTGAAGGAAACATTGAAAACAGAAAACTAGTGAAAATGTATTTGAGCAAGGCATGGGGTGGAGTATGTTCCAGCTCCATATATAAGGTATATAAAAAAGGAGTGTACAGGGATATATAAAAGGGAATACAAAGTAAAGGTCTGAATAAGAATGGCCCCCATAGGCTCATAGATTTAAATGTTTGGTAACCAGGGAGTGGCACTCTGGTGGTGGTTACTGGAGTTTCAAATGTTCAAGCCAGGCCCAGTATCTCTCTCCTTGCTGCCTGTAGATCTGGATATAGAACTCTCAGCTACCATTCCAGCACCATGTCTGCCTGCCTGCCACTATGATCCCCTCCATGATGATAATGTATTAAACCTCTGAACTGTAAGCCATCTCCAGTTAAAGATTTTCCTTTATGAGTTGGCATGGTCATGGTGTCTCTTCACAGCAGTAGAAACCCTAACTTTACACATTGTGTCTCTCAACCACCACTGTAAATTCCTCTAGAAATCATACCTGTACCCTCAGCATACTGATCCTAACTCATGATGGTTTTAACTTAAGATTTTTTTCTTTATGTGATGCCAAAGAACATGTACATTAAGGAGAAGCTGTGCCTTGAATTTTGACCTTTTCACAATCTATTCATATATGGCAGGACCCTCTCCTTGTTTCAGGGCAGGAACAGTAAGTACTGATTCCTAGTCAGCCAAGTGATCATGAAGAAAAGGACAAAGCTATGACTTCCATGTGGTGTACTGTGCTGTAGTATTTCTTGAATACAGGCATCGGAGCTACTTAGTACTTTATTATAAGATAGGCTTTGTGTAAGGAGCTTTTTTTTTATTTTACAATACTATTCAGTTCTACATAATAGCCACAGATTCCCTTGTTCTCTCCCTTCCTGCCCCCCTCCCCTTCCCCCCAGCCCACCCCCCATTCCCACCTCCTCCAGATCAAGGTCTCCCCAAAGGACTGGGATCGACCTGATAGACTCAGTCCAGGCAGGTCCAGTCCCCTCCTCCCAGATTGAGCCAAACGTCCCTGCATAAGTCCCAGGTTTCAAACAGCTAACTCATGCAACGAGCCCAGGACCTGGTACCACTGCCTAGATGCCTCCCAAACAGATCAAGCCAATCGACTGTCTCACCTATTCAGAGGGCCTGACCCAGTTGGGGGCCCCTCAGCCTTTGGTTCATAGTTCATGTGTTTCCATTCATTTGGTTATTTGTCCCTGTGCTTTATCCAACCTTGGTTTCAGCAATTCTCACTCATATAAACCCTCCTCTTTCTCACTAATTAGACTCCCAGCGCTTCACCAGGGGCCTAGCCATGGATGTCTGCATCCAGATTCATAAGGAGCTTTTTTAACCTATTGGCTAGTACAGTGTCCTAGTATATATTAGTTAGTTATGCTGGGCCAAACAATGGTGTTCAATAAGCTGTGTGCATTTCAATGTGATATCTTTAACTTATAAAGAATGTCATTTTTTAAGTTTGAGGCCAGCCTGGACTACAGAGTGAGTTCCAGGAAAGGTGCAAAGCTACACAGAGAAACCCTGTCTCGAAAAACCAAAAAAAAAAAAAAAAAAAAAAAAAAGTTCTTCCAGAGATTCTGAGTTCAATTCCCAACAACAACCACATGGTGGCTCACAACCATCTGTAATGAGATCTGGTGTCCTCTTCTGGCCATACAGAGAGAGCACTGTATACATTAAAAAAAAATCAAGAATATTCCCATACTCCAGGGGCTTATCTTTGGGACTGGAGAGATGGCTCAGCAGTTAAGAGCACAGGCTGCTCTTCCAGTGGACCTAGGTTCAATTCCCAGAACCCACATGGCAGCTCAATCTTGTCTGTAACTCCAGTTCCAGGGGGATTCCCATACCCTCAAGAAAAAAAAATATTTAAAAAAAAATTGATAAGACAGGTCTGGAGAGATAGCTCAGTAGCTAAGAGCCCTATTCTTTCAGAGAACCTGAGTTGAGTTCTCAGAACCCACCTTGGTAACTGTATCTCCAGATCCTGTAACTTCTGCTTCAGAGACTCTGACACCCTCTTCTGGCCTCCTCTGCTCCCTGTAGATATACACAGGCACACAGAAAAAAACATAAATAAAAATCAATCTTAAAAAAATTATTAAGAAAACAAAAAAGGACTCCAGTCTCATATTGAAACTAAGTATCCCATCATGTCAAAGCTTGTGAAAACTTCTATTCCTTTTGGATACTTTACAATTAAAATTTAAAAACTAGAAGTGATTGCTGAGAACTTTTTTCAACTAAAGGTGTTTATTTTGAATTTCCTCCAGAACTGAACTTTCATTTGAATTAAATATATATATATATATATAGAACCAGATCCTGACACACAAGATGCACCTCTGTTTCTAACTGGGCCAACCTAAGTGACTATTTTAGATTTTCTGTTTGGTTCTGAAGTGTGTATTACTAGTTGAGAGTCTCCCAGGCTCATTCCATTTCCTTTTCCTGAGAACCAGGTCATGGGAAACGTTCAATAGCAAGCAGATGCTATTTGACACCAAGGTCATTTCAAATATCCTTATTAGCCAAGACTTTTCAAACAGCAGGGAAAGGACCTGATAGGTCCTTTTGTCACTGGAGAAATTATTTAGAATTAGTCACATCAGAGAAAATATGAATTTTAAAAGATTACCTTGTCAGAACAAATTCTAAATATTTGCAATAATGAAAAAGGGGACGGTTGTTTTGTGATTTAATTTCCAACTATAAAAGAACAACTTAAAATCTGATAACCATAGGTAAAACTAAAAGATCCTGTGGAGAGCAAAAAGGAGGAAAGGGGAAAACAAAGGAGAAAAATAATCACCCAGTGTTTTTGCCACTGCAGTGAATTACTCTCTGGAATTACTTTCTGGCAGAGGCAGACCATAACTCTGGGGTGAAATTGGGAAGGCTTACTTACTCTCTGGGTTAACCCTCTCACAAGCTATTAATAAAAGTAGTGAGTCTGAGGAATTGGGGGCCTATGTTGTACCTATTATTCCGTAGGGGCTTCCTTCTCTCTACTTATGTTGACAATCCAATCTATAGTCTGAGGAAATACAAGTTTTTAAAAATCCATTTTGATTTCTTTAGTCTATGGATATTTATATTTCAGCAAATGCTTTTAAAATTCTAATAATCAGTTATTATTATTATATTGTTGTAATTCTTTTATTTAGGGGGATTTATTATATAATCAGTTTCTGCATTCTTTTTCATCCCTCTAACCCTTCTCATGTATTTTTCCTTGCTCTCTCTCAAATTCATGGCCTTTTTTCCTAAAAATGTTGTTATATACGTATTCATATACATTCCTAAATATATAAATACAACCTTATTAGTCTGTATAGCTTTATTTGTATGTATGTGTTTTCAGGGCTGAACACTTGAAATTGGATAGCCAGTTTGGAAGCTCTTCCTTGGATAAGACTATCGATTTCTCCTGCTCACAGCATTCTTTAGTTGTCTGTGATTCTTTGTCAATGACTAGTTGAGGCTTCCTGAGCTTTCCACATTAGCATGCCTACTGGTGTCATTCTTGTTCAGTTCATGTTTAGGCAGCCATGCTGGTGAGACTTCCTGGGTGACATCTGTAGGAGACACAAACTCCTGGCAAATTTGCAGTTCCTCTGGCACTTACCATCTTCCTGGTGCCTCTTTAATAGTCCTTGAGTCTTAGGTACAGGAGCTGTCTTATAGATGTAACAGTTGGGACTTGACTCCACAAATCTGCATTTTGATTGGCTGCTTTTATTTTTTTATTTATTTATTTATTTTTGTAGATCTCTGTCTACAAAAAAAGACAAAGTTTCCTCGATCAGGAGTTAGGACTACACTTATCTGGTATAGAGAGAGTCTTTCTCTGTCTTGCCAGCCAGTTCCCAAATCATGACATGGACACGTATTAATTATGAAATTTTACATCTCTTATGTAAGTTTTTTTTTAATTTGGTAACAAAGAAAATTATAAGTATAACTATTTTGTCTTCAACTCTATCTGAGAACCTTGGATATATGAGTATCATGTTCTCTAGACTGCTTCTTGTTGTCTGTGGGCTCTGGCATCTTTAGAGGACCCTGAAAAAATTAGGATAGTGTTCAAACCCTGGCTAGAATAGCCTGTGAGGTTGGACTATCTCAGCCAATAGCCTTGAAGCTGTTCTGGATATAGAACTCTGAGGAAACTGCAATAGAGGCACTCTAAGAGGCTTGATCACCTGTGCCACCTGTTTTCATTGGTGCTTGGTTCCCTTCCTCTGTCTTGTAGTTTTTTTAAGGTTTATTTCTTTATGTATATAGCCAGGATTTTAAAGGGGTCTCCTCCAACCAAACCTTATTCACTTCAACCTTGAATGAATCCACAACCTTTCATTTTCTGTGGAAACAAAAGCATAACCTCTTCTCCAATACAACATATTTTTAAATTCCATGTTGAAGTTAAGGCATTTTATAAATAGAGAGGTTGGTTTAATTTAGCATTTTCCACAGGTCATTGTCTCTCAGCCACTATTGTTTGTTCATCAGCAATCAAAAGATTTAAAGACAACACAATAATATATAGGATCCAGATGTCCTGTGTATTACCAATCTCCAAGTGACTTCTTTTTTATTACTTTGTTTTTTTAAAAGACTTTATTATTTTAAACTATTTCATTCTTTCTTTATTTTTATGACTGTCTATACCCCTTTTCTCTTTTTTATTGTCTTAAGGCTACACATGTTGTTAAACACACTGTAACCTGTTTAGAGGTTGTTTTTTTCCATCTAAACATGCTTTACTGCACATTTGTAACCTTTTCTGTCTGCATGAGCAAAGCCTTAAATTGCTATGCAGGTTAGCTTACGGTGCATTGGTAGCGTAAGCCCACAGGCAGTGGTGGGGAGACGTGTCTCTGTACTGGCCACATGAGAAATTGCAGGACTAGGGAGCCACATTTGGCCCCATTGTTGTGTGTTTGGAATCTTTTTAAAATAAGCTTTCTCAGGTCTTATGTGGAAATATATGCTCCCACAATGGACATCATTTGTAAATAAATTTTTTCGTTGGGCTGCCAGCTCACAAAAAAATGACCCAGAGACTTACTATTAATTTTGAAAGCTTGGCCTTAGCTTAGGCTTATTTCTAACTATCTCTTATAACTTGAATTAACCCATATCTTTTAATCTACATACTTTTATATGGCTTGGTTACCTTTACTCTGTACTGTCCATGCTGCCTCCTCTGCATCTCCTAATCTTTGCCCCTCTTTCTTCCAGTCTCTTCTATGCCTAGAAATCCTGACTTGCTATTGGCCATTCAGCTTTTAATCAAACTAATCAGAGCAACCCATCTTCACAGTGAACAAAAAGATTATTCTACAACAATCTGCAAATATTAGGGTAAGGATTTGTAATGTAGTTAGGAATTATGCTGATTTAGGAAAGTAGCAGTTTATATGTACTCCTCCAAGTCATATGTCCTCACTAGTCTTGGTATTAGGCCAGTATTTTTTGGAACCTAATTTGGTTTCCCTCTTGTTGAGCAGATCTTATGTCCACTTAGAGAGCTGCTGGTCTTTGCCAACAAATTCTTTGAATAAGTTTCATTTGATTGAATTTGGGGAATTAAAGATTGAGGATGGTCAAGGGCTACCAAACCTGAGATTATTGCTTTGCTTCATCCAGATTTTAATGGGAAAATTAATAATTTTAAATAATAGGACATATGTTGGAAGAAAGATTTGCAATGAGAGAACATCATTCAAATATTTCCAATCTTTTAGTTTATCCACTATGTTATTCTTTTCTCAGTGTTCACTTCTTGGTTAAGTGGTAACAGAAGATTATGTAATTCTTGAGGAAAACTTCAGGGATTTGAGTGAGTAATGACATTTTGTTCATTATCATGAACCAAAGGCCCAGATTTCTTAAGTATGACTGAAATTGCCAGATTCTGACATTGTAGCATCACTCCTGTGTCTTCACTAATGGATAGCAATGCAACTTTCTTTGGAGCCTGGGGGCAGAATCACAGTTCTCCAAAACACAGAACCCAAGAAAGTATTCCTAATTCCCCACTCCTATATGAGAACTGCCTGGTAACATGGTACTCAACAACTTCCACAAATCTATGTGGTATCTAGACCCTCTTGGAGTAGTAATGACAATTGCACTCACTTTGAATTTACAGTGTATCTCCCTGACATTATTATATTTATTGCAAATATGCTGTAGTAGAGTATAGATGGAGAGCTGAAATGTATATGATTTGATTAAGTTATGCCTCAAATCCAGTATTTTTTTCTTAACGCTAGGCTTTCTTGTGATATGTTTGGAAACTGAAAGAAAACCAAAAGTCTTACCTACAGCTGAGTTTTAAGAACCCTCCCATGACAGATTGGGAAGAGAACATCATGTAAAAGCAGAACACTTGGTTTCACTCCTCTCTGCCCCTAAGCATGTGCTTAAATAGCATATTGCTTGAGCATACTACACAATTTGCTGGAAAGATCGCTAGTCAACTTATTATAGTGTGTAAATTCTATGACACACTATAGACCTCCAAGAATCAGGAGCCAAACATCATTTGTCTCTTTCACTTTGTTTGAATACATAGAGGTATCAGTTGTTTTCAGTGGCAAAAAGGGAGGATTGGGAATCAGCTGCCCTGCACAGCAGAACAGCCTCCCTAAGTGAAGTCTGAACATCTCAGAACATGGAAAGAAGTGAATATAATTCCTGTTATCCAATGAGACAGTGTTTGGTAAATAAAAATATCTCTGGGGTTTCTTCCTTTGGGGCTTGTCTGCAGGTGATACACATCTGTTTTGTACTCCAGCGCTTGAGAACAATTCTCAGGGCACAATAAGAACACTACTCTCATTACCATGTAATCAAGCACCAGTTCTCACCATTTTCTCATTTTAAAATAAACAAAATATTCCCTTTCTGTTCCATTACTTCTCTGTTATCCCAAAACTACAAAAACCTCAAACGTTACTAAACACACTTTACATGATGTTGTATCCAACACCACTTCTTAAATGTCACATTCAGATTAATCACATCCAGAATGCTTTCTCCAAAATGTGTAAGCATGGAAGTCTAATCTGTACCTCCATTGTCTGCTAAATAACTGGGAAGATCTCAAAAGAAATTGGTATTCTGGATTATGCAAACCTTTTTGCTTCAAATGACAGCATTTTAAATTTCCCAGGTAAAAGTTTTACAAACCAGGATATTTTCTTTTCAAATTGATTGCTCTTTAGGCTTGTGTATTAGTTACAATACCACATCATCTCCTCTATTATGTTGCAAACAAGATCTTATTTTATTTATGCTTATGTTAATAACCTCCAGTGTACAGAATAGTTCTTAGAACCAAAAGGCCTGATTCAAGCCATATGTTTATTATTCTTTAAGTTCTGTTGATCAACATGGTGGTATTTTATTTGTACTGAAATGTGACTTTAATTGTATGTTATTAAATAAAGTTGCCCGGGGGTCAGAGTTATTAGAGCCATAGCAAGAGTGTGGCGCATGCCTTTAATCCCAGCACTTGGTAGACAGAGCTAGGTAGATCTCTGTGTGTTCAGGGATACAGCCAGCATTGGAGACATATGCCTTTAAGACCTGGAGGGCTGTACTTACAGGCAGTGACAAGGCAGTCATGTGTTTGGGTTTACAACCAATGAGAAGGCAGAACAGAAAGACTTTATCAAGACAAACACACAGGAAGTAGGTCTCTTTCAAAGAGGTAGGACCACTGCAGGAGGAAGGGTAAGGTTTTAGCTCTGAGCTCTGACTTCTTGGCTTTCTCTTTTACATTGGTTCTGTGTTTCTTATTTAATAAGATGGTTAGTTACATCTACATTGTTACATGATATTTTCTTTTGCTGTTGAAGGTCCTTATTATTTGTGAGTAGAGGGTAGTGTTACTTTAGGGGAACAATGAGCGCTCTTTCAAAACACTTACATGCAAAGGCTGTTCCTTCCTACTCATTATGGAAAGTGCAATTCTGAGCCTGTAAGGACAGCTGTCAAGGTGAGGGAGCTTACACTTGACCTTTAAAAATGTAGTCTATCCTCAGAGAGATATTTGGGAATAAAATACTCCATTCTTAAATGAGAAAGGTAGATGGCAGATTTCAGTATAGTTCACATTTAACTTTAAAAAAGAAAAAGGTCAGTATTTTTGTTTTGTATTAGAATCCACACTTGGGTCTGAATTCTGTTCACACTTTTCAAGTCCATTGGCAATTTTGGAGCATTGATGCTTTTGTTAAGCCCATATTTCTTCAGCGATAGGGAGATGCTCTGAAGCTGTGTTGAGTCATCATTCCCATCTTTGCTATTCATAATCTTCAAACAGCAGCAGATCCTGCTCTTCTAAGTTTAAGATCAACCCGCTGGAATGCTGCCAAATTGCTCCTTAGGGCCATAGGACACAGAGGCAGTCTCATGTAGTGTTGCAAACAGACATCGAATTAATTTCACCAGTGATAGAATCAAATGAGCTGACGGCAACAAAGTAACTAATCATTTGAGGCTTGGAAAGAAAGACAACTGTAGTTTCATAATGAGTATCTGTAGCGAATACCTTTCCATCTATGACCAATGAAGTACCAATCCCTGGGGCGTGGTCTCGCAGCTACCATAAGACCCCAGAGGCCATAAGCCGCTGTCTTCTCTCCCTTTTGGGCTTGGATGGTGCAGACTGGCTCAGGCGGCAAGAGCAGTGTGGGACAGAACCCCAGCCTCTGGAACTCTGTGATGATCCGTCTATTCTATTTAGTGAATTTTCTTTTCTGATTTATATCCTAATAAATTCCTTATAACTCTTAAGCAGACTTTCTTGGATTTTTTTGCTATAAATATCCCTTTGGAAGCCATTTTACAAAGGTCATTGCAAGGCACCTGAAAACATATCCCAGCTTATTTATGTATATATGTATTTGTGTGTATATGTAGAGAGGGAGGGAGAGAAGAAGAGAGATGGGGAGGGAGATGGAGATGGAGGTTGAGAGAGAGGGGTAATATCTTCTGATCTATAATTATATATATATATGTATAAAATATATATATATATACACATAAATATAAAACACACACAGACACAGTTTTTGTCAATAACCTCTCACACTTTGCACTGATACTGTGTTCTTCCAGTTGCTCATATAATATGTTTAAATGATGTCTTCAGAAATAAACTTTTAAGGGATAATGAAATTTACTTACAACATTGCTGTACAATATGTATTTTCCTTAACCCATTTCCTTTATTCTTCATAGGGTACTATTTTACAGCAGAATCAGTCAGAAAGCTGAGTATTGACATATCAATACAAAATATCTAATGAATGTTTTCCAGGAGTTTTAAATTATTTCTTCCTAGTAAGTCTATTAGGAGCCAAGTAGCTGTAGGAATAAATATCCACAATGATAGACATCATAGCCCAAATTCTAGGGTAGCAGAAATTCAACAGGTAGATCCTTGAAGAAATCCTTGGTAGGCTTTAACCATTAGAATAACATGATTTGATTTGTATTCTCAGAGATAATGTGGAGTTATGTGGAGACAGTCTGTGGTGACACAATCTTATAAAAAAAATTCTCCTGATATGGAGATATGGCTCAGAAATTAAGAGCACTGACTGCTCTTCCAGAGGTCCTGAATTCAATTTCCAGCAAACACATGGTGGCTCACAACCATCTATAATGAGATCTGGTGCCCTCTTTTGGCCTGCAGGCCTACAAACAGACAGAACACTGTATACATAATAAATAAATAAATAAATAAATAAATAAATAAATAAATAAATAAATAAATCTTTAAAATGTTTTTCTTTGCACTCTAAGAAACTGGAACTTTAGTTGGACTATACAGACATAGTTCATAACAAACTCTGAGGTCAGTTAAGACTTTTGACTGCCATCTGACTGTGTACTCAGTTTGTTTGTTTACCCTGGCTCTAAGAGAGTATTGTAACAATCAACCTTACTTGCCTTGGATTTTCATGTAATCAACTTTTACAAGCTAACCTAAAGTGTAGCTGTAATTTTAAATTATGGATGCTTCCATGTCTCTAAGTAATAGAAGTGTGTTTGTACATGTGTTATGCTGTTCATTTGCTGAAAACAGTAAATATAGGTTAGAAAGAAAGGAACCTTATAAAATAAATATCCACCATAAATGCTGAACACAATATATTGGCATTGCTTGATAGTATTGGTTTGTTTGTTATCTAGTCAGTTGGGGTCAGTTGGAAATCTGTGACTCAATCCCTTGTAAAACTCTTTAAAGATTTCTGTAAATTATCTAGTTCCTTCCCCACGTGGTACTTTTTGTGTCATTCACCAAAAGAGAGACCAGAGCTGTTTGTTAGGGACAGATTCATAAGCTAGTATTCTGGTAGGCACAGATTCATACTCACAGAGACAGAAGACAATGAAAGACACAGGGAGAGTGAGGCAGAGAATTCACATCTGGGCTCATTTCAGTTAAATGATGCCAAGGGGAAGTGCTCTGGATCCTTCCCTAATGTAACACCCATTGGTGACTCTGAGTTTATTAACATGTTCAGATTGTTGCAAAAGCCCATTACTGGGAAGGAGACAGAGAAAAAGCAAAAGAAGAGCTGTGGGGGAGTAGATAGAAGGAGATGTTAGGCAGTTGTGTTTGTATCCATACATGAAAACAGGGGATAGAATCTTTTATAGGATAGATTTGTTAAAAGTGGTTATATCATGAAGAAACATTGGACAGTAAAGTATACCAGACTTCCTGATACAGTGGAAGTGGATAAGGAGTGAAATATAGCAATCAATTGTTACTCTAAGTTTGCAGCTGCTAATGTCACTATGTGAGACGGGCAGAGCTTTTTGGAGAGTAGGCTAGTCCGGGGAAGCATTTTTTTCTGTTTTGTTGATGTTCAGAGTCTAAGCAGACTGCTAAATGAACATGGCACTGGGTGACTTGATATTTGGTTTATATCTAAGAGCTCTAAAGTTCTTCCACAGCTTTGTATGGATTAACCTGTTATTCAACTTATGTTAGGGTATTTATAAATAGAAGTTTTCTCAGAGTTCATTGAAAGTCTAGTAGTTTCCCTGTCTACTTTTCTTGTCCTCCCAACCTACATTCCCCCTGAATACTCAATGTTACCGTCTCACCTACCATCTGTGTCTCCATGGACGTGGTAAGGCCGGTGCACACCTTTCTTCGCTTGTATTCATTCTGTTTGCAACTCATTTCTTTACTCTTTTCATCAGCTAATTTCTTTCCATACTTAACATCTTCCCCAAGCCTCCTGATGTCTAAAAGGTTCTTTGTTAACATTGGTACCTATGACTTCATTTACTGGGTAGTATTGGAATTGTTCAATTATCTGCTTATAAGACTAAGTTGACTTCCTTTTATTAAACAGCAGCAGCAGCAGCAACAAAAAACCCCAAATGTCTTTGTTTTCATACTTTTAGTAATCAAAGTGATTAGAATTTTAGGGGATGATGTGGTGACTGAATGAAAAGACATTTAAAAAGGAAATTTGAACCTCTTCAAAGAAGGTAGAGTATAGAAAATTATACACTGTTTTGATATTTTGAAATTCTTTTTGCATAGACAGAACAGATATGAAGACTACAAAGAATGAGTTAGGGATTCCATTTTTGAGAGTTAAATTCCATCTGATTTAAGTTAGCTTAAAATGTGAATTCTGGAGAAACATTTTAAATCATTAATCATGGGAGATGAAGTCGATCTTAAAGTGTTGATTAGGTCTTAAAGTTTTAGAGATCTCAAAGTGAGTGTTCAGCCTCGAGCCTGGAGTCTGGGGCTGTATATAGCACTAGTCTCTCTTTAATTTGAGGCACAAGAACAAGGCTGTGAAGGTGAGAGGCAAATATGAAAGATGCTCTAGTTCTAATAATGTAATTCATTGCCCAAAGTCATGAGGTACTCGACCATGGGGAAAAATTTATTCTGACTCATGATCGACCACCTAGGAGATAGACCTTATAAATGTACAATATGACTGAAAAATTCCCATGGCCAAGAATTTTTGCTGTGCTTTTTCCATTGTAATACACAGGCTAAATTGTTACATTATTTTTACATTATTACTTTTTTTTTTTTTTTTACAATATTTAGTACAGTGAACTGCTACCCAGTTTTGTAGCAGGAATAATACTCTGTGCCATTGTGTGTGATAGTCTGTATTGTTTAGGTTTGTCTAAGTACATTTACGATGTTTGAATAACCACCAAATCAACTAATGATGTGCTTTCAGAATGCATCCTTATTTTTTATTTTTTTAAAGATTTATTTATTATTTATATGGTGTTCTCTCTGTATGTTTGCCTGCAGGCCAGAAGAGGGCACCAGATCTCATTACGGATGGTTGTGAGCCACCTTATGGTTGCTGGGAATTGAATTCAGGACCTCTGGAAGAGCAGTCAGTGCTCTTAACCACTGAGCCATCTCTCTAGCCCCTCAGCCCTGTTCTTAAGGGACATGTGGTTATTATACTCTTGAAAGCCTTGTATGGAAAAAAAGTGGCTTGTATGAATACAATGAGAGGGCCTTAATGGAACATGGAGCTTCACTAGAGAATTATCTTTGAAGAAAGTAACAGTCTCTTTGCTATTGGACGGTATAGGAGACATTATACTTTGAAAAAAAAAAAGCAGTACTCATGCTGAGAATCTTCTATGTTCCATGGGTTTTCAGGTGAACTCTACCACATGAGGGACATTTTCCAATCCCCATCTTTAATTAGTAGCCATAGATTGTATTCTGAGATTCTCAATTTTGTCAAAGAGAAATCACTTAAATTATTAGAATTTGCATGCTCTGAATAATTTGCAGATGCTGAAAACTTATAGCCTTTCCTTTCCTTACGCAATTTTAATATACAGTTGAGTATCATCCTTAGTAATACCATGTAGTAGGACCAACGAAAGCCTTGGCACCAGCCTCTTATTCATCTTCAGTGTCATGGAATAGAGATTCACTTGAACTCCTACAGAGCTGCCTGAGTCCTGTAACTTTCAATGGAGATGGAAAAGAATGCTCTACCACTCTACAGTGGGTCTGTGGGGAACTCAGAAGTGAGCCCTTAGCAGAGCCTATTAGCCTTGACACCAGAATATGTGTTACTTGGTTACCCATGTTTCTTAGTTTCAGCAGCAATGGAGAGCTAATACATATCAAACAAAACATGATGATTGGAGCTTTGTGTTTTCCTTCAAGGGAATGAAGATGGAGCTAATGCATGCCTTTTCTGGCATACAAAGTCTGCAAGGAGGAAAGAATAGGGATTGCTTGTCTTGCCTGGAGTCTAATTCCCTGGTTCAAAAATTTTTTCTTTTGAGACAGTTTCTCTGTGTAGCTTTGGTGCCTTTTCTGGAACTCACTCTGTAGCCCAGCTTGGCCTCGAACTCACAGAGATCTGCCTGCCTCTGTCTCCCACGTGCTGGGATTAAAGTCATGTGCCGCCACCACCACCCAGCTGGCTCCTACATCTTGTCTCTCACTCTTTCCTTATTGTCTTGCATACACTGTGGACTGCAACAAGATGGGTCTGTTCTTTGTTCTCCACACCTGAATTTCCTGTTTTCACAGTATTAGTTCTCCAAGTGCTATTCTGCTTACTTAACACACACTTCCTTTTCTGCTTCATTTATAGAGGTCATCAATCTTTCAGGGACTGGCTCTCATTCTATCTTCTATGTAAAGCCCCTGCCTGGATTAAACAGTTTCCCCTCTCCCTCCCTTTCTTTCCTCATTTTCCTCTCCTCCCCTAAGTCTAAAATCTTTCCTTTAGCTAAGCATTACTCTGTACTGCAAAGGGATCCTGATGCTGGTGTTGATGTGGTGAGGCTATCAGGCAAACTTTAGCCTTATGCACAGTGGAATTTTAATCTAGAGGAGGAGAAAATTGTCACATAGTTCTCAGATTTCAGTTAATATTTATATTGCCTAATATGTGCCAAGGGCTTGTGATATGACTTTGGTTAATTATTTACCATAGCTTTTTGGGACCTAGTATTCTAGTTTGTGGAATAGCTTCTGCTATTTTCTCATTTTATTCTTTAGATAATTAAGGCTTAATGGAGTCAAATAATTTTGCAGGAGCCATCTAAATGTTGCAGTAATGTTTGAGCTCAGGTAGTCTTAAATACATTTTTTTGTTTGTTTTTTTTTTGAACTTGTGTAGCTTTGTGCCTTTCCTGAACTCACTTGTAGCCAGCTGCCTCGAACTCACAGAGATTCGCCTGCCTCTGCCTCCCGAGTGCTGGGATTAAAGGCGTGCGCCACCACCGCCCGGCGAACTCAGGTAGTCTTAACAGCTAAGCATAGTTTTCTATGTCTCCAAAGTATTTTCTCTATTTATTTGCCCTTTCTGAATGTCATATGACATAATGATGGTGATGCATTTGTTTGTGTGTGTGTGTGTGTGTGTGTGTGTGTGTGTGTGTATCTTCTGCTTAACTACATTGTAATGTCAGGTTCTTAAGGAAACTGGCCATATCTTTGGAAGCAGTTAAGAATGAAAGATTTGGAAACAGACATATTTGTATTTAGATACATCTTATCACGGCTTTGTGACAACTCAGTTATTTTTCCTTTGTTCGTTGGCAAAATAATAACTACCAAGGGGGAGGGGACTGGGGACTGGTTGTGATAGTATTTGCTGTACTTTAATGTTATGTTTGCACAGGTGTACTCTCCAGATGTTGGTTAAGTCTTTAATGTTATGTTTGCACAGGTGTGCTCTCCAGATGTTGGTTAAGTCTTTAATGTTATGTCTGCACAGGTGTGCTCTCCAGATGTTGGTTAAGTCTTTAATGTTATTCTGCACAGGTGTACTCTCCAGATGTTGGTTAAGTCTTTAATGTTATGTCTGCACAGGTGTGCTCTCCAGATGTTGGTTAAGTCTTTAATGTTATTCTGCACAGGTGTACTCTCCAGATGTTGGTTAAGTCTTTAGAACCTGCACTCCTCAGCCCTAGCACAGTGGTTGACACACAGCATTACAATTGCTTTTCCTGAGTGGCTGAACTTAGTAAAAACCTACATATGCCAAATTATCCTTAATGACACTCCATTGACAGTTACTTCTAAAAGACAACTTGATAAAACATACAGGTTTTCTAAGTTGTATTAAATGGTTCAGACAAACCACAAGGTCTAAGAAACTGAAAACATGTATGTCATAAGGGCTTGTTCAATTTCAAGTGGAAATACAGAATTTGCTTCTTGTGTTTGTTTCCTTTGAGGGAGGGTCTCCTGTAGCTCAGGGTGGCTTCAAACTCACAATGTAGCACAGACTGGCCTCAAATTCTAGATCCTTCAACTTCAATCTCCTTAGCATTGGTATTATAGGCATGAGCAATTACTTCCAGCAAAGAACTTACTTTGACATAATTATAATAAATACTATTACTTTGTCCTTTAGCACATTCATACTTTTGGCTACATAGCCCACAAAATGGTCACAATATTCTCTTTGTACTCTATTAAAGAAAAATTATTAATGAGATCCTAGTATGCACAGTTTACTCTAAAACTGTAATATTGAACATTTATCAATAATATACTTCTGCTTCTCAAATATACCATGCTTTTTGTGGGATCATGAAAAAATTAAAATTTCACTTATTTCAATGAATTTCGTTTCTTTAAATTTTCATGTAGCTTCCTGGAATTGATTTATAGTTCAGTGTCCTTACACCCAAAAAAATACTTTGCATTTTTAGTCTTTTAATCTGTCTTATAGCCTATAGCATATCTTCAAGTGGTTGTAGGGTGGTGTATTAGTATGTTAGTGCAAAGGAGGTGGTCTATTCTGTATTTCGGATCTTATATTTTTTTTATTCAATTAGTAAGAAGCATTGAACTCTGCTGTGATCACGGATTTATTTCTCTCTTTTTCTCCAATCAGAGCTCTTAGTCTTTGTCTCATGTATTCTAAAATCCCTCACTAGATGCATGGACACCTACCTATATCACACCTTCCTGGCAAATAGACCCATTTATTAGTATGTAATGTTCTTTTTTTTTTTTTTTTAAATCCTTACTTTCAAGGCATTTTTTTTTTTTGAGACAGAGTTTCTTTGTAGCTTTGTATCCTACCCTGAAACTCACTCTGTAGACAAGGCTCGCCTTGACTTCACAGAGATCCACCTATCTCTGCCTTCAGGGTGCTGGGATTAAAGGTGTGCACCATTACTGCCCAGCCTTTCAAGGCAGCCTTATCTGATATTTATATGCCTACTCAAAATTTATCTTAATACTTATTAATCTAATGGGCCTTTTTTATCCTTTTAACTTACTTCTATCCTTTAACTTACAATGAAATTCATCATTCATTATGATTCATTTTACCCTAATAAAACAACGTGCCAGGAGATGGTGGCTCCCAGCACTCGGGAGGCAAAGGCAGGCGGATCTCTGTGAGTTTGAAGCCAACCTGGGCTACAAAGTGAGTTCCAGGAACGGCACAAAGCTACACAGAGAAACCTTGTTTTGAAAAACCAAAAAACAACAACCAACCAACCAACCAAACAAACAAAACAACATATACATTTAAAACACTAAAAATATAAGTATATGACATCTCACTTAAAGAAGCTACATTTTAGAGAATTAATTTTGATATTTGATTGATGTTAGGTCATTTATATTTAACATTCTTTTAATAGTATGACTATACGAAATATATAGTTTTTTGCTTTTGCTGTTATTGCCTATTTTTCATTTTTATTCTACGCATTCCTCCCCATTATCTATCTGCTCATATTAAATATCATTTTTCATTTTGTCTCCTTTAAGGACTACTTAAAACGTTTTGTGGTTGCTTTCTGGGTAGTCCTTTAGTTAAGCACACCCACCTTCTAAAGATATTAAACTGCTTCTTCTGTAGAATATGAACCACACAATAATCCAATTTCAATTTCTCTCTCTAGTTTTGTAGTATGAATATCATATATTTTAGTCTATATATGATAGCCACACAAAGCACATTGCTGTACTCCTTATTTTGGTAGTCAAGTATCTGTCACAGCAATTGAAACTAAAGAAAGTGATTTCATCCCATTAACCCTTAATTATGCCATTCGGATCTCATTTCTTTATGTAAATTCAAATCTGTCTGATGTCGTATTTCTTCTGCATCAGGAACTTTTTTGACTTGTTTTGATAATACTAGTCTGTGGAAATGAATTCTCTCAGTTTTTGTTAGTGTAACAAAATCTCTATTTTGCCTCTGGTTTAGGAAATGTTTTTGCTTACCAGAAGATATTTACACATTATCTATGAAATTTAGAGCACTTCAAGAATTATAAACAGAAAACATATAAGCACAATTTTAGACAAGACATACACAAATTGTCCCCAAAATACAAAATAAGGCTTTCTGTAGCCTTGACTGTCCTGCAATTCACTCTGTAGACCAGACTGGCCCCAAACTCAGAGATCTCCCTTTGCCTTCTGAGTGCTGTGGTTTAAGGTGTGCACTACCACCTCAAAGCAGCTTGAAGAACATATTTCATACCTAAAACTGATGATAAGATCTGGACAAACCAGAAATCAGTGAAGTGACATTTTAAGCTACTGGAAATACACTATCAAACAAACTGGCATTCTATACCAATAACTCTATGACATTTTATTTATTTATTTACATAATGAAGCTTCTTTCATTTGTGACATTTCTGTGTTGTTCTTTCTAAGAGTTTCTACCTCCATCCTGAAGTTTTCCATTTGTTTATGTTGGCAATTTTCTCCATAGGGAGTTTTTTACTTACTTAATTTATATCTGAAAAAGGATCTGGCTACATTACATACTTCTGGTTGACCTTGAACTTCTGAAAGTTTTCTTGCCTCTAGTCTAGTTCACTGAGTTTGGAGGTACTGTAACTCAAGATTCCTCAAGTATACTGTACATTTACATAAATTGTCAATTAGTAACAATATCTGGTCTGTTCCTGAGCATGATCTTGTTGGTTGTTTTGTTTCTTGACGTGTGTGTGTGTGTGTGTGTGTGTGTGTGTGTGTGTTTAATTTGTGAGTATCTCATATCTTTTGCTTACTCCATGTGTAACAGTGGATATGGTTATATGTAGTATTGGGGCTTGTGTAGCAGGAATCTTAAAGAATCTTATTAATAAAATCAAACCTGTGGCCAGTTATTGGGGTGAACACTGGAAGATCAGAGAGACAGAACAAGCCACAGCTAACCTCACCTGGCCAACTTCTCAGTTGATCTTGTTTCCTCAGACTGGTAGCCTCTGTGTCTTCATATCTGAATGACTCTCAGCTGAACTGTGCTGCTAGAAGCTTAAAAGCTTAACCAGCCAAAATACTTAACCAGCCTAATGCTTAACCAGCCAAATGCTTAACCAGCCAAATGCTTCTCATTTCTGGTCCTCACGCCTTATATACTTTTCTGCTTTCTACCACCACTCCCTGGGATTAAAGGCTCACTGTCTGGGATTAAAGGCGTGTGTCACCATGCCTGGCTGTTTCCAATGTGGCCTTGAACTCACAGAGATCCAGAGAGATTTCTACCTCTGGAGTGCTAGGATTAAAGGTGTGAGTGCCACCATTTTCTAGCCTTTGTATCTAGTAGCTGTTCTGTCTCTGACCCCAGATAAGTTTATTAGGGTGCACAATATTTTGGGGATCACAATTCCACCACAGGCTTGAGATAGGAACACCTTCCTTTCTGCAAACCCATTAAAATGAGAGTTGAGTTTGAATTAACCTCACTAGAAGTTGAACTCGTGTGAGTTTTGTTGCTACACTGGTTACCTTCAGGGTGCTTCTAGCTTCAGAGTCCTGCATGGTCCTCTATTCCCAGCCTGGGGACTGATTTTCTAGAGGGCTTTACTCTCAGACTTTCTTGTGCCCTCTTTGCAGGGAGCTCCTTCTTTAGCTCCTACCAGGCAGCTACTTCCAGACTTCTGCTACTCATTCCTCAGTGTTTGGTAGTATAAGAAAGGTGACCAGGAGAATCCCTGTCCTAGTCCAGCCTCAGTTCTAGACAAACACTGTGTTTCTACTCGATTTGAAATGTTTTATGTGTATATTTGTTAATATATAGTTTTACTTGAAGTAACAGAATGTATATAAATAAACATGTAGGTGCATCTATACATAGATGTATTCGTCAAGATTCTCTAGAGTAACAGAACTGATAGACTTAATGTATAAATATATTGTGTATTCAATAAGAATGAATATAATATATAATATATATGTATGTATCATATATTAGAGTGACTTTCAGGTTGTGGTCGGGCTAGTTCATCAATAACTGCCTGTCAATGAATGGGCCAAGCATCAGGCAGTTACTCAGTGCACTAGATGGGATGTCTCAAGTAATCTACAGTCTTTGTTGGAATCCCAAAAAATGTAAGAAATGATACCAGGGAAGGAATGCCTAAATAGCAACATAGATGAACTTGCTAGTGAGAGTGAAGGCAAACAGGCAAAACTTGCTTCTTTTCATTTCCTTTAATGTGGGCTGCCACCAGAAGGCATGGCCAAGATTTGGGGTGGGCCTTCAAGATTCAAATGATCATTTAGGGTTAGTCTTCTCACCTCAATCTAAAGGGAAACTCAGGGCTCAGGTCACTACGTGGAAGAGCAGGTAGAAAGACTGTAAGAGCCAATGGGGATGGAGGATACCAAGGAAACAGTGCCTTCCAGACATAATAGGACTGATTCACATATGAACTCCCAGAGACTGTGGCAGCATGCACAGGGCCTGCACAGGTTCAAGCCATAGGAAAATGGATAGGAGTTCCATCTCTAATCTAGAAGCTTTCTTCAACTGACAATTGCATGCAACAAACAAATAAACAGGCAAACAAAAAATCCATTTTCCCCCAATGGAACCTCACTGGGTGTACAAACCACACTTAAGTGAGGCCCCATGCCCAGCACTAGATGGCCACATAAAACAAACTCAGTGGTAATTTTGGAGTGTTTTGTCTCATAATTCTTTTTTTGAGCATTTTTTTAAACCATGTCTTTTGCTTATCTACTATGGTTTCCAATTTTGTGATTTTTTTATGTGTGAGAGTATGTTTCTCTGTGTATGTATTTCTTGTGTATTTTTCTCTCTTTATATCTATTTACTTTGTTTTATTATGATTGTTTGTTCTTTTATTGGCCTGTTTGTTTTCTAAACAGAGAAAGAAAGAAGGTATGGAGTTGGATGGATTGGGAGGTGGGAGGATATGAGAGGAGATGAGGGAGGGGAAACTGTGATTAGAATATACTTTAATGGAAAAATATTTTCAAAAATTTTTCTTTATTTTTTTCAATATTAGTATTAATATATATTTAACATGATTTCTCCCTTTTTTCCCCGAGCCCTTCTTATAACTCTCTTTGTATCATGGAACATTTTTCTTCTTGCATTGACAGGTACCTATTAATTATCCATTTTCTCATCTCAGCAGAATGTGAGACCAGAAGTGATTATTTTTTTCTCTAAATTGAGTTTTAAAAGATGAATTCAGGCAAGACTCATAGGAGAAAGAGAGAGAGCGAGAGCGAGAGCGAGAGCGAGAGCGAGAGCGAGAGCGAGAGAGAGAGAGAGAGAGAGAGAGAGAGAGAGAGAGAGAGAGAGAGAGAGAGAGAATTAGCTCTCTAGGGTATTATCTAGTCTCTACTCAGAAGACCAAAGTTTTGGTTATGTTGACTGCTAATCAGCTGTGTCTAGAAGTTGTGTTCTCCTTCTGTTGATCATCAGTGATGCCAACAGCCAGTATGGCCAGTGTCTATGCAGTGTGACATAGGCTCTTACAGGCTCTAGGCTTGTTCTGCCTGCACTATATTACTGTCTATTCTGAAAATATCTTCATCTGTGGGGAGTGAACTTGAAAAACCCAGGTAAGGAACATTGGCTTGGACACCTGACATGGTAATGGTGGCATGAGAACATAGATCCTTTGAGCTGTACCCCTCCCTCTGCTTATATCCATACAAACTTAAACCAGAGATATTCATGAATTCCAGATCCCTCTGTTAACTACTACCTACCAGCTAGGACAGAGATTAAAAAACTTAATTATAGCTTTCATTCTGATGTCAGTCATTTCTCCCATTCATTTGCCAGACTGAGCCTAAAGACAGTGTGGCAGATGTATTAGAGAGACAGGTATTTTAAGTCAGTAATCCTAGTACTCAGGAGGATGTGCCAGAAGATTGCTATGTGTTTGAGGTCAGCTTGGTCTATACAGTGAGTTCCAAGTTAGGCTGAGCTGCAGGAGACTCTGTCTCAGAAAATTAAATTAAAGCGAATTAATTATTTGAGAGTACAATGTTCTACTGGATGATCAGCCAGGAAATAGATGCAGTCCACTTGTCTATTATTCCATGCACACGGCTCTAACACAAAAGCCATTTCTTTGCTTAGATTTTTATGGGCTGTGAATTGAAGCTGGGATCAGCTGGGTATTTTCTCTGATGATCTTACCTATGGCTGCTCATGTGGGTGCTCTCTTACTGTGCTGAGCTGAGTGTCTGAGAAAGCCTCATGTTTGTCTGTTGTGGTGGTTATCAGTCCTCTCCTGACACATGGCCTGTTTACATGACGGTCACAGGGCAGCAAAGGAGAAGAGTGGGAACGGCAGAGGCTATTGGGCCTTTTTGTGGTTGAGGCTTGGGTGTCTCACAAAATCTTTTCTACCTTATACTTGATGAAACAGTGCATGATAAGACCAAATCGAAAGGGAATCCAAATTTCTGACTCACTGAAATATTTTTTCTATTATTTTTGCATATCACTCATAACTATATGTGAGAGTTCTTGGCCTGATGCTGATGCTTATCTTCTTATGCAGTTAATAACTGGCTGTGATGATGAGTACATGGCTGCAATGATGTTGAGAATAGTGATGATGGTGGTGCTTTTAATATTTGAATTGCTATTTGTAGCTTCAGAGCTCAGGCTTCTGTTTTCACTTGTTTGTAAAATCCAAGTCTTTCACCATAAGACACTCACGGGGGCTCGGTCCGTCTTCCATCTGGCTCCTCACTGTTGCACAGCTACCAAGGTGGGAACAATGCTCAGATTTCCTGAGCAGCCCACAGTGTGACTTTAGATTTAAAAATCCATTGCCAGAGAAGTCAAGTCTTGGAGGAGAGAAATTGTGACATCATTTTTACTTCCCGACTTTAGGACAATCCTGACAATGTCAGTTTCCAAATTCTAATGCAATTGTGTGCCAAGTGTCAGATAAATTTGTTCAAGAATATTTACCAAAATATTCCCTTATACATACTTGCTGTGGATATCACTCTATGTAAATAAAACACTGATGGCCAATGACCAGACAGGAGGTAGGTGGGACAAGGAGAGAGGAGAATTCTGGGAAGCGGAAGGCTAGGGGAGAGAGACTGCAGCCACCGCCAGGAGAAGAGCATGTAGAGACGCCGGTAAGCCACCAGCCACGTGGCAAGCTATAGATTTATAAAAATGGGTTAATTTAAGATAAAAGAACAGTTAGCAAGAAGCCTGCCATGGCCATACAGTTTATAAGTGATATAAGCGTCTGAGTGATTATTTTATAAGTGGATTGTGGGACTGTGGGGCTTGGGGAACCTGGAGAGAAGCCCTCCAGCTACAAATGGCGCCCAACGGCTCGAGTTTCCACCTTAAACCTGAGAATATTTAATAACCAATTCTAAACAGAGCCAAAACCAGGTTCCTGCTTCTTGTCTCATACCGGCAGCTAGACGCCGCAAAACACAGGTTTGAACACTGGCGGGTTCCTGGCGGGTGCGTTTGACCGGCAGTATGGCGGAAATGAGGCGTCTGCTAGCGGCACATTAAGCTGTGTGGTAGATTTAGTCTTTACTAGTATTTAAAAAAAAAAAAAGAGGTTTCTGGTCTACACGCTGCTTTGATAAAAGCTTAGACCCACTATTTCTGAGACTTGATGACTCCCAGAGCTGGCGGAAAACGTACCACTGCCATGTTGGGAAGCTGAAGTGGGCGGAGCCAGCAGCCACAGCGCCGTTTCAGGCTTACAATGGTACAGTTTAAAGCAATAGGCTCAAGGCTCAAGGTAATATAAAACATAAGCCACATAAAGATGGCTACCACACAGAGAATCTGGATTATGTTCTCTTTGATATTCATAACTAAAGAAAAACATTTGATTACAAAAGCTGTTGAGTTATGCCAAAATGTATATTTTAAAGGTACCTTGACTTCAAAATTTGGATTTAAGGATATGTTACTTTGGAAAAGAGGTTCTGCTTTTGTTTCCACAGAAAGCCAGAGGCTGTGGACTTGTTCCAGATTAAGATACATCAGGTTTCACCAGCCAAGACCCCCTGAAAGGACTCCGATGACACCATGGCCCAGATGATCCAACATCCAGATTGGTTTCAAGGCAACTGGTTCACACAATACAGCCTCACGGACTACCCCATAGGTCTAAAATTTTCTTTGCATCCCCATAAGATACAGCGCCCCCCTCCAGCAGGAAGTAGTAAGAGATGCTACGCCCAAATTCCCAAATATACCAAGCTGGCTTTAGAGGTGGAATTGGCTCACTCCCCCTCTAAACCCAGACATATTGCTTTTAAAAAAAAAAAATGGTTAAGTGATTCTTATGTCCCAAATCAGAAGAGCCCTCTGGTGTGGGACAGAGAAAAACCAATATTTTTATTTAAAACAGGTTAATTATAAATGTGATCTCTTTCTAAAAAAGAAAAGGGGATATGATAGATAGGAGGAAATGGAGATGATAAGATAAAAGGGTAGATTAATGAACCTACTTTTAAAGAACAACTTGTTTAAAATGTTTTACATTGGTATAGATTTTAGTTTATGTTTAAAAGGTTTTACGTTGGTATAAATTTTAGTTCGTTGATACAAACTTGAAGTTAATTTTGTTATACTCTCTCTATATATATATTTCTATTCTTGTTTGAGGTATTATGTTTATGTAACTCATTTAAAATTGTAATGGATAATTAAAAATAGATTAATAATTAGTCATCTATGATAATCATATCTGTAGCCATGTTAGTTAAGTCTTCTAGGTATACATAGATATATTTCAGATAGATAGGTAATCTTCAAACACTTCATAGACCTGGAGAATATGGCATTTAAATAACTTAGAATTCTGTTGACGTGAGACACAATTGCTCCTGGCTGCACCAATTTGATCCCGAGAGAATGTTGGGCTTCTAAGACATTTCCATTTGGAAGTTTGTCTTTTTGGCACAAAATGGCCTACTGGGCAAAGAACTGCCCTTACCTTGATGGCTGACAGTACAAATGCAATGCTGTCCTTTCTGGACAAGCGGGACACAAGGAAAGCGACCACTGTACTCTGCCAAGACAGGGTAAGATGGTCTCTTAAAATTCCTGCTTCTAAAAATGGTCTGTCAGATACTCTAGGCCTGTAGCCAATTTGAATGCACCAACAATGCTGAGAAACATTAGGTGACTGTCCAGGCTGCCAGCTGTCTTGGTCTACTCTTGCAAGATTCCCGAAAGTTGCTTGCATCCATCTACCATTTCTCAGGTACCATTATGTTCCTTCTCAGGTCTTTGATATGGTTGAAAACTAGATAGTTGTAATTTCCTCAGTTATGATAAAAGATAAGTTAGATATAAAACCTTAAACTCCCAAATATAAGATAGATAGGACATCTTCTTTAATATTGTAACTATAATTCTTGCTCGGTAATTGTTTGTTATATGTAATTTTACCATGTTAAAGTTAAAACCTTCCTTTTTAAAAAAAGAAGAAAGGGAAGTGCTGTGGATATCACTCTATGTAAATAAAACACTGATGGCCAATGACCAGGCAGGAGGTAGGTGGACAAGGAGAGAGGAGAATTCTGGGAAGCGGAAGGCTAGGGAGAGAGACTGCAGCCACCGCCAGGAGAAGAGCATGTAGAGACGCCGGTAAGCCACCAGTCACGTGGCAAGCTATAGATTTATAAAAATGGGTTAATTTAAGATAAAAGAACAGTTAGCAAGAAGCCTGCCATGGCCATACAGTTTATAAGTGATATAAGCGTCTGAGTGATTATTTTATAAGTGGATTGTGGGACTGTGGGGCTTGGGGAACCTGGAGAGAAGCCCTCCAGCTACACATACTGAAGATGTGTCAGTGTTTCAATAAACATTTTCCAAAAGATTACCTGTACATAAGTGGTCAAAGAGTGTCCTTGTTTTCATGTTGGACGATAGAACCTTGCATGTTCAGTGCTAATGGTATCCATACACAACCTGACAGATTTTGAGAGGGTGCTGATCTAAAGAGTGTGCCATTTTTTAAAAGACTGGAACATTTAGGTTTTTTTATAGTAAGAAATGTAAATCCAGAAGGTGACACAAATATGTGAGTTGCTTTGCTGTAGTAACTATAATTAGAATTCTCTGAGTGAAGAAGACAACAATAATAAACATACTTTGCTAGAGTAATGGGAACTAAAAAATTGCCTGGGTCTAAGGAACACTACCAAGTGTTCACCTGAGCAGAGCCAAAAGCTACAAAAAGTTGACATTCTTAGAGTGAGACACTTCAGGCAGGCTGTGAAAGATAAGTATTTGGACCTGCTCTTTACCTATCAGTCAGAGAGGGCTCATCTCAGGTACTGATATGAGAATCATTGATTTGATTCATCATAATAGGTGGTTATTAATGAGAAAAAAAGTTGTTTTCAAGAAAGATATTTTGGGCTGGCAAGATGGCTTAGTGGATTAATATGTTTGTCATCAATTCTGATGACTTGAATTTGATGTCCAGGATTCATATTAGTCGAATGAGAGACCAGCTCCTGTACATCATTCTCTGACCTCCACATGTGTGCAATGGAATATGCCCCACTCAGGTAAACAAACATTTTTTTTAAAAAGAAATAAAAGGAAGATATGTCCCTGGCATAGATATTTCCAGGGAAGGAACTGGTTGAGTGGCCATTTGGGAGAAGGAGTAGTTGCAATTCTCAACCTGTGGGTCACAAACCTTACGAAGGTCGGATATTAGATATCCTATCCTGCATATCAAATATTTATATTACAATTCATAACATTAGTGAAATTACAGTTATGAAGTAACAACAAAATAATTTTATGGTTGGAGGTCACCACAACTTAAGAAACTGTATTAAAGGAAGGTTGAGAACCACTACTTTACAAGATTAAGTTTTTGGCCAATGGGGATGACAGTGAATATCCTACAATAAGAGTTTTCAAGAATATAGTAGTGCTCAGGGTGGAAATAATTTTGATTGTTGCCTGAATCCATTCAGGGAGATTTTCTTTTCTGTATCTGTAGAGATAAAATAGGTTCTGTTACCTCCATATTGGAAAGAGTTTCCTTTTAATTATTGAGCTGCTGTAACAGGAAGGTTGTGTTCAGATCCTCTATTCCTGTTGGATGGGGGTGGCTACTAAATTAATTTTGAATTGGTTGTGTCTGATTGACCTTTCATTGATGGACCTGTTACCTGCATCTCCAGCTGAATTTACATAAACCCAGTGATGAGGTGGAGGCAGCTTTATATGACCTTGACCTACAGGAGCAACAAGCTGTGGAGTGCTGAGGGAAACCTAAATTAGCAGACCTCCATGAAATGCCGCAACATCTATTCTCTTATTGCAATCAGCAATAACAATAATTTCAACAAGTCTATTTCAATTAGACTGATGAATTATATGGGCTGTTTTATTACCAAATAACACTGATTCCCTATCCCCTCAGAGCTATAAGCATGAAGGACTGCATTCAACATTTATGCCTGTTACCAAAGTGTATTTTCTAGCATAAAACAGACAGTAAGAAGCCATAGGAATTATCTGAACTAACTTTGATCTGATAAGCACAATTTTGATGAAAATGATTGAAATTTAATGTTAGATTGAAGTTTTCATAGACCTTTAACAGTACCTCTTGGACAAATTTTACTCAGAGACTTTTTCCCATATTCCATGACTTTTTTTTATTTTTTTATTTAACAAAACATTTAACAGCTCTAAAGACACCATTTTGATGGGTTTTATTAATATAAGAGTACCTCAGTTTATAAGCATACAGTTGATATACATGACTTTATTTTTATGTGTATGTACATTTTATCTGCAAGTATGTCTGCACACCATGTACATGCAGTACCTGGAGAGACTAGAAGAGGGCCATGGTGTTACTTTAATGCAAGGGTTCTCAACTTGTGGGTCACAACCCTTATAGGGGTCTGTGATGGCTTGAATAGTTATGCCCTCCTGTAAGACGAATTGCTAAATGATCTTATTAATAAAAAACCTGGAGCCAGATATTGGGGTGAAAACTGAGAGATTAGAGAAGCAGAAAGAAGCCATCACATTCTTACCACTAGGAAATCCTCAGCCAAAGAGAAAGAGAGAGACTTCCTTTATACTCACGCCTATATGCCTTTCTGTGCCCTGCCATCTTACTTCCTCTCTCTGCCCAGCTACATCACTTTCCTCTTTTGTCCAGCTCTATAACTTCCTGTCTGTCTGTACAGACCTCCAGGCCTCTATGGTTAACTAGCGCTGAGATTAAAGGCATGTGCCACCACACCTGGCTTTATTCCCAGAGTTCTTGAACTCACAGAGATTTGTGTGAATCTCTGCCTCCCTAATGCTAGGATTAAAAGCATGTGCTACTACTGCCTAACCTCTATGTTTAATATAGTGGCTGGCTTTTTCCTCTGATCTCCAAGCAAATTTTATTGGGGCACACAAATACAATGCCACACACCCTCTACCAAAGACTCGTGTATTTGAGTGCTTAGCCCATAGGCACTATTAGGACATATGGCCTTGTTGGAGTAGGTGTAGCCTTGTTGGAGAAAGTGTGTCATTGTGGAGGCAGACTTTGAGGTCTCATATATGCTCAAACTACACGCAGTGTGGCACACAGTTGCTCCTGCTGCCTGAAGATCAAGATGTAGATCTCTCAGCTCCTTCTCCAGAAACATGACTGCCTGTGTGCCACCATGAAGATAATGGACTAAACCTCTGAAACTGTAAGCCAGTCTCAATTAAAGTTTTCCTTTATGAGAGTTGTCATCATCATGGTCTCTCTTCACTGCAATAGAAACCCTAATATGTGGTTGAATATCAGATATCCTGCATATCAGATATTTATATTATGATTTATAACAACAGCAAAAGTACAGTTATGAAGTAGCAACGAAAATAATTTTATGGTTGGGAGTCACCACAACATGATGAACCATATTAAAGGGTTGCAGCATTAGAAAGATTGAGAACCACTGCTTTAAAGGGAAGGTCACCATTTCACCATGGCTGCTTTTCAGCATAGTGTGCAGTCTATAATTAAAGAATGACAATCCTTTAACTTCTTTACTAATTGATTTTGAAAACCCAAACATAAAAATCAAGCACCAGGAAGCCATGACATTGACTCTTAAACAGGTAGCCTAGGTCTTATGGTACAGTTTAGTTCCTCAGTCTCCATCTCCCAAGTAGTTCTTAGCTAATCCTACTCGTGGTGAGTCATGCTGATGGCTTCCTTCAAAAGTGCTTATTTGCATATTATTATCTTTAATGTTCCATGAAATAAAACATAGAAGTTAAGAAACCAACTTACATAAGTGATCAATTAATTAATTGATTGATCTGCTGATAGTTATTGAGTATTTACTATATGTCAAATAACATATGATTTTGGGTAACAGTAGAAGACCTAAGCAATAAGGGCCATTAGAAAGTATCCATGCTCTCATGAAGTTACATTCTAAGGTGGAACACAGAAGTACATCTGTGTCAAGTGGTGATGAATGCTATGAGGAAAGAGCCAAGAGATATCTGGGGAAAGACATTTGGAGTGGGGTGATTGCAAGTATAAAGATTTTGTTATATATATATATATATAATTTTTGTTAAGAAAAGATTTTCTTTCTTTTTATATACCAACCCATTTCCCCTCCCTCCTCTTCTCCCATTCTCCCCCGCTTACCCCCATCCCATCCCCATCCCCTCCTCGTAGAGAGTGAGGCCTCTCTTGGGTAGTCAACACAGGCTGTTATACCAAGTTGGAGGTAGACATAGCCCCTCTCTCCTGCATCAAGGTTGAGTAAGGCATTGTGCTATAGGGAATAGGGTCTATAAAGCCAGTTTGTATACCCAGGGTAAGTCCTGGTCCCATTGCCAGGTGACCCACAAGCAAATCAAGCCATGCAACTTTCATCCACATTCAGAGGGCCTAGTTTGGTCCTATGCAGGCTCCCCAGCTGTCAGTCCAGAGTCCATGAGCTCCCATTAGCTTGGGCCAGCTATTTCTGTGGTTTTTCCCATCATGATTCTGACCCCCTTGCTCTTATAATCCTTCCTCCCTCTCTTTAACTGAACTCCAGGATCTTGGCCAAGTGCTTGGCTGTGGGTCTCTGCATCTGCTTCCATCAGTCACTAGATGTAGGATGACATCTATGATGACAATTAGGGTAGGAGATGGGAGGTGGGAACATGGGGGAAAGACAGGGAGGGAGAGCAATGAAAGAGATATCTTGACAGAGTGTACCATTAAGGGGATGGAGAAAAATCTGCCCATTCTCCCTGGAAAACCCCAGGAACCCACAAGATTGTCCTCAGCTAAGACTCATAGCAATGGTTGAGAGGGTTCTTGAAGTAGCCTTCCCTTGCACTCAGATAAGTATAAAGACTTTTAAATGGGTGAGAGCTGTGGATGCTTTGAGAAGCAAAAAGAGAACAATGTACTGGGTTGTTGGAAAGGGTCGGGAATAATGAAGATAAGGAGCTGCCACTCAGGTACTCATGGGTGCCATGGAAACTTTTAGGAAGGGGACACTGTAGCTGGGATCATGGTTTGTCTGCACTATGGAAACTATAGACAAGAAGGGTTGAATAGTCAGAGAGTCAGAGAGTATGCATAGTCCAGGTTAAAAAAGAAATACTCAACTGAATAAAGAGAGACCATGGACATGATGAGTGATAATGTGGGATCAAAAACAAAGAAGGATTGAATATTGGAAGGAGGTTAAATGTTATTCCAAAGTATAAATGGACGAATCTCTCCCACCTGCCTGCTCCCAAATAACCAGTCAGAGGCTTAATATTAATTACAAACTGTTTGGTCTATGGCTAAAGCTGTTACTAGCCAGCTCTTACATCTTAAATTAACCCATTTCTATTAATCTATATATCACGTGTGTTATGTGTCTTGTGGCTTTACCTGTGTTCTGTTACATCTTGCTCAATTCAGCGGCTCTCAGCATCTCCCCCTGCTCTGCCTTTCTTCTCACTGTATCTTTGTTTGGACTTCCTGCCTGGTTATAGCCTGTCTTGCTAGGCCAGAGCAGCTTCTTTATTAACCAATGATAGCAACACAGTGTACAGAAAGACCATCCCACGGCACCAAAGTATGAAAGATAATAGGGAAACCTCTGGGGCAAAGTAGGTTATGAGTGGAAAGGAAATATTGTCTTTGGGCTTCTGAAGAGTAAGATTTTATTAGATATCCAAGGTGGGGTGGCAACTAAAATGTTAGGAGATACTAGACCAGTGGAGTCTGAAATAAGGGCTGGGAGAGAGGAGTGAGGGAGTGCAAAGAGGGAAGAGGAGTGAGGGGAGAGCAGAGAAAAAGAGGAAAGACACTGAGCAAGCAGGTGAGCACATCACCGTTGTGGAAGTAGCAATGTATTTGAGTTGAGTAAGGAAGAAAGTCTAGCTATTACAAGAAGCCATATTCTTGTAACAATATCCATGCTGCACGTTAATCTGCTTATGTAGTGTTATCTCTTATGAAGTACACCAAATAAGGGCCAGTATTCACTTACCTTTTCTTTTTTTTTTTTTTTTTTTTTTTTTTTTTTTTTTTTTTTTTTAATCACAATTGTTGCTATGTATTTCACCTACCTTTTCATGACTGGGTGTTTCTGGTCCTTCATATTGAAGGCCAAAGACTAAAGTTTCTTGTTTTCTGGAAGATAGGAAGTAACCAAATACTAGACACTGAATGGTAGAATGTCATGACATTTATTTTCACTACAAATATAATAACAGAGACAAGTTCAACCCCTTCACCGCCTGTTCATTGCAAACCCACATTATCATCAGCAGGTGTCATGGTGAATTCACATTCAGATACTGCACCTTTTCTTTTTGTGTCGTTTATTAGCAGTACTAGGAATTGAACCTAGGTAGGGCTTTATGCCTTCAAGGCAAGTACTATACTACTAACTATAACCCCACACTAGGTTTTAGCAGACAAATTGACAGGTAGGCATGCACTCATACATACACACATGCACTCACCCACACACGCACACATGTTGTGACCCACAAGTTGAGTTCCCCTGCATTAAAGTAAGGTCATGGCCCTCTTCTGGCCTCTCCAGAAACTGCATGCACATGGTGTGTAGACATACTTGCACATAAAACACACACACACATAAAAATAAAAATATGTGTATTTAGCTATCAGAGATAAAGGAACACCTTATTTTTTAATTTTTTTTTTTGGTAAAATGTCTTAAGAGAAGTTTATAAATGGTTTTGTCTCCTAGGAAAAATATATTTATTATGCACAGACCATGGCACAGAACTCTGTGAGACTGATAATTACTTGTAATCATGATATCCAGAGCTGGCACAGGACAATTTTCTCTGCTATGCAGCATAGAAAAACCATAAATGCCCTATCTGTATTTTAATGAAGGGAAAATAAAACCCTCTATTCAAGGTTCACCAAATGCTCCCTTGTTGTACTGGATGCACAGGCTTCTCATTCTGAATTCCCTGGATGGTCTTACAATCTGGGACCCAAAGGGAAACCCTGGAGCCATGTGTCTGGAGGACTCTGGTCCAGGGCTATGATTTGTATTGTTGTGATGGCTGCTACTTGTGCTTGCTAGATATTTATTGGTGAAATTATTATGGCCACTCCACATAGTTAAAAGGAAGATTTATTTAGTGGGTAACTTACAAAAAAGGGAAAGGTAGGTCGTGAGGTCTGGGGAAGGTGTATCGAAGTCCAGTGGTGTTCTCTGGAGCTCTGCTCAGTCAACCTCCACCATCTAGGGTTCAGGAACCGAGAGAGTGCACTGGCTCTTCCAAATCTCAGGTCTCCCGGAGCCTCCCTTGGCCCCGCCTTGTAGGCGTGACAGTTGCTGAAGCCTCAATGGGGGTTGGAATTTCCAGATCAAAGCTGGAATGGGTACCCACTACATCTCGCCCTTTTTGTCTAAATAAGAAGGTTCTAACCTAATACAAGACTATATACAAAGGAATGGTTATCAAATATTGTCCAGGAATAATGAGGTATAATGACCTAGATAAGATGGAACTACAACCAATGCGAACAATATCAAGCAAAAAACACATACTAAAATCCAGAGATGTATAGAGCATAGGTAAATGGCATGTTACAAAGATCATTCCAAAAGGTGTTCTATCCTAAAGAACCTGAATCTAATACTTAATATGTTCTATCTAAGATATTACACACACACACACACACACACACACACACACACACACATACATATACTAAGTTGTAACTATAACTGCTAGTCTTCATTCCCATCAAAGACCTGAGAAGGAATATAATGATACCTGAGAAATGGTAGATGGATTCAAGCAACTTTTGGGAATCTTGCAAGAGTAGACCAAGACAGCTGGCAGCCTGGACAGTCACCTAATGTTTCTCAGCATTGTTGGTGCATTCAAATTGGCTACAGGCTTAGAGTATCTGACAGACCATTTTCAGAAGCAGGAATTCTGAAAGACCATTTTACCCTGTTTTGGCAGAGTACAGTGGTCGTTTTCCTTGTGTCCTGCTTGTCCAGAAAGGCCAGCATTGCATTCGTACTGTCAGCAGTCGAGGCAAGGGCAGTTCTTTGCCCAGTAGGCCATTTTGTGCCAAGAAGACAAACTTCCAAATGGAAATGTCTTAGAAGCCCAACATTCTCTCGGGATCAAATTGGCGCAGCCAGGAGCAATTGTGTCTCATGTCAACAGAATTCTAAGTTATTTAAATGCCATATTCTCTAGGTCTATGAAGTGTTTGAAGATTACCTGTCCATCTGACCTATGTATCTGTAAATCTGGATAACCTAACTAACATAACTATAGAGATGACAAGCATAGGTGACTATAAATCTATAAGTCTTATCTACCGAAATAACCTAAGGACTAAGGCTTCATGTAAACAAGGTAAACAGTCTATAAGCAAATGTATGGTAAAGAATGATGACTTTAAAATTGTGACAATACACAAGGTATTTATAACAGAGGTAGGAATATATAGTGTGATATGCAGTATGACAATAATCTTAAATATATATCAATATACTGAATATCCTAAACAGAAGTAGAACATAAACTATGACAGATATAAATTTACATTTGTATCAATATACAAATATTTCAAATGAGTAGAAATATATGTACTTTATAACAAATATAGTTCTGTATTTGTATCAATATACAAATTATCTTAAACAGGGATGTAAAAATAGTTTACATTTGTATCAACATATAAGAATCCATAACAGTGCTAATTATAGTGAAAATTATCTAAGGCTGCTATTTTACTAAATTTGTTTACTAGTATATACAGAATCTACCATAATATCTTATACCTATCTGTTCCATTTTTCTCCCCCCCCTTTTTTTTAGAATACTGAGTCTAATATTTTCTTCCACCCCAACCCTATAACCATCATCCATAACCCCGAGAGTTATGAATCCTAAGGGAGGAGGGGTGTCGTTTTCTTAGAATTGCTTCCTACTGTTTAGGGGGTGATGTTATCTCTGTTGGGTACTGTGAGAAAACTCAGACAGTTAAATCTCAGTTAGACTAACTGTAGGTTCTGTAGCAAGTCTTAGAGTAATGGGTAAGATTGTCTGAAATTCTGGCAAGAAATATAGTATGATGATGATTACCAAGGTATTATTCTGGATTGGGTAGAGTTGTTGTTGTTGGGGCCCCATCTTCCTTCTGGAGACTTCAGAGATTGCTATTGGAAAAACTTATTTGTTATCAAAATGGAAAGTTTGGATTTAAAGAGGACATAACATGTAAGAAAGGATTCTGAGAAATCAAGAGTAAACATGGAGAGAATTAGAATCTTGAAGACAATGGTGCCTTGTTAATTGGTTTCCTTCTTTCCTACACCAGAGGGCTCTTCTGATATGGGACTGAAGAATCTCTCAAACTTTTAGCAATATGCTTGGGTTTAGAGGAGTGAGTCAATTCCATCTCCAAAGCCAGCTTGGCTTATAGTTGAATTGGAACCACAACTTTTTTAGATTGATAGAGATATAGATGTTAAACAATGAGATTTTACCCTGTGTAGATTGGTACCAATAGTTTTTTCCTTTCTGCTGTAAACATCCGGATATCAAAGGCCTTATGATTTCTGGAAGATGGGTATTTCCATTATCCTGGAAAGCCAAAAACAGAACCCTACCCCAACCTTTGATTATTAAATTTTTCTTACAACTTGTAGAGATGTCACATTGGCGGATGATCTTTTACTTCTCATCAAGGGGTTTTTCCAGTTCGAATTGAATTTTTATTAATTTTGTTGGTATCCATAGCTTTTCTTCTCCTGCAGAAGCAAAAGCAAAACCCCTTCCCCAATGTAGAACATATCCAGGTTTCCATTCTGAGGTCAGCACATCCTTGAAATAAACTGGTTGGTTTTAGCTCAGGAGTTTTGTCTGTCGTCCAATGTCTCTCCGCAGCTGTTGTTCCTTTCTCATCAGCATTGAGAAAATTCAAGGTTAATAAATCACTATGCAATCTATTTCTAGGAGTCATTGTTACTGTTGCTGTTTATTTAGCATATCCTTTAAAGTTTGATTGGATCTTTCTATGACTACTTGGCCTGTGGAATTGTGTGGTATACCTGTAACATGTTTTATATTGTATTAAGCAAAGAATTGTCTCATTTTATTGGAGACATATGCTGGGGCATTGTCTGTCTTAATTTGTACAGGTATTCCCATGATGGCCATAAATTCTAATAGGTATGTAATCACAGAATCAGTCTTTTCAGAACTCGTAGGAGTTGCCCATTGAAATCCTGAATAGGTGTCAATGGTATGATGTACATACTTTAATCTTCCAAATTCTCCAAAATGAAACACATCCATCTGCCAAATTTCATTTCTTTGTATACCTTTTGAATTGCTCCCTGGAGGTAATGGAGTTTGGTTATAGATGGAAAAAGTAGGACATTTTTTCACAATATCCTTAGCCTGTTGCCAAGTGATAGAGAAATCCTTCTTCAAACCTTTGATATTTGCATGGACAAGTAGCAGCCATCACAGCAAATACAAATCATAGCCATGGACCAGAGTCCTCTAGATGCATGGCTATACCCAGGGATTCCCTTTGGGTCCCAGATTGTAAGACCATCCAGGGAATTCAGAATGAGAAGCTTGTGCATCTAGTACAACAAGGAAGCATTTGGTGAACCTTGAATAGAGAGTTTTATTTTCCCTTCATTAAAATACAGATAGGGCATTTATGGTTTTCTATGCTGCGTAGCAGAGAAAATTGTCCTGTGCCAGCTCTGGATATCATGATTACAAGTAATTATCAGTCTCACAGAGTTCTGTGCCATGGTCTGTGCATAATAAATATATTTTTCCTAGGAGACAAAACCATTTATAAACTTCTCTTAAGACATTTTACCAAAAAAAAATTAAAAAATAAGGTGTTCCTTTATCTCTGATAGCTAAATACACATATTTTTATTTTTATGTGTGTGTGTGTTTTATGTGCAAGTATGTCTACACACCATGTGCATGCAGTTTCTGGAGAGGCCAGAAGAGGGCCATGACCTTACTTTAATGCAGGGGAACTCAACTTGTGGGTCACGACATGTGTGCGTGTGTGGGTGAGTGCATGTGTGTATGTATGAGTGCATGCCTGCCTGCCAATTTGTCTGCTAAAACCCAGTGTGGGGTTATAGTTAGTAGTACAGTACTTGCCTTGAAGGCACACATCCCTAACTGGTTTAATTACTAGTACTTCTTGCAAGCCCTAGAAGAAACTCTCAGTAAACATGACAAGGGACCTAATAAGCAGAAGGTCAGGACCATAGAGGTTGTAACATCTCCAAATGCCTCTCATACAATGGCTTATCCTGTTATCATCCATGAGAAGCCAGCAGATGACACACACCCCTGAGCCATATAATACATATACATTACAACCAATTTCAACAAGGGACTTTAAAAATATAAAGGAAGCAGTAGTTACGTATGGGATACACTCCACATATGTAAGACAGATGTTAAATTCGTGGTCTACCTCACATAGAATCATCCCAGATGACTGGCATCAGTTAATTTCAGCTATAAATCAGTTAATTATAGCCGGCAGCTACAGTGGAAAAGCTGGTTGAGGGAAGAAGCAAAAAATTTAGAACAACAAGGTAAACTCAGAGGTTTTGTGATCTCCCAAGTTCAAATACTTGGTGAGCGATGTTTCTCTGACAGGAATGTACAAGCCACTTATGATGAGCATACAATATCCCTATGCTGTACAGCAGCTCTAAATGCTTGGGGAAAAAATTCAGAACCTGGAAAACCAACTGAGGTATACATAAAGATATTTCAGGGACTGCACAAACATTCCCAGCCACCGTGGAAGAAATTCCTCTCCAGGAACGGAGAGAGCGCGCTGGCCCATCCAGATCTCGGGTCTCTTGGCGCCTCTCTTGGCCCTGCCTTGTAGGCGTGACAGTTTTTGAAGCCTCAATAGGGGTTGGAATTTCCAGATCAAAGCTGGAATGGCTATCCACTACAGATGTTAGTGCTTGAAAGAACATCCTCAATCCCAATCTCTGTACTCTAGATTAAAAGAAGTACAATTTACAAATCTGTTAGGAAGTAGAAGTTCTCTATCTTCCCAGTGTTTTCTTAATTTATTGTCAGATGTTTTAGGCATTATCAGACCTTTATATGGATTTGTTAATATGTGGGTTAATGTCATAAGTTAATAAATTTTTTTAAATGAAATTAGATGCAGCCTGATTTTCCCCTGAGGTACTAACACAGCACTTGATTGAAAAGATTTCTTTGGCAACTAATGAATATCTTAGGGCTCCTGGCAGGTTTTACTTTTAATATAATTTTTAAGGAGTATGGGTAGATTTCATAGCTCATCTGTCAGGATACTGTCATACTTTACTTCTTTATAGAATTTTAGGAACCAATACATTATTATGTTCCAAAGTATTAATAATGGCTTTAAGAAATATGTAATTTTCTAAGTATTTTGAATTTATTGAGAGGCATGTGAAGGCACTGATGCATTCTGCTTAAGCATGCGTTTCACGGACATTGTGTGCAATATTTTATTAAGAGGACTTGGGTATGGGATATTAAAAGTAAGACAATTGTTCAATAATTAAATATTCTTTGTTAAAAATGTCATTCTTAATGGGGTTGGAGATGATCTGCATATATTTCAGTGTATCTGAAGAGATGGAATATGCTTAGTTATTCATGACATCTGAATGGGAAAGTGGGAGAGCATGTGCAGAAAGACTCATTTCTAAGGGGCAATAGGTGGAAGATGCCATGAACTGAAAAATCTGAAAACTCATTTTTTTTTTTAGTTAACTGTCATCAGTAATGAAATTAGTAGCTCTATTTTTTTTTCCTTTAGGAGACATTGCTGTGCTCACAGCGATGATGCTCATCTAATTATAAAGACAATTGCCAAATATTGAGCTACTGCTTGCACGCATTGTACAGTTTTTTCCTATCACTCGGGACATATCTTAGATTTCTAGCAGCTATCCCTTGGCTCCCTGACACTGAATTTCAGAGTGCCTGCAGGCTCTGTGTTGGACTTTATTGACACATTGCTCTCCCTCATCCACAGCCACACCGTCAGTGGCTCTTTCTGTATCTGATACTGATGACTCATAAGATTTTCTTTATTTTAGAGCAGTTTGGTGCCATTGTCTTGATTTATTCTCATACACTGAGATTTTACCTACCATACTTTTATAGGATCCACATAAATGGCAACCTCACAAAAACAAATAATAATGTGATATCAATATGAACACTCTTGATTTCTTAGAGAAACTTCATACATATGCAGACAACACAGAAAAAAGCTCTTATACAGACTTCCCCTTGAACAGTGCCACATACCACTTCCCCTGAATGGATTAGTCGGCAAGGTTTCACTTGAATCTCACTCAAGTGCTTTGAATCTCAAAAGGACCCAAATGCCATATTTATAAATTGTTTTCACCTATGGAATTGTTGAGTGCCATAGGCCCCAAGAGAGAAAGACAAACATATCTCTGGTGTATTTCAATTCAGTGTGGAATTGCATAAGTAACAATAAATACTTGTTGTGGATGAATCCATAACCCCTTACAAATTGTGTTTCAGTCGCATTTCTGATTGCGTTGTTACAGGCCATGAACACTGGCAGCCAGCAGCCCTCTGATGCTTTTTAATCAAAGAACAGAATCCTAAAAAGGTCAGAACCATAACTTATATAAACACTTTTCACAGGCTGTCCCAAAAGAAATGAAAGATCAAAATGTGAGTGATTCCCTAAGCAGATTGCTATCCATCCAAATATGAGAATCAAAAACACACTGTTTCAAAGAAGTCAGCATTGACACACGTTGGAAAAAGAAATAAATGTCTCCTATGCCATGGACAGCCTTCTTCTATTTTCTCTTTTTCATCTAGGTTTCAGAAATTAAATTATTTTCATGGGTTTGAAAAATCTGATCCTCGTATCAACAAATGGAAGAGGCCATCCTCTCACCAATCACTTTAATAAAACAATTTGGCTCTTGCCACATGGAATTTATTTACTTTTGCTGGTAATTTCCCCCAGGATAGTTATAACTCTCTGACCATCATTGCATGCAATTTTATCTGAGAAGTAGAATGAAAAACAGGGCGGTATGATTGTGTGATCTTGGGTCTGGAGTAGTCTCTGGGTGAATGTTTGTGTGGATGTGCATTTTGTCTTCTATCAGCTGTCCAATTTAAATAGAAGCTGTCAACTGCCACTCACCATGCAGACACACTCACTGTGATATGAAATATGAAAGAATTAATATAAGTTTTGTTTTGTTACTTTTTATATATTTTTTAGCAAAACTATACATCACTTTCCCCATTCATTCTGCTCTCTCCAGCCTCTCCCAAGACCCCTCCTTCTGTATCACTTCACTTTCAAAGGTTTGTAGACTGAAGTTTCTCGGTCCCACCAAGTCCCGCCCAGGCAGCAGCTGATTTAATAGAATAATAACTCAGAGGCTTAATATTAATTACAAACTGTTTGGGCTATGGCTCAGACTTCTCACTAGCTATCTCTTTCATCTTAAATTAATCCGTTTCTACTAATCTATGTTTTGCCACATGGCCATGGCGTTACCAGTGTACTGGCATGTTGCTCCTTGAGTGGTGGGCTGGTGTCTGCTCTGACTCTGCCTTTTTCTCCCTGTATCTTTCCTTGGATTTCCTGCCTGTCTATAACCTGTCTTGTCATAGGCCACAGCTGCTACTTTATTAAAGAATGATAGCAACTCATATTCAAAACACACACAAAGACCATCCTACAGCAAAGGTTCATAGCACTTTTTTATTATATTAATATTATTTGTTTTTTTTTTTTTTTTTTTTTTTTTTATTTTATTAGAACTTATTTTTAGCAGATATCATTGTAGGGGCTGTGAATGATGATGATATAATATATCACACTTCTGAGGGGCTTCGATCCCCAATATCCATTAATCTCTGAGTTCGGCCCAGTTGTGTTTTTCTGTGATGGACTCCATTTGCTGTGAAGGGAAGCTTCTTTGGCGAGAGGAGGTCGCTATACTTATCTTATCTGTGGGTATAAGAATATAGTTTTGAATATAGTCAGGAATTAGACTGGTTTAGCAAAGTGTCAGTGGTAGATTTTCTTCTAAGAAACATTGCCTCACTGAATATGGAAAGTTAGTTGGGGTTCTAGTCCCAGACATCATCTCTGTGTTGTGTATAATTTTAAATAAATATAAAATAATATTTATTGAGGCTTTTCCAACAATCTTGGCCCTATTTCCTCCTGTCCTTTTGCATAAGCTTTTCCCGCACACCTTGCAAAATAATTTCCTCCCAGGTTCAGTTTCCTGCTTCATATCACATGCATACTGCTATTCCACTCTCAAGCCACTCACTCAGCTTCCCTGTATACTTTTGGTTTCTATGGTTACTCCATGTTGTAAACTCACATCTGAAGATTTACAGGTAGGAAAATGCAGATGAGAGAGAAAAATAAAGCTTTTATCATTTTGGGTCTGGATTTCAATATAATCTTTCCTAGGTTCATGAATTTAGTAGCAAATTTAATTTTCTTTGCAGCTGAATACTATTCCATTTTGCATATGTACCACATTTTCATTATCTGTTCATCTGTTGAAGTAAAAAAAATAAGATTGTTTCTGTTTCTTAGCTATTGTGAATAGTGTGACAACAAACATGGATGAGCAAATAACCTATTTTTATTTTTATGTATGTTGATATGTAATGCTTCTTTGCATGAGTGATGCTGGAGACTTGAGGCTTCTGGTTTTGATGAATCTTCTTTAAGTACTTTCCACTATATTCACTGAGGCAGGTCAGGGTGTCTCAGTTAAACCCAGATCTTCTCATAAAGCTAGTCAGTCTAGCAAGCCAACTGCTTCAGAGAATCCCATCTCTGCCATCTAAGTGCTATCAGGAAGGAGGACAGCCATATCCACCCATGAGAGTGCTGGGGATTTGCACTTTTATCCTCACAATTGCATAATGTGTTTTTTACACACTGAGCCATCTTCCCAGCCCTGACCAAAATGTTTTAAAGTTTCATTTGCAATACTAACTGTAATATCTTCAGATGGAGAAAAATAAATGGTGGAATGCATAAATAGGAACTTTCAATGGTGGCCATTTCTGTTACTCTTTTGTTTTTCCCTAAAAATTTACATTGTCATGCAATTCTCTGGGCCTGATAAAAACCATAACTTTTTTGTTCACATAATTTCCTTTTTCCCAAAGCAGTTACTTCTATTTCTTTTCACTGATTGCTTTTAAATTTCCTCTGTATTTCTGAGTAATATGGATGTATTGCTACTTGGTTCAGTAGGTTTAGGTCCTGCCTATGAGAATTTAATTTTTTTTTTTTTTACATTTTAACTTCTTTACCCACATAAGTATATTTTTAGTTACTGTACTGTTGGTATTTGCAATATCAGGCATTTAGTAAATATTCAAAATAGCATTCAGTATTTACACACTAAATGCATCCTGAGTGAGACAAAGCATATACTAGCATGCAAGCTTTTGCTTGTGCAATGTGTTTTATTTGCCTAGAGTTAACAGTTGTTGGTTGTATAATTGGGAAAATAGTTAAGAGTACATTTTCTGTCTATGTATGAAAACACCTTGGCTATTCTATCAGTTTCATTTTGCTGGAAAAAGTCTCTTTTAATATTTTAGCATCTGCTTCTGTCTGAATTGATGGTTCCCAGACTTATGGTAGAATTACAGCCACAGAATTCACTTCACCAGCAACTTAGCATCCTGAAGCCAATCACTGGTGATCTTTCTCATTCAAACACTCTTCTTAGTATATCTAGAAACACATCAGTTCTGTTTTTGTTATTTTAAGATAAGGTATTGCTAGAGAATTCAGGTTGACCTTGAACTTGAGATCCTCCTGCTTCAGATTCTAGAGTAGCTAGAATTATAGTCCTGTATCATTGTCTCTGGGTCCCCTTAGTTTTCATTTTGGTGTGTGTCGAAAATATGTTGCAATATATTCTCCAAAATTCATGTATAGAAAACATATTCCAAAATAACTTCGGATATCTGAGCAGTATTGTTTTATAACCTTCCATAATTAAGTTTGTCTTGGACAAAAATGTTCTAGCTTGAAAATCACTTTTCTTGGCATTTTGAAGGTATTTCTGATTTTTCAGCTTTTAGGAGCATTCTAGAGGATGAAGAAGTGTGGAGAGTTGATCCTTGTGTGCCAGTTTACTTCTCTCCTCCCATCTTCTTGTCTCTATAATACTCTGAAATTTCTCAGCTATGTTCTCATTGTGCTGAGGATATTTCAAATCTGTTCTCTCTAGAAATACATGCTCATCATTTTTCTATTTCGACGGCACTATTTTTATGATACTGTTCATTCTCAATGATATCTACTGCTGAGGCCACTGTGTATTAGAACTCTAGGGCTGTCCCTTATTTCCCCCTTTCCTTCTTGAGATTCATTATTGGCAGAATTTTCTTGACTTTCCCTCTTAATCCAACTGAATTAATCATTCCCTAAAAGAACATTTAGAGAATTCTGTTTTTTTTTTTAATTGAAAATACATTCTTTTGTCTCTGAGAGTGGCATTATTTTATTTTAATGACTGCCCCATACTTGATCATGTGTAAACCCCCCAAGATAAGTTCTGTTGTTTTGCTTTGTTCTCTATCTTTCAGTCTGAATAATGTCTTCAGACCCTTCATATTTAACAACACAACATTTAAAGGATCATTTCAAACTCCATGCCTGTAGATGCATTAACTACTATCAAGCCTGGTGGGAGGGAGGTGTAGGAAAGAGCTGTCTAGCAAAGGAAGCACTGTAATCCTCAATGGAGATAAGAACACAAATGTGGCAATGGTGAGTAAGGCAGCATCAACAGGAATTTAGGACCGATTCTATCCAGAGGTAAACGCACAGGGCAATGCTGGATGATGCACAAATCTCTGATTCACTTAGCTAGGAAAAGGTCTGATCGTTTATTGAGATGGAGCTGGGATGGGGATCCCTGGGAAGGTATTGTTCCTTCTAGGGTCCAATCTGGAAAATGTTGAAACCTGGTTATAGTTTTTCACACTTAATAACAGATTTTGTAGCTAGAGCATTTGTATTACATACAACTGACAGATTTTGAGTATGACAAACATGAACGTGGCCACAGAGTTATCCAGCTGGGGCTTCCTTAGAGGAGGCTTTGGACTTTGTTAAGGAGAGCACTTAGTGCTGTCCCCCTGGGAAATGAAGAAGCCAGGAAAGGCAGGTGGAGGGACAGGTCTGCCTCTGAGTTCAGGAGGGTGCCTTCAAGGGCAAACCTTTCTGTCAATTTCTCCATGGCTACTGTGAAGGGCTGAAGAGTCTCTTGTTGACCTGGCTATAGTTTTCTTTAACTAAAGAATGAGGAGAAACCAATATTCTGAGTGTTGCAGCAACGTCCACCATACAAAACAAAATGAGTAGGAATTTCAGTATTTTATTCATTCATATTGGCTATGTATGTTTTATTCAATTTGCCTGAAATTCAGCCCCACAAATAATACTTGGATTGAATTTTTTGTTCTTCTTTACACATTATTTCTCTGTCTTCCTTTTTTATTTTCCACATGGAGAGACACATGTGTTCCCAGGTGAGTGCCAGGATGTGTCTGCTGTACTTTGGTTGTCTAGCCAAGAGAGGCTGCACCATCTCATTCTCCAGAGCGAGTAAACTCTTTTTAGCCAGCTATTCTGTGCCTAGTGTGGGGCACCCCTTAAGATTTTCTGGAGTGGGGAAGTAAAAGTAATACTTTAGTTTGTACAGATTTATGTATGTCATGGAAACTTAGATCACAACATAAAGAACTGTGGCATTAGTGGAAACAAAATCAAATGACTTATAATTCTAGCACTTAACGATGTTTTAATATATAATGTGGGTGGGTCATGGAAACTTTTTGGTATCAATGGCCAATGAGCTCTCTGAGAGGCGGTTTGACAGAACAGCTTTTTCATCAGCAGATGGACCGTTCGACAGTGTTAATTCCTTATTATTAGCTCAGCTCACCCGGTAACACAGTGCATCTAGGGAGAAGCAAACATAAAAGGCAGCAAAGTTCTCACATATCATTGCTAATTCTTCTTTCCCTGTGGGAGCCCATTTTCGGGTTCCTTGTGGCTTTACTCAGCAGGTCCACATAGAAAGGATGATTAGGACCACAGGCATGAGTGCAGGTGCTGAGATGGTCTGCACTTGGCTGTGCTGGGGGGAGGTCTTTTGCTCCACCCCTTAGCAGCTCTATAAATACCCTGAGGCAGAGACGGTCAGGGCCCATTGGAATAGGTTCCAGGCCCTCTTGAGGCTATCCTTTATTTTCTATCTATTTACCTCCACAATCTAAATTCTTCAATCTAATATTTCCTGCTGCTCGCACTCAAGAAAACTCTGGGGAACTGTGGGGTTGGTGGGTAAACACTTCCCATCAATGTAAAGTAAAATAATTGCACATTTTGTCATGCTATCTTTTCATTTCTTTATTGGTAAATATTATCATAATGCTATAACTTTAAAAAATACTATTTATTTAATTGTTTATGTGTGTGTCCGCATATATGTATGTGCACCAGATGTACGGAGGAGCCAAAGAAAGTCAGAAGAGGGTCTTGGTTCCCTGAAACTAGAGATAATTGTGAACCACCCTGTGGGGGCTGGTAATTGAACACAGGTCTTCTGCAAGAAGAATAAGTGCTCTTAACTGCAGAGCCATCTCATCAGCCCCAAATGGTGTTTGCAACTATTAAAATCAGACAGTATATACTAATGTGTTTATTCTTTGCCAAGATTATGGGATAAAAACCAAATCTATCTGCATGGCAAAATAAAGAATGATAGAGGAATAAATAAGGGCTCTCAAAAAATTAAAAGCAGGGTAAAATTTGGCCAGTCCAAAGCTGCATGTAGATCCATCTTAATATTGGCAAGATCATCTGTTTAAATTCTATGTGTTAGAGGATTTTCCCTCAGCCTGACAATATGCCATGTGGTACTAATTCTGAGTCTGTAACATCTTTTGCTATTTCAGGATGCTATGTTATTTTCTCCACTGACATTTAATTTAATACTACATATAATTTGATATTCTTGTACTGGAGCAAGTTTATCAGGAAGAAGAAAGGGCAGAGGGTCCTCTCTCACTTCTAGCTTTATCCAGCAAACATAATTCAGTTTGTTACCAGATGAAAGAAGCTAAAACAGAAGATAGATATCATAATATATTGTCTAATTTCAATATTTATAATACTGGTCCACAATTCTTGGAGAGAATGGAACTGTTTATTATTTGTGAAGTCTCAGTTTTCTGAAAATACTGACATTTTGTTATTTAAAATGACTCTCCATCCTTGCTTAGAAACCAAGGAGTCTATTTTAAACCATTGATACATTAAAATGTTGCCTTAATTGATTTTAATGAGAACCTTGAAAGTACCCAATTATAGCTGGTTTTCTCTTAACTCTTCAGATAATTAAATAGATAATTAAATATTTTCTTCACTTGCCTTTATTTTGATATTTTCTTTTATCTACATGCCAAGAAATTTGCATTTTGATTCTCCCTTGTTATGTTTTGAAAGAAAGTATCCCGCAAAGGGAGTTGCATTATTAGGAAGTATGGCTTTGTTGGAGTGGGTATGGCCTTGTTGGAGGAAGTGTGTCACTGTAGGAATGGGCTTTGAGGTCTCCTATGCTCAAGCTATGCACAGTGAGGCACTCCATTCACTTCCTGTTGCTTACAGATCAAGAGGTAGAACTCTCAGCTTTTTCTCCAACACTATGTCTTCCTGGAAGCTGCCATGTCCCACCATGATGAAAATGGACTCAACTTCTGAAACCATAAACCACTCCAATTACGTCTTTCCCTTTATGAGACTTGCTGTGGTTATGGTGTCTCTTCACAGCAATAGAAATCCAAACTAAGACATTGTTAACTGCATTTATAATGTTTTTGGGCATTTTTCTCAAAATTATTAACAGGTACATTTTTGAAACTAAGTCATGTCACAACAAAAATAAATTCAAAAAATTACTTGGCAAACCATAGGACAGGTTAGAGCATGGAATGTTTAAGATAGCTAATAGGAACAGTTTGATTTGTGTCCAGTTGGTGGCAAAACCAATTTGTGAGTTTGGTATAGAGATATATGACCAGGAGATTAGTTCAAAAAAATCATGGACAAATAAGATGAAATGAAAACAGCACTAAAATGTCTAGAAGATTTGCCTCTTGTTTTTCAGTATAAAACTGTTTCAAAGAAACAACTTCACAGCTATGCATTGTATTTCCCCTTTATCTTACATTTGGTTCACCCATGGCTTATGATAGAGTGATGAGTATCCCTTTTACACCAAGAAGCTTTGGAAGCAGTAAGGCTTTCCCTACTTATCTCTGCCTGCAGAAATGATGACAATAACAAAGAAACCTTAGAAGGTAATTATGGAAATGGTGACCCGACAGCTGTGGAAGGAGCCTGGTCCATTTGGAGACATGTGCTTATTAGGCATAAGTGTCACAGATGAGAAAACAAGACAAAACAAAAACATTTTTCAATATGACTATTCTGTATATATTAGCACTGATAAATTATAGTGAAAGAGAAAAAGTGAATTGGATAATAGTGATGTCAGAGGAAGTTCAGAAATGTTTATAGAGGAGATAAAACATGTTTGTATTAGATGGAAACTTGGTACCTGGAAATGATATGGGGTGAATAAACAGGTATGTTTTTAAAAATTTGATTATCACAGTTAAGTGGTTTGGGGTAACAAAGATTAATCATGTAACTTTTAAAATATTGATATTTTTACTTTTATTTTATTTTAATTATTTTCCTTTTTATTAAAAGTAGATTTTTCTTACATAATATATCTTTTTACAGTTTCCCTTCCCTATGCTCCTCCCAGTTTCCCCCCACCTTCCCTCTCATCCTGATCCACTCTATTTCTGTCTCTCATTAGAAAACAAACAGGTTTCTGAGTGATAATATTGAAATAAAATAAATATAATTAGACAAAATAAAATGTGACACACCAGAGTTGGTTAAAACCAACAGAAGGAAAAGAGTTCAAGAGAAGGCACAAGAATAAGAGATCTAATCATTTACACATTCAGGAATCCCATAAAATCACTAAACTGGAAGCCCTAATTTATACACAGAGGACCTGGTGCATACATGTGCAGGCTCTGTGCATGCTGCTTCAGTCTCAGCAAGTTCATAAGAGCCTTGATCATGTTGAATTAAAAGGCTTTGTTTCCTTGGTGTCCTCCATCCCCTCTAGCTCTTACACTTTTTCTGTCTCTTCTGGGTAAAAGAGTCTCATAAGTATCAATGTAAAAGAACATTTACTTTCTGAAATGTTCTTCGGGTGTAAGTGTGGTCATGGAAAAGACAAAACAACCTTCCATTATGATTTAGAACATTCTGTTAGAGGTAGTAAACTTAGAGAGTATGTCTCTACAGGTTATAGGACCTACTTGTCCCAAGAAATTGAGTCATATTGTTAGTGATAAAAAATCAGTTTCCTATAATTAATTACATATTATGAATTCTCTAATGCTTTAACGATCAAATTAGACTTATGCCACAGGAGTCATTAGCACTCATGTTAGGACTGTCCTCTCTAATTCCTTTTCCAGCAGATCCCAAAGAGCCTTAGTACCACCACTGACCTTGCTGAGGAGAAATTATAATTATTATTGGGAGGATAACTTTGGCTGTTAGGATAACCTGTTATAGCCTATATTCAAAATAAGAGTTATATTTGAAATCTATGGTTCTCTGAGATATGACTTTGTTCCTTGGTTATCAAAGGCAATTTCATAAGCAGAAAGTGATACTGAAGATAAGTTTAAAGAGACATGAGAGAAGTTTGACACAAAGTCATATATTCTACATTAAGAGTACATCTCCTTAAGTTCAGAGACACTGCCCTGACATTGTACTTGTTATGTACAGAAGTTAACAGCTGATGTTCTAATAAGGGTCACAAATTAGGAGATAATTATACTGAGGTAAATAGTGACTGGGTCTACTTACATTATAGAAATGAATCTCAGTTTTAGTGAAAAGTGAGTTTATGAATACATAAGGAAGAATAGTCTAAAGTTCATTAATGATTAGTTTAGATAATTTACATTATTCTTGGGCTAATTAAGAATATCAAAGTTTATTTGAGACAGAGAATTGTAGCAGGAATCTTAGAGAGTCTTATTAATAAAATCAAACCTGAGGCCAGTTATTAGGGTGAATGCTGGAAGACCAGAGAAGCAGAAGAAGCCAGAGCTACCTCACCTTGCCAGTTGCTCAGCTGATCCTGTTCCCTCAGACTGGATGCCTCTGTGTCCTCATCTAGAATGGATCTCAGCTGAACTGTGCTGCTCAAAAGCCTAAAAGTTTAACCAGCCAAATCCTTCTAGTTCCTGGTCTTCATGCCTTATATACCTTTCTGCTTTCTACCATCACTCACTGGGATTAAAGGCTCACTTCTTTTTTTTTTTTTTCTTTTTTTTCTTCTCCACATACCCTTATTCCTCATCTATTTTTTTTTTTGTTTCTTACACAATGACATAAGTAAAAACACACACCATGGAAGCAGAAAGAAAACACATCTTATACATGATCCCAACACCAACTCCCCCTTGAATAGTTGGCACATTTTCTGCGTGTTTTTATAATCTCCCACATGTACTCTGGATTATACTGCAAGTATTTTTCACACTTTCACCACTAGAACCCACAAGCAAACTGTAGGAGAAAACAGCACACAGGGCCGCATACCAACGAAGCGCACGCTACTTAACTGCACCAGAGGCAGCTGCGTCCCCGGCTGCCATTGTTACAGAGGTGAAGACCAGGCGACCAGGAAAGGGGTAGCCATCTCTGGAGCCCGGCCGGGCCTGACCCCGAGGTCCAGGTGCTGCCTGGAACTTCTTTCTTGTGGTCCGGATCTCGCTGCTCTTCTGTTTCACACGCCCTCCCCAGACAGGGTTCTGCTGTCTGCCGTGTATCCAGACTGGCCTCAGACTCACAGCAGCTTCCTGCCTGCCTCATTCTCCCGAGGGCTGGGACTACAGGTGTATGTCACCATGCCCGGAAAATACACTCCAAAACCATGCAAGGAATTAATGAGAGGACACTACTTGGAAGAGCTTCGTTATCTATATACAGTTTAAAAAATACTCAGAACAATTACATGTTTTAGTTAAACTAGAATTTCAATGTAATACTCTATGTACATTATAAATTTTCAACGAATTAGAATATGAATAAAAACAACATTTGTATTAACTGTAACCTTTAAAAATTATGGCGACACCACACTGACCTAATCACAGAACTCAAGAACAAGTTTTCTACAGTGGTGCCCTGCCCACCATGGGCATCGGGATGCTGCGACAGAAGCCACATGGATGAGGGTACAGTGTGAAGACGCGGTGTGTTAGTCTACCGGAAGTGACTGACCCTGATGAAGCACAGCCGTCTCTGCATGGACCACCATGCTTCCCTCAATGGACTCAAAGTTTCAACATGACAAATACTGTGTGTGCAGCCACAAGCACCTCACAGTGCTTTACACACAGTGGACAGTCAACATGTATTTCAAACTAGCTGCCTAAACACTAGACTTGGTAGTTAAAATAAACACAGCAACTTAACTGTTACAAGAAAAAAAGAAAAAAAAAAAAAAACAACAACTAAAACCTAACCACCAAAACACAACTTCCTGAGAGAGGTAGGTGGTGTAACACTTACAGACAGCCTTGGCAGGCAGAGTTAATCGGCTGTTCAAGAGACACTTGACCAGCACCTGGGATGTGGCACAGAAGAGGTCACTGTCTTCCGGAGCACTTCTTTACCAGTGAAATCTGCTAGTGCCATAGCGGTAATGTGCCGGTGTTCTGGATTGCCAAGGCCTGAGTATGACCCCTGGTAGTCCAGAAACTGGGCATGGCAGTGCGCGCCCGAAATCCCAGGAGCTGGGGTGGGGCAGGAGGTGTTAGCAAAGCACAGAGCCCAGCCGCAGCTGGAGTCTCAGCTGATTTCAGCGCTGGTGTAAAGGCTCACTTCTTGAGATTAAAGGTATGAGTCACCATGCCTGGCTGTTTCCAATGTGGCCTTGAACTCACAGAAATCCAGACAGATTTCTGCCTCCAGAAGGCTAGGATTAAAGGCATGAGTGCCACCATTTTCTAGCCTCTGTATCTAGTGGCTGTTCCATTCTCTGACCCCAAATAAATTTATTAGCGTGTACAATATTTTGGGGAATACAATACCACCACAGAGAATCAACTTTGGAGAAATCATAAAGGCCGTGAGATATGAGTGATTTGCTTGTGGAAGATGGGAGAAACAAGGAGACTGAAGAGGCACCAGTGTGGGTGAGAAACGACTATGTCAATTGGGAGGTAAACGTGAAGTGGGAGAGACAGCCCACCTAGTACACTTTGAGAAGGCTTGAGTCAGAATGCAGAACACTAAAACAGAGCTGGTGAAAAGTGTCGTAGGTGAGAATTTAATTAGTCTTCTCAATCTTCTTGGAAGATATTTGAGTAATTCCTTATAGTTCATGTCAGAAAGGGATTCTGCTGTGTCAGTTTAGCAAGAACCCCACCCCCAACTTTTTCTATGTCATGTCCTCTGTATTTGATCAGGTTCCTCAGCCTTCACTAGTCCCTGGACAACGTCTGGTTACCCTGGCCTATCTTCTGCAAGAATCCTTTTGTGAGTTGAGTCAGAATTTTCCCCTTTTGTGAGTTTCGTAACTCATTGAATTTTCCTACTTTTTCTTCCACGGACCTCTGTACTGCGTGACATTTGCCCAGTCTCTCTCCCTACTCCAAATCCCCCTGCTGTGCTCTCTGTTGCTACTGTGATGGTCCTGAATGAAGTCTCTTCATCATGCTTTGACAGGTAACATTACATGGGTTTTAGCCCAGGAGCCACTGAATGGTTTAGATAAAAGAGAAAAATATCAGTATTACTAGAAGCACATTCCTCTCGAGATGAAATTCCAATAATGGAGAGAAACCTGAATAGTTTTAGTGAGAGTAGAAACAGCAAACACATGTGGTACTAAACTTAATGTGTTGACTTGATGTGGAGACGAGAAGAGGATTACAAGCCACTCGGCAGGTTTACCGGTATGTAGTTTTGAACTAAACTGCTTTAGGACTAGCTGCACATTAGACAAAACAAAGCAGACAAACAGACAGACATATTCCACACTGCTATGTTTTAAATAACTTCTGAAAGGGGGTGGGCCCTTTGCAAAAGGAGTTCATGATCTTACTGAAGAGGCTTTCGAGCTCTGATGACCCGTCTTACATGCCCCCCCATGTGGACACATCATTTGCCCATTTATCTTCCGCACTATGAGGACACAAAAGAAGATTCTTTCATGGAGGCAGAGCCTAAACCCTTATCAGACACCGAATCTGCTCTTGTCTTGATTTTAGAATTTCTATCATACAGAACTGTGAGAGATCAATTTGTTGCTTACAAATTATCTAGTCTAAAGCATTTTGTTGCAGCAGCAAGGCCAGACTAGGAGGTTGAATTGGAATTTGTAGAGACAGTGTCCTGGAATGCTAATGACAAATACACCTTGAGGAAGAGCTTTGGGTGCACAGGGAAGACTGAAAAATTCAGAAAAGAAGTAACATGAATTTGGAAGTCAATGAGACATAGGCTCATGCTCACTCCATGTGCTTAATATATCTTATAATTCTGTTTTAGACAATCATATTTATGAATTGAATATCAATTAAATTTAAGTTATACATAATTACTACATCAAGTCAATTCTTTTAAAGGACAGAGTAGATTCTATTTTAAGGTATACTCACTACAATGTGAAAATATTACAATATATGAACAAGGATAGAGATTTTGATTTTTGGTAAATATTAGTTATAATGTAGTTGTTTGAATGAGAATGGCCTCCATAGATTCATTATATTTGAATGCTTGCTCACAAGGGAGTAGAACTGTTTGAAAGGGTTACAATGTTCAGAGGTGTGGCCTTGTTAGAGTATATGTGGTAATGTTGGAGGAAATGTGTCACTGAGGGTAGGCTTTGAGGTTGCAAAGGCTCTTAACCAGTTCTCTCTATTTCTCTCCCTCTCTCTCTCTCTCTCTCTCTCTCTCTCTCTCTCTCTCTCTCTCTCTCTCTCTCTCTCTCGGAAGTCCCTCCTTCCTTTTTGCTCTGCCCCCACCTTTCTCTCTCCCTCTCTGGATGTAGCTCTCAGCTACTGCTCCAGTGCCTACATGCCACCATGCTCTCCACCATGATGAAAATGGACTAAACCTCTGAAACTGTAAATGAAGCCCCCAATTAGACACTTTCTTTTATGAGTTGTCTTAGTTATGATGTCTCCTCACAGCAATAGAACAGTGACTAAGACATATGGCAAATTTTAAAGGAAGTCTTTTTTACAAATTTGTGACTTTAAGTAATAATATTTTATTGAAAATAACTTTTTTCAGGGATGGGGATTTAGTTCAGTGGTAGAGTGCTTGTCTAACAAGTGCAAGGCTCTGGGTTCAGTCCTCAGCTCCGGAAAAAAAAGAAAGTAACTTTTTTTCATACAGTATATTCTGATCACGGTTTTTCCCTCCGTCATCTCCCAGATCATCTCCATCCCCCTATTCATCCAACTTCACACCTTTTTCCTCTTTCTCTTTGGAAAAAAGACAGATAAAAAATAATTCAAAGTAAAATGAAACAAATAAACATAGAGAAAAAGCCACAGCCACCCCCCTACGAACCCATAAAAACATAAAATCAGAAACCATAATAGATAAGCAAAAGACCTGGAAGTAGAAAATGCCCAAACAAAGCATTATGAGACACAAATATCTCCAAAAATACCTTTGAGTTCATTTCATGTTGGGCATCTCCTGCTGGACATGGAGCCTCCCTTAAGTATGATTTCCGTACCCAGTGTGACTGCATATCAGGTGTGACTCCAGTGGAGAAAATAATTTTTAACCTTTGTAAGTAGTTGACTCTTGGAGATAACTTCTAGATTAGGGATGGGGCCTTATATCCACTTCCCCTCTTAGTGCTGGGACACTACGAATGTGTCCAAGATGGCTTGGACTGTAAAGTTTCTGTGCATGTTACCACAGTCTCTGTCAGTTCATATGTACATCAGTCCTGGTGTGTTTAGAAGGCCTTGTTTCCCTGGTATTGTCCATCCCTAATGGCTCTTACAACCTTTGTGCATCCCCTTCTATATAGTTCCATGAGCCCTGAGAGGAGCAGTTTGATGGAGGCATCAAATTTAGGACTGAGTGTTTCAAGGTTCCTCACTGTCACAACATTTTCCAGTTGTGGGTCTCTCTGTATTAGTTCACATCTCCTGCAGGAGGAAGAGTCTATGAGAATGGCTGAGGGAGACAGTGCTCTGTGGTTATAGCAGATTCTCATTAGTAGCCGTTTTATTGCTATGTTCCTTTAATAGAATAATAGCATTTGGTTTTCCCCCATACTCACATCCCATTGAATCTATGACTCTTGACACCCAAGCTGTGTCATCAGTCATGGTTTCAATCTCATGGAGCGGGCCTTAAATCCGATCAGATAGTGGTTGGTTATTCCAGTATCTTTTGCCAGTATTGCACCCACATGTGATGCAGGCAGGCCACGATGCAGATCTAAAGGTTTGTAGTAGGGCTGGTGTTTACCTTTTCCTTTGGTAGCTTGCAGAGTACTTTTCCCAGTATCGTGAACACTCGTCAATGGGGTGAAGGCTCTAATTAGAGACCCGCATCACTTCTCCTTGTTCTAATGAGACATGTAGATGTTACCTTCAGCAATAGGGCCCACCATCAGTCTGCAGAAAGCAACCAATAGATTTGACAATCATCTGAGGTTTTTTTTTTATATATGAACATAAAAACACGAAGATGTAATTGGTTAGAAAATATCATAGATCAAGAATTTGAAATTAGGAAACCATTGGCTAAACAATTAAGAGAAGAAAAGTAGTTGGAGAGATTTATAGACTTATAACCGATGTTCTACCTTAGTGGTATAGTTTTCCATTTCTGTACCCACATTGGCTTACTTATTAAGGGAAAGACGTGTGGTGGGAAAGGCTGATTGACATAGCCAAAAGCCTCTGCCCCAGCGTTCACCTATGATTACGTATCTGAAAATAGTGAGAGTTGGCTGTACTTTGGTGTGTTTTTTTTTTCTTAAAAAAAAAAAAGATTGTAGCTGCTCACTGATCACACACAATTTGGTTACACAAATGTCTGAAATGGGTAGAGTTTATCACCACTAGGAAGAAACGCTGTCATTTCATATGTACAGCATCTTATTGCCTCTTGACCTAAAGACACAGTAGTAACTAACTGCATGATCTTGGACCTCCCAGCCTCCAGAACAGTAGAAAATCCAATTCTGTTTTTCATTACTTTCCTACTCTCAGCTATTCTGTAATAACAACACACAAGAGACCAAGACAGGCAGTGTCACTGGGTGCCACAGGAAAATGCAATAGACTGGTAAACAAAAACAAACAACAATAAAAACATACCTCAGATTTTTTTTTACTTACATACATATATATATACATAAATACATATCAGTTCTGGAGGTTGGGAAGTCAAGTGTAAGGTGCCTGTTTGTTAATATTTGTTAAACCTCTTCTGAGGATTTCTTCCTGACTTTCAGATGGCTGTTTCTTTCTGAGTCCCTAAGACTTGAGATTCTTTTCCATGGTATATACTTGGAAAGGGGGTAAGATGTGGTTCCTCCTCCTCCTCCTCCTCTCTCCTCCTCCTCCTCCTTCTTCTTCTTCTTCTTCTTCTTCTTCTTTTTCTTCTTCTTCTTCGGATACCAAACTTACCATGAGAACTCCAATCTTGTGATCTAAACCTAACCCTAATGATCATCTAAAGTTCTTCTGTCCTCTGTACTTGGAGCTAAGAATTTTAAATATAGATTGTGGAATAGATAAACATCTGGCCCCTAAGTGCAGCTGTCATCCGTTTTGGTTGGCATGTTCCGTGTGTTCAGTATGTTGGGCCCTTTCAAGGAGAAACATGAGACATATATCCAAGCTAACCTCAGATAAAAACTAGAGACTGGTCCCAGGCTGGGTTAAATTATCTTAGAATTGGGACAGAGGCAAGATGTCCATAAGCTTCTGTCAGACAGCATGCATGACAGTACCCTGAGAGTTAAGCAAAGATGAAAATCTAAAAGGCTAAGGAAGCAAGAGTTGGAAACGCCTTGGCAAATCTGTGCAAACTGGGAAAAAACATGAGGTCCGCGAATCATTTGATAGAGGAAAATCAAATCTATAATGGAAAGAATAAGGTGAAAATTGTATATTTTGACTAATAGGGCATTTTTGCCAAAGCCCTGAGCGTTGCAGGCATTTCTGTGGATGCAGTCTACATAGACACATAGGCAAGTCTCCATCCCTGAAGACAGAATTATCATAAACAGGGTGAAAGGTGATAAAGCTACACCTCTTCATCATACAGGGAGTTAAACTAAGAATTGAAAACTAGACTTACATGAAGTCCTTGCTGAGGGACCTGTAATTTAAAGATTAAAAATGCTTTACAGTCCTATTTCTTTGGGTAGAGTTGACCCTAAATGGGAGAACCTCAGATATCGTTCCCATGCTAGCTTGCATCAGGCTGACCAATCTCTAAGGGGCAGAGTGCAGGGTACACAGACACTGGAATATTTGCTTTGGGTGGTCTTTCTCACTGCTGTAATAGATTAGAGCCAAATAGGAAGAGAATATGTCTTGTCTGAGTTTATACAAATTTCATTTTAGAATGCACAAATGTGCCTTTGTGGGCACTTGGCTTCCCCTTGACTGTGTCTCCTGACATGTGAGTCCAGGTTGGTTAAATCCTGATTTGTTACTGCTTGGGGATCTGATTATCTCCCCACTTCCTTCTTTGAATGTTAGCCTCTTTGTTTGGAAAGTACAGGTAATTAGTATGTGGATATGCCAGAGGAGTAGCGATGGACAAGCTGAGAGACAGCATGCTGTGACAATTCCATTATAGGTTTTGCTTCACTGGTGCCTTTGGATCCCAGACATAATGAGACAGTCGGGGTCTGCAATTTCACTCACAGAGGGTCTCTCTATGATGTGCCAGGCTTAGGGTATTAAATTTGAGCTCCATCATTTTATTAGTAGTATTTTATTGGAGTAAATTAGTGCCCAGGAACATAGTTCCCTGGGTTAAATCGATGAGTTCACCTGGAATGACTTTACCATCCCTAATCAGCAATCCTTTTCTGCAGAGTTCTAATTTAGTTGAATAATGTGGTGTTCCTGTTAACTTCCCCTTCCTTCACCTCCCATCCCTGTTGCATAGGAACAGGCATAGTTTTTAATATAGAGGTGAATTGAAAGTAAACTGAACCAACCAAATGTAAAATGCATGGGCTGCGGTTTCTCCTAACAGGAATACAGGCATAATTACTACATTTTTTCCCTTGTGGTGAAGTCCCCAGCTAATACAGTTGCTTGAATAAACTGGAACTGAAGAGCAAAAAGCTCTCAGATTAGAGATTCAAGATGAAAAGCAGAGGAGAACTTTCTGAGAATTCTATTAAGTCAAGCCATGCTCTAGTGTTGCCAGGAAGAACCTGTGTGGCATCCACAGTATGCTCAGTTTTGTGTGTTCTTCAGCTGCAGTAGTATTTGGGATTAGGGGAGGACTTTGAAGTGTACTTTCTACTTGGACACTGAGGCTTTTATTCTGTCAGGAGGATCAGGAGAAAATAATGCCTTTCCATTTCATCGAAAGATCACCACTTGCTGCATATGCCTCATGCTTAGCTCAAGGTTGTGTTTATAAAAGGAACACAAGACAAGCAAGAGTGGAATTCAGGCCTGAGAGCAGATGGAAAGCCTTGAAGGCAATTAATTAAAGGAGAACAAATGTGTGCTCCAAGAAGGTTCAATAAGGCACAAGACAGTGGGAGCACAGAGAGGTGGTTTAGTGAAATTTCTTGGCCTTGGAGGTCAGTGATTCCAGAGATAAATGGTCCAGTGAGAGAGCAAGAGCTAAGGCAGACTTCTTTTCTTAGCAAATGTTATTGCTGGATACACATGTATTCAATAAATGCACAAAATTTTATTGTGCACTTGAGGAATTTTTCACTGAGATAATAAATTTGTAAATCTGACCAGATCAAAATATGAGCCCTATTGTACAGAAGAAATGAAACACCACAGAGAAGGAAGCTGCCACTTCCAGCATAGCTCCAAGGACTGGCCTGACTGGGACAGCAAAAGAATGAAGAAAGACAGATAGATGGACACACAGCCAGAAAACTGGGATCAGGCCTCAGATGGAGAAACCTCAGCACCCTGGAAGCTCAGTGTATTTGTTATCTAGAGTTGAACTGGAATATGGGGTTCTGACATACAACTGCATCAAGGAGGCAGTGGAGCAGTCTCTGGAGGGGTGCATTCTCCAGTTCTAAACATACAGGGCAAGAAAGCTATGGTGGACACTTTCTGCATACACGGTTAGCATCCACAAATGGATTAGAAGGAAGGCTTTAACATTCCCCTTTGTTTCTGTGGCTAGGGTTCTAGACATGGCTGTGCCCATGTCAACAACACAAATTCACTCAGAACCTTACACACTCAGCCCTTCTTCCAGTCCAATGTAAAACCTATAGCAAAGGGAGATACATTTACTAACTATATCTGGTAAGGAGTCAATAACCAGAACGTGTAAAGAACTAAACAAACAAACAAACAACAACAAACCTCAGTAGAGAAATACAAACACAATCAAAAGTTTGGCTTTAAAAGGACAATAGCACAGATAGCTATTTCACAAAAGAATTCCTATATCTAGCCAATAGGTGAATGCAAATATGTTCTATGTCACTAATTATTAGAGAAATAGACTGTTGTGGATATTGTTCTGTATAAATAAAACACTGATTGGCCAGTGGCCAGGCAGGAAGCATAGGCAGGACAAGCAGAGAAGAGAATTCTGGGAAGTGGAAGGCTGAGGAAGGGAGACACTGCCAGCCGCCACCATGACAAACAGCATGTGAAGATGCCAGTAAGCCACAAGCTACATGGCAAGGTATAATTTTATAGAAATGGATTAATTTAAGATATAAGAACAGTTAGCAAGAAGCCTGCCACGGCCATACAGTCTGTAAGCAATACAAGTCTCTGTGTGTTTACTTGGTTGGGTCTGAGCTGCTGCGGGACTGGCAGGTTAGAGAGATTTGTCCTGACTGTGGGCCAGGCAGGACAAGAAAAACTCTAGCTATCAAACCCACCAACAATGAGAAACTGTCTCACTGTAGGAGGAATGAATATTACTCACAGATAAAGACGACATGGCTGTCAAGGATCTGGAGCAAAGGGAACTCTGATATATTGTTGTAGCAAATAATAAATTAGCACAGCCATCATGGGAAGAGTGAGGTGGCTCCTCAAATAAGTTAAAACTGGAATTACATGAGATCCAACAACTTTCTACTGAGTGGTATATATCTGCACTCCCATATTCATGACAGTTAATTATTAGTGAAAATGAACATAGAGAGGTCAATCTGGTGCCTGCATGGAGCCTTCACCGCTATGTTCTAGTCTCTTTGATGTGGGAAGGCACTCTGCAAGCTACAGAAAGAAAAAATTGAACACCAACCCAGTCACAAAACCCTCCACCTACAATCTGTCCTGCTTTCAAGATGTGCGGGGGGGTGGGGAAATGAAATAGTGGCACAGAACTAGTGGGAGTAGCCAACTGATGTCTGCTTTAACTTGAGGCCCATACCAGGTGTATTAGTCAGGGTTCTCTAGAGTCATAGAACTTAGAAGAATTAATCCCCCCTCTCTCTGAGAGAGAGAGAGAGAGAGAGAGAGAGAGAGAGAGAGAGAGAGAGAGAGAGAACACACACACACACACACACACACACACACACACACACACGAACTTATTGGAATGATTTACAAGCTGAGTCCAGCAACAGGTAACTGTGAATGGAAAGCCCAAGAGTCTAGCAGTTGCTCAGTCCCATGAGGTTGGGGTGGCTTAGCTGGTCTCCTGTACATGTTGGAACTCCAAGGAAGTAGGTGCCAATGCCAGTGAAGAAATAGATGTGCTGACAAAGTAAGGGCAAACAGATGAAGAATGAACATACCCCTTCCCTTCTTCCCTTGTCCTTCCAGCAGAAGGTGTGGCCTAGTTTAAAGGTGTGTCATCCAGCCTCAAGATCTGGATCACAATGTGCCCTCCATTTCTGGGTTGTAGTTTATTGCAGATAAAGTCAAGTTGACAATCAATAATAGCCATCATAAGAGCACAGGCAGCCCAAGGCTTACACTGCCTGGATGGCAAGGAACTAGAGACTGGATAACCCCGAAACCTTGGGTAGAACCAAACACAACCAGAAAAAAAATCAATGAAATGATTCCTAATGATACTCTGCTATACTCAGGTTGGTGTCTTGTCTAGTCATCACCAGAGAGAGTCCTTTTGGAAACATATGGGAGTCAGTGCAGAGATGCCCCCAGTCGGACATTGTGTGCAGTGAGAGCCTATATCTAAGGTCTCCATTAGGTCCTTCTCCTAGGAGATTGGGGGATCCAGAAGAAGAGGGGAAGGAAAGACTGAAGGAGTCAGATGGAATGGAGGACACCAGGAGAACATGGCCCACCAAATCAGCTAAGCAGGGCTCTCATGGGCTCACCGAGACAGAAGCAGGAAGCGTGGGGCCTGCATGGGTCTGCACCAGGTCCTCTGCCTATTTGTTATGGCTATGGGACTCCTCACAGTGGGAGCAGGTGTATCTCTGGCTCCTTTGCCTGCTCTTGGGATGCTTTTCCTCTTATTGGGTTGCCTTGTCCAGCTTTGATATGAAGGCCTTTGCCTTGTCTTATTGTATTTGCATTTTTCATGTTTTGCTGTTTTTCTCCTCAAGGTCTGCTGTTTTCTTAAGAGTGGGGATGCATCTGGGGGAAAGGGAAGTTGGGAGGCAGAAACAGAGGAGGGAGGGTAAACTGTGGTTGGGAAGTCTTGAATGAGAGAAGAATCTATTTTCTATAACAAGTGTCCTTGCAATAGTTTTGCCTCCCCTGTTTAGATGGAGAAACTAAGGCTCGGAGAAGTTGAATAAATTATCTAAGATAGAACTTCAAGTACTGGCTAGAACTGGTTTGTACACGGTGGTCCATGATCTTGTCATTGAATGGGATTTCTGTATATGAACCCTGGTACTACAGGAACGTGCATGATACAGAGATGAAAATTAGGTTAAACAAATAGAGGGGAGAAGAATAATTGGTAGGCTTGCAGAGAATTTCTTTGGAGGTGGGAACAGGGTTGACACATGTGTTGTCTTAAAGAAGGTCTTTATTTCATTCTGGAAGCTGTTTGCAATCCTATAATTAGATGATGCTTTTTAAATGGGCTTTCCAGGTAACTGTGCCTTCTTACAAATTCTTAGCAACTACACCAAACACATCTTTCCTTTCATGTCGACTACTAAGAATACCTACACTGGATAAAAATGTGCATGAAATTATACAGTCTATTTACTAGACCTCAGAAGTTTCCTGATACTGCTGGTCATTCCTTCACACATTGCCATAGGGCAGTTTAGCCTAGTCTTGATTATAATATGAATGGATTGATATTTTAATGTGTTCTTCAGTGTTCAGTTTCTTTTACCATCTCCCAGTTTCCTCTTCCTGTTTGTGAATAGTTGTAGTTCACTTTCCACTGTTGTCTGGCATCCCATTGTATGATCCCACCGAAGTTCCTTTATTTTCTCTGGGCAATTGCGTTCTAGTTTTTCTTATCCAAAGTAATAATACTGTACACATCTCTATCTCTCTCTCTCTCTCTCTGCTCAGTCCATATGTTACTGCATGTATGTGTCTTCAGGATTGTGTAGCATGAATTCTAATTGGTCTTAATAATAAAAAAAATCCAGAGTCAAATGTCAGGGTAAATGCTGAAAGATCAGAGAAGTAAAGGAGCAGCCAAAGTCACCTCTTACCTCCACAACTCCTCAGACTGAAAGGGGGCTGAGCTCCTGTCTCTGCCCACATTATTTTCCTCTCTCCACCCAGCCATATCAAGTCCTCTTTCCTGTCTACACAGATCTCCAGACCTCTATGGTTAACGATTGGCTATCTCCACCCTCTGATCTTCAGGTAAGCATTCTTTGTTAGAGCACAAACAAAATATCTCCACATTTCCCCCTTTTTGTGTGAAATAAAAAAAGAAAGTTACAACTAATATAAGAAAAACTATATGCAGTAAGTGCAATAACTATATACAATATATAAAGACAATAAATACATCAACAATATCTAGTTCATAAACATTTGACAAATACAGAGAAAACACTCCATTATCTATCCTATGTTGGTGAGTCCAAAAGGTTGTACCTAATTCATTTTCTATTCCAACTTTCATTACCTAAACTACTTTTAATATCTCTTAAACCTGTATACTTTACACCTCTTTAGTGAATTTCTTCTCTGAATCTGGTAACAAGAAAAACTATAACTATAAAGTCTTCAATTCCATTAGAGACCTGAGAAGGAAATAATATTACCCAAGTAAGCAGTAAATGCAAACAAGTGACTTCAAAATATGTGAGAAATGACAGAAACAGCTGACTGCCTGGACAGTCACCCAAGTTTCCTCTGCAATAGTGGGGCATCCGTGTTCAGCCTACAGACCTAGAATATCTGACAGACTTATCTGTGAAGCAGGAATTTTGAAAGATTATTCTGCCTTGTCTTGGCAAAGTTCAGCAATCATCTTCTTTTGTGTCCTGCTTGTCCAATATGGACAGCATATTGTCAGCAGTTGAGGCAAGGACATGTTCCTACCGAGTGGCTAACTTTTGACGCAAAGAAAGTCAACTCCATATGGAGTTTCTTTGATGTTCATCATCTTCTCTGAAGTAGATTGGTGCTGCCAGGAGCAGACATGTCTCATTGTCATAATAAATAATCCTTATGTTATTAAAACATCTTATACCATAGTCTGTAGATCTCTGAAATGTTTGAAGACTACCTGTCTATCCAAAATATATCTGTTTGACCTTGAAAACATACCTAACATGACTACAAGTTTGATTGTAATAGGTGACTAACTACTAACCTGCATTTCTTTTTTATCCTAAATAGTTTTTAATAATAAATTTCAAGGACTAGAAATTTACATTACATTGTTAAATGAGCTATATAGGTACAATACCTTGAACAAGAATAGAAACATTTGTACAATATGTTCAAACAAAAACAACCTTAAATTTGTATCAATATTCAAAAATCCATAGCAATGTAAAATATTTGAAACTAGTAGGTTTTTTTGTTTGTTTTAAAAGTAGATTCAATAAGTTTGAGGCCAGCCTGGTCTACAAAGTGGGGTCCAGGAAAGGTGCAAAGCTACACAGAGAAACCCTGTCTCAAAAAACAAAATAATAAAATAAAAAAGTAGATTCAATAATGTACCTTTTCCTCCTATCATTCCTATAACATATATACAGTATTACAAAAATAACCTCAAATTTGTATCAGTGTATAAAAATCCAAGCCAACATAAAATATTTAAACTAATAGCTGCTTTTTAAAAGTAGATGCAATAATCTAACTTTTTATCTTATTTCTATATGCCCCCTTTTTATTTTTAGAATGAGATCCCTGAATCTAATCTCCTTTGTTCAGTTTTTTCCCATGACTACTACCAATGACAACTTGTAGCCAACCCCCTTAAATGATGACAAATATTCATAGCCTACTAAATTACCAAAACCCACCCACCTCTTGGAAATATGGGCATCATATTTGTAAAATTACTTCCTGCTGTTTGGGCATGACAGCATCTTTAGGGGACCCTGAAAAAAATTTGGTATAATTGTCAAGTCCTGGGAGAGCTAGCTATATCATTTGTTATCAAGTCTGTGTGTAATGGAAATGTTCAAGGCTTGTCTCAAGTGCTGGCTAGAGTAGTCTGTGAGGTTGGATCATCTCAGCCAGCCACCTTGAAATTGTCCTGAGTAGTTTGTAGTCCAAAGCTGATCTTTAGGTAGTGTTTGTCTGCTTAGTGGTGTTACCACAATCCAGGTGAAATTGTCATTGTGGGGTCCCAACATCTTTTTGGAGACTTCAGAGATTGAATTAGGTCAGATTATTCCTTTTCTTCGTAATTTTTCCAGGGTAGTTCTCCCTTCTTTTTTGGATGATTATTTTTCTAGAGGTCTTTAAATTCCTCCAGATGAACTGTTTTTATTTTTCTGGAAAAACAAAAAGAAAACCTTGCCCTAAACCTAACTTTGTGGAGGTTACCTTTTGGCAAATTATATCTGATCTTTAAGTTAGTAGATTGAATGGCCATGCTGTTTGAAGAGCTATCACCTCTTCTAATCAAAAGGTCTCTCTTGTTCGAATATAATTTCTATTAATTTTGATTCAAGGTTTCTCCTGATTTTTTTTTTGTATTTTCTAAAGCTGTTCTGTCATCCAGAGCAGTATAGTTTTTTACAATAGGCATTAGGTTCTTTAATTGCTCTGGTTTCCTCCACAATGACAGGAAATGACTGAACCAAATTTGACATGGGGGCCTATGAGAGGCTGATCAAAACATTTCCTGATGGCAAAGGGTTACCTTGACTGTTCTTTGTTGATCCACATCCTTTAGTCCAATGTCTGTCTTTGCTATACCTTCTGCATATTCCAGAAGTGAGGAGCATTCTGTTTAGATAATTCGTAGAAAAAAACATTGTTTCTAGGAATGCCCTGTTTACAGTTCTACTTTAGGTGACCTTGTTTACTACAGTGCAAATTCTTGACATTTCAATTTTTCCTCAAAACTCAAGAAATCACCTCTCCTATCCAAGCATCATCATGGTTATGGGATTCAATGTTGGCTGTATCTTGGATCCATCCCTCCAAGGGTGCTGATCTTGCCTTTAATGGCCTAAATATCCTTTTGCATTGTGCATTAGCATTTTCAAAAGACAGAGATTCAATTATTATTTGTCTAGCTTCTGAATTTGATATCATTCTATTTACTGCTGAAGTCAATCTTTGTAAGAAATCTGTGAAGGTTTCTTTTGGGCCCTGTATAACTTTAGTAAATCACTCAGTTTTCTTTTCTACTTCTTAAATTCTGTCTTAAGCATTAAAAGCTGCTGTATGGGTAGAGCCAGAGTATTGTCATCATATAGAGACTGTTTTTGTCTATCAGCATAATCACCCTCTTCAAAAAGTTGGTCTTGGGAGATTTCAATACTCTAGTCCTATTTTGTTATTCAATGGTCCTAGCCTAATCTTTCCACAAGGTCCTCCATTGCAATTGAGGACCAGGCTCCAATACTGCTATATCCAAGTCTCTCCAGTCTTATGGGACAAATCTATTACTAGTTGACCATGAATTTAATATCTGCTTCACAAAAGGTGAATGCATACCATATGAGACTATTGCTTGTTTAAATCTCCTCAAATCTAACATTTCCACAGGAATCTTGTAAACTCTTACAGAGCCTTGGAGATGCCTGTCATTTGGCAGTTGTTCCTATAAGGTGACTTGATAAATTAAGGTTGGATGTTTGAAAACCTTGGGCTATTCTTCTCTAATTTTTTAATGTAATGGTAAGGTTAGTTCTCGTTTAAATTCCTCTGTCTGGGTCTGAATATCTCTATGATCTGTTTTAATAAGTTTTTCTAGGGCCTGTATCTTGGCACTCATATCAACCAACATTTTTAGGGATAAACCAAGAATTATCAAACCAATAATAATAATTATCAAAATGATAATTGAATTATGCCAATTCTAGTTGATTATCCCTTCATTTAATTGTTCAATTTTTAAACCATCCATCTTTTAATCATATAGAGATCTCCATCATAATAGTGTTTTCCATTTTTTAACATGGGAAAAAAATCTCTCTCTTTTAACTAATTCCTCCCTTTAAGAATTCACAATTGTCTCACTAAATCTTCCGACTATGATTGTTCAGATGACAGTGAAGTATGAGGCTGACTGCTGCTGTATAGAACAGTAGAAGTGGGAGCAGGTGTCAGGGCAGCTGCCTAGTGTGGCAGCAGCCTGAGAAAGGGATCCAGGGAAAACTCACAACCCACTGGGAGAGGGAACCAACTGTCTGAAAAACACATTCAGGGGATCATGCAGAAGAAACACATGTAGCAGACGCTGCCTGAGGGCAGAGCTGGCTGGTGAGAGGGGCTAACTCTGGCAGCCTTTGGAGTCCATATGCCTGAGGATTTTGCTGCAGAGAGGCTACAACAGAAAAATCCCAAACTTGCTCAGAAGCTTCGAGAAAAAAGATAGAAACCCCTAGCCTGTGGGGCAATGACTCAGTCTGCGTACAGCTCTGACCTGTACCATTGACTTCAAAGCCACAGGCAAGCAGCTTTTCCATGAATTCATGTCCCAAAAGTTGGATGCAAATGTAGCATAAATTCTAATTGGTCTTAATAATAAAAACCCAAAGTCAGATATTGGAGTAAATGCTGAAAGATCAGAGAAGTAAGGGAGCAGCTGAAGTCACCTCTTACTTCCAGGACTCCCTCAGAATGAAAAGGGGCTGAGCTCCTGTCTCCACTCACCTTACATTCCTCTCTCGGCCTAGTTATACCACTTCCTGTCTCCTGTCTATACAGACCTCCAGACCTCTATGGTTAACTAATGTCTAGCTCCACCCTCTGATCTTCAGGCGGCTTTATGTATTAGAGCACAAACAAAATATCACCACAGGGTTGACCATTGGGTTTCTATTTGTTTGTCTTCTTACTAGTTTCTAAGTCTTTTTGTAGTTAAACCAGTATATTTAATAAATATATTTAATATGTGTGGCAGATATTTTAGTTCTGTTTATTGTCTGTTTACTGATTTTCTTTATTAACATTTTTCATATTTAAATAAATACTACTCATTTAAACAACATAATTTCATATATGCTTCTTAGTTTATCTTCCTTATATGTTATAGATTTATTCCTGATTTAAGAACTGAGAGTCCTTCCAAGCCCTATTAACACTGCTTCCCAAGTATAGCTTTAAATAATATTTCTATCTCATTTTATTAGTTAATCAATGACAATGAACATTTATTCACTCCACAACTTAAATATTTTTAAAATTTACATACTCTAATTTTTTTCTACTTTCCCCTACTGGATTACTTGGAATAGTTAGGAGTATTATTTACACAGTGGGCAGTTTTGTGTCATCATAAAGCTACCACCATAGCCATGCTGGGATGTGGCTACGTTGGTGCTGCCTGGGGTTTTACCAAATATTCAAATATTTGTTAGCTTAATGCAAATCTAGAATAGATAAAGTTTATTTGTATAATGTAGTGGTTTTAACTTGTTATTCCTGGGATCTTCCTCTATCTGGAGTACATTACTTGATCCCAAGTGGAAACATATTTTTCAAAGAGGTTGATCTGTGATTTTCAAGGCTTTTTATAAAAAATGATAGCTCTAGCTTTTTCTCCCTTTTGCAATATTTATTTACTTAGTTAGTTTTGTTACCATGACTGTTAAAAGTTGGCTATTGAGTGCTTCCAGAGCATGAATTAAACTTTGGAAAGTGTGTCCTTCAGAGTTCCATCATCAGAGAATTGCCTGAGGTCCTTTATGGACTTGGAGATGATCTGAGAAAGCTTTTTCTCCAATAGACAACTATTCAAATACTAAAGAGACTATTTGCAAAACTGTTAACCACCCCAAGACAAAGACCAGATATTTTGTCTTTCTTATATTTCTTTTTTTTTTTTTTTTTTTTTTTGGTTTTTTGAGACAGGATTTCTCTGTGTAGCTTTGCACCTTTCCTGGAGCTCACTTGGTAGCCCAGGCTGGCCTCGAACTCACAGAGATCCGCCTGGCTCTGCTTCCTGAGTGCTGGGATTAAAGGCGTGCGCCACCACCGCCTGGCCTTTCTTATATTTCTATCCAGATAATTAAAGGAGCTTAGCTTTATTCTTAATTGTATATCTAGAGCAAACTACTGTTTATTTACTTTTAATATTTAATTGAAATAGAATTACATTACTTTTCCTCTTACCTCCAGTCCCTCTCAGCTACCTTGCCCCAAACCTCTCTCATTTCTGCTCACTCTCAAGTTTATAGCTTCTTTTTCTTAGATTGTTATTGTTGTACGCATATGTATTTGTGTGTTTATGTATATGAACAAATAACTATAACTTGCTGAGTTAATTGTTTTTATTGTTAGTGTGTATATGTGTTAGTTATTTAGCTGCGTTGTGTTCTTACCCTGCAAGGAAACGTCACGAAACACGACAGAATCCGCTTATAAGAGTTTATTAGAGATAAAGGGATAGGGAGTGCGCAGGCCTGTGGGAGAGACACGTGCATGGAGAAGAGGAAGAGGAGAGAAGAGAGAGAGCCGGGAATATGGCGCTCTGCTTTAAAAACCGGCTGGGGGCATGGCCAGGTCACGTCACTACTCCACGCATGTGCGTAGATCACATGGTCACATTGCACGCTTACGTAGCCATGTAATGTCACGGATTCTGGTCATGCGAGATGCCTTGGCCAGAACTTGCTAGGCGGAGGTGTCCGGCCTGACCGGAATTGGCTAGGCAGAAGTGTCCGCCTGGTAAATGCGACCGTTGGGGGGGGAGGCGTGTTGTGAACCCTTCAATATGGCTTCAGAGCTGACCACTATGCAGTGGAAAACCAATAAGAGGACTCATCCCTGGGAGAGGCTAATTCTTTTTCCCCCAGCAGTCATTAATTGTCAATGTATCTTTGTCTAGGGTTGGGACCCCACTAAATTTTCCCCTTCCATGTTAACATGCCCCTTGATATTGCCATTGTTTGGTATTGCTGATGCACCCCATTTCTTAAAAAGATTGTTTCACAGAAGAGTTCCTGTTATCCTGGCTCTTACAATCTTTGATCCTAAGCTATAGATGCAGGAGCTGGTCTCCCCATGGTCTGTTGATCTCTGCATTGTCAAGTTGTGGTTCTCTGTACCAGTCTCCATTGCCTGGATGGAGATGTTTCTTTGTTGAGGGGTGGTAGAGACACTTATCCAATAATGGTGACTTGGGCAAAAAGAGAGTTTTTTTGTGGGTTGCAGTGAGGGAACTAGGCTTAAGCCATTGCTTTTTTTCTTGCAACAACCAACTCCTCTATAAAGTGTTGAATAGATTTAGTGACAAATCTCTGTCTGAATTCACCATCACCTGAGTCCTTCACACGTTTCTTTCTCTAAGTCTTTCACTTTCCCTTTTGTGATTTCATTTCCACTAGTGTTAGGTATTTTAAAGTATGCTTTGTATTTGTTTCTGTCTATGTTTCATTTGTCTCTGTACTTCCACCTGCCATGATTTTTTTTGCCTATTAATACTCCTTTCTCATCTGTCTAGTCTGCTCTCAAATACATCAATGGCATTCTTAATTGCAGTTACTTTAGTTTGTACTTCTAGAATTTTTTATTTAAATGCACCCCAACTCTATGATCTAAATGCATCTAATTTCTGCTGTGTAGATCATGCCCACTTTGACAGTCATCCATAAACTGAAACACAGAATTTCCTCACAATTTGCTCATTGGTTGTATCATGGCATGTTAATTCTGGTTTTGGTGGATTATCTAAACTGGGTGTAACATTTTGTAGTGATTTTGGATAATATGTCCTACATGGAGAGTTTAATCTTTTTCTGGAAACCATAGTTGATTAGATTGGCCCAATCCAGGTGTGTCTGTTTCAGGCTTCTCATTATTTCTTGCAGATGGCCTTTCAGTGTTCAACTAAAAAACCTATGAGAAAAACTGGATGTGGGAGAGCTGGCTCCCAGGGAAGGACACACTAGCTAGTTGTCCAGTGCCAAATGGTCATCCCTCCAAAAAAAATATAGAGATGTGTGTGTGTGTGTGTGTGTGTGTATACATATACATATACATATATATACATATATACACATATACATATACAATAACAGTTAATAATAAAAAAAGCCATGAAGAAAGAGGGTTTGGAAAGAGGAAAAGGGAAAGGGGAAATGTAATTATACTATTATTTCAAAAAAAATACCACTGTAGATAGTTTTTGAGTTTTCCTTTATTTTGATAAACTGTTTATTTTTGTGTCCCTGACACTGTAAGACAAGGACACATTCACTTAGTTGCTTAGCCTTTGTCTTGCCAGACACATTCCCAGCTTCAAGTTATAGATGCCTCAACTTTTATATACAGACTAGGAGACCTATTTCTTGAGCATTTTTTCTTCATAGTATCCCCCCCCCATGCATGTTCTGATTGCCATTGATAGCTACTGTGTCCTCATATTTGCTTTCGTGTCCCTCTGAGACCACCTGCTCTCTGGTTCACCTCTTCATCTTAGCTTATATATGTGGTATGTAACAGACCTAAGTCCTCAGAGGAAAGGTAATAGCCTATTTAAGACTCTCTGCAATGTCCCCATGGTCCTCAGACTCTCTTTTGCCTGTATTCAGCTGTTTAGAATTTCACTTAGCTTTCAAGGTTATTTTTAGAAGAAAATTTTGTTTGTTTCCAGGTGCTCCACTTCAGTCAGCAGTAGAGGTCTACAGTAGACTTTATTTCTTTAACACGTTAACTCTGACACTGTGCACCTTACTAAGCTTTGTGAACTTGATTTTTTTCTCATTTCTGAAATGATTCAGTATCCTGCTGTCATTAGGAGAAATAAATAAATAAATAACATGAAGTGGTTAGTTGGCTCTTTATATTTAGCAAGCCAAATACTTTTATATTATTTTAACAAAGAACAACATTAATACAAATAACATTTCATTTCACATACTTGGATCACATACTACTCCATGGTGTTCAATACCATGCAGTATCAGAGGGAATTTATATCAACATCACTCATTTACAAAGCAGATGATGGAGATTCAAGATTCAGTCCAAATGAGAACTGGAAAGGAACTAAACTTATAAAGGAAATCATGTGCCCCTAAAAATAAAGGATAGAAAGATAAGTAGGGATTAATAGGGTCAAAATATCAGATAGCAATGCTAACATACACCAATGTCTTAACGTTAAATTAATTTATTTCCATAGTTCTGCAGACTAGAAAGTTCTACATCAAGATTCAGATGGATAGATTCTGGGTTCTTCTTCCAAACTCATGCTTGTGGCCATTTATAAGAATTCCCTTCTTGCCCATTGGTCTTCTCCTTCTGCTTGCTTCCCAATGAGCGTCCCAATCTAAAAGTAAGAGAGAGAAAAAGAAAGCAAGTCCAAGCAGATGACATACTTTTTAATATAACCAAATCAGTCACTTACGATGCATTCTACTCATTTGATGTTAGTCACAAAGTCCAGGCCACAGTCAGTGGAGGGGCCTTACATTACACTGTGAATATTAGAAAACAGCTATCTCTTGGGCCATCTTTGAGGATGAGAATTACAGAACATCAAGTATTTGCAGCATTTCTGGGAGGTAAAATGTTAGCACAAGGAAAGGACAAGCTATAGCTTGTTTCATTTCAATCAGGCAAGAATAGAAAAATCTTTTCTAATATGAAAGATGTAAGCCTCATCAGTTGATAACATTGTGTATCCATTAGTCTTGTCCCATCTAAGAAAGTTCACTGAGATTCATGATGTTTAGATGCAAAGTCATCTACCCAGGTTGATCAGGTTTAATTCTGGCTCTGCCATTTGCTACCAAGGTATCCTTAGAAAAGTCACTCAGACTCACTATACCTTAAGTTTTTGACTGGAAAATGGAAAATTTCATTTTATATGAAATCATAAAAAAAAAGTATTCTGGAACAAGGCTTGCTCACAGCAAGTGCTCAATAAACGCTGGATAGTCCTATTTTTCTGAACCCTCAAAGAAGACATTGCAGTAACAGGCCATGCACGTTCCTCCATGGCCCTGTTCCTGAATATTCTCATTTTCAGGTGGAGGAACTGAAGTGCAAGCCTCCCCGCGCCTCCCCGCGGCCCCCGGAAAGTAATCTAGGCATTGCTGAGCAGGTTACACTGCTCTGGCTTTCTGAGACGCAACAGCATCTGGAAGAAGTTTTCCAAGACATTAACAGTGTCTGAAACACAGAAGCCTCTTAAAAATACTCTTTGTTTCCCATTTCTTCCTTTGCACCTATTTACAATTAAGCAGGTGTGAAAAGACATCTTTACATCGATGTAAAAGGCAACAGAGAGCTACACCTGCTGGCTGAATGGCTCAGGTGTGTCCTAAGATCTACGGAGGAGGAAGTGGCACTCCAGAAAATTGATTGGCAACTAACAAGGGGATTTAATCTGTGCAACTAGCAACAAAAGGCAGTTCAGGGTTGGACCCAATTTTCTCAATTATCTGCCAGCATAAGGGGAAATCAGGCCTTTTGATCGAAACATTCTGAGAGTAGAGACTGTCCCCATACCTCTCAATACATTCTCGCTACTTTGTTTTCCTGAAGGTTACAACACTATTAACTAGAAGTGCTTTCTCCTTGGGCTGTTGATCTGAAGCTCTGTACCATTTACATCATTACAGAACTTTCCACTCCTCTCAGGCAAGTTCTTAACAAACAGAGGGGGGTTTGTCCACTCAAGAGTCACACAACTTAACAAGAAGGGCACGAGTCACTTTGGTTGTGACTGTATTTTCACCGTGGATAAGTCTGCTGGAGTGTGTAACCTGCACTGTTACATGTGTATAGATGTGCACTTCACAATTATTCCATTTAGAGAGTCAGGTTTCTTTAGAAACTTAACTTTTTCCCTCAACTTACTAAGCATTGAAAATGAGAATCAAGAATTGGAAAGGAATATTCTCTTTTCAAGAATAATCATGGCAGAGTAAAAAAAAAAAAAGGATTACATTTCTGAACTAAAACAAGAATTGAAAGGGACAGTGTAATAGAAGTCACCAGCTCAATAACTGAGACTATTAACTAGAGTCTTTATTGATTAAATACCTTAATTTGTAATATCCGGAAAGATTCAGAAGACGAGTGAAGTACTTTTTGGTGGCATAGTTGGAGTGGTTGTTATGTGTCATTAAGGCATTGCAAACACTATTAATTACATAGTTGTTTTCAATGTTTCCCCAGAACTATCTGAAGATAGCGATTAATCACAAAGCATACTGTAAAGGGGTATAATGTCCTTTTTTTAAAAAATAGCAATTAGCAATATAGTCTTATTTAAGTTGCTTTCAGTAATAATTATTTTATGAATGACTAACATGAGTTAGCTTGCGACTTTGTTCAGTGTTTTGTATTACAATAGGAACTTTTCATTCTCCTGCTAGGTAATGGGCAAGTGCTGGCAGCCATTGGAGAATCAAACCTAAAATGAAGGACAGAAGCATAATCAAAATAGGCTTTATTCTTTTCCCAAGGCCAAGGACTTAAAGGCAGCATATCATATTCATATTTCATACATACATACACTCTCAGACACACAGTAACATAGTCACACATACACACTCTCATACACATTCACACACACACTCATTTCACACCTATATACATACACACACACCCTCACACACACAGTAACAGAGTCACACATACACACATTCACACACACACACACAGTTCACACCTATATACATATCCACACCCTCACACACACAGTAACATAGTCACACATACACACTCTCATACACATACACACATTCACACACACACACACACACACACACACTCTCATACACATACACACATTCACACACACACACACACACTCAGTTCACACCCATATACATAACCACACCCTCACACATGCTCATATACACACTCATATTCACACAACTCAACTCACGCTCATAGATGTACACACTCACACACACTCACACACACACTCATACACACACATTCACACAACTCAACTCACATACATGTACACACACACTCAACTCACACTCATACATTTACACATAGTCACACACAGTCACACACACTCACCTCACACACACACATTTACACACACTCCAGTATTCTTCCCTTCTTCATCAGCTAGACAGAGAAGAAAACAGTTCTTAACTTAAAATATCCTGCTTTGGCCCCTAAGTGGCTTTTAAAAAAAGAAGAGAGAACACATTTTATCTTTTAGTGTAAAATTTTCATCAAATTTCCTTTTAAGATATAACATAATTATTATTTCATAAGAAAGACCAGGACCATTTGTCTCTTTGTTGTCTGGTTTGTGAACTAAAGTTCTATAAAAGCTATACCTTCCAGGCAGAATGACTGATTAGAAATTCAATGACTGTCGGAAGGTCAGAATGTACAGGTCAGAGCCTCGTTACAGTTTACTTTGCCCTATTTTTAGCTCCCTTAATAGCAATCCATGGCTCACATCTGTGTCTGACTTAACATCCTTGTGACTATCTCCTGAAACTTGTTGGGATATTTATTAATAGACATCTAGGGTCCACCAACCCAGAAGCTAAGAATATCTTCAGAAAACATCTAAGGCTTGCAGTAGAAGCCACCCTGCTTTGACATAACCTGCGTGCCTGATGTACCCACCAAATATGTTTGAAGTGTTTTGACTTATGACTTACTTTTGTAACTATAAAAATGTCATAAAATTGTTACCTCATTGGACATGGAAATTGGGTACCCTAAATCTGTGTTCCTGGACCATGGTCACCCACTCATATTTAGGTCTGGAATAAACTACGTATAATTCTCTTTAGATGAGAGCAGTGATTTTTATGTCACTGAGCTTTAAGCTTTCTATATTTTGTAAGTTATTAAACTATTTTTCTTTCTTTTTTCTCTCTTCCTTCCCTCCTTCCTTCCTTCCCTTCCCTTCCTTTCCCTTTCCTTCCCCTCCCTCCCTCCCTCCTTCCCTCCCTTCTTCTTTCTCTCCTTCCCTCTTTTTCTTTAGTTTCTCTTCCTTTCTTTTCTCTTTCTTTCTTTTTCCCTCTTTGTCTCATATAATACACCCCAGCAGTTTCCTCTCCCTCACTGTATCATTTTCATGACCTCATACAAACCCCAGTCCCAAAGGGCTTTACTTGTCACTGTAGCAAGTTCACCACAGCCCAGTAGGTTAAAACACTGTTTGCTTCTTATTTTACAGTGTTCAAACACAACGAGGCTTGGCTGCTTTCTCCACTTGGGATCTGAGACCCAAGTCATGGTGTTGAAAAAGCTGGTTTCAGTCATGGAGGATATGAGGGACATTTGTCTCCAGGCTTGTTTAGGATGCTGTTAGAATTCACTGTTAACCTTACATTCTACATGATTCCCTTTGTGTTTTAGGCAGCAAAAAAAAGTGATTTGAGAACTTGTGTTTTGTGACTTTTCCTGGGGACATGAAAAGAACCATCCATTTACCTTAGAGAAAGTCCTGACAGACCAGTGGATATTATCTGTGTCAATTTGGTGAATCACTGAATTTATTGGGGGCAGAAAGGAGGGGGATAAGTGAATCCCCTGTGAGGGCCTGGTGGTTTTCTTCAAAGCCTTCAATTCTGTAGACCTACTTATCACTGCTTTCTGTGTATTTCATATCCAAGATTGTGTTCAGGTTGTTCTCTTGGTCATCACAGTAACTGCTTTCCCAGTGGGCAATGGTCATTCCAGACCTGAAAAAAATAGTTTTATTATGACCTTTTCTTACAGAAAAGCATGCTTTCTGGTTACCTGTGGTCTAATGTATCTGTACCATATACTCACCAAAATCTAAACCATTAGGATATTATTTTTGAGTGAACATGCCCCCTCCCTGCCCCAGAAACAATAATTCAGGGTAGGAAGGTGCAAACTGTTGACACTTAAGCTACTTATTTTATCTTCTGCTCAAAAAAAAATTACAAAATATGGAACTTCTGTGTAGCACGAATCTTAAAAGTTCTTATTAATAAAAACAAACCTGGAGCCAGATATTGGGGCGAATGCTGAAAGATCAGAGAAACAGAACAATCCACAGCTTCCTCACCTCACCAATTCCTCAGCTGATCCTGTTTCCTCAGACTGGAAGCCTCTGAGTCCTCATCCAAATGGATCTCAGCTAGTGCTGTGGGATGTTCTGTATGTTAAATGTGTTGCTCTGACTGGTTAATAAATAAAACACTGATTGGCTAGTAGCCAGGCAGGAAGTATAGGCGGGACAAGGAGAGAGGAGAATTCTGGGAAGTGGAAGGCTGAGGCAGACAGACGCTGCCAGATGCTGCCATGACAAGCAACATGTAAAGATGCCAGTAAGCCACAAGCCATGTGGCAACTTATAGATTAACAGACATGGGTTAATTTAAGATATAAGAACAGTTAGCTAGAAGCCTGCCATGGCCATACAGTTTATAAGTAATATAAGTCTCTGTGTGTTTAATTGGTTGGGTCTGAGCAGCTGACTGGCAGGTGAGAAAGATTTGTCCTGATCGTGGGCTAGGCAGGAAAACTCTAGCTACAGCTGAACTGTTGCTCAAAAACCTAAAAGCTTAACCGGACCTAGTTCCTCATCCTCACACCTTAAATACCTTTCTGCTTCCTGCCATCACTTCCTGGGATTAAAGGCTCTTGTTACCACACCTGGCTGTTTCCAGAGGGATCTCTGCCTCTGGAATGCTAGGATTAAAGGCATGTGTGCTATCATTTTTTCTGGCCTCTGTATCTAGTGGTTGTTCTGTTCTCTGACCCCAGATAAGTTTATTTTTTGGGTGCACAATATTTGGGGAACACAATATCACCACACTTCTGACTGAAAGTTTTGGAGTAAACTCAAATGATAGGCTTGTTTTTCCTAAAACGTGTACAACACTTGGTAATCGTAAACCATTAGCACACTGCAGCTGACGTCTGTTATCCATGAAATACTTACAAAAGGTATTAATCAGGCAAGAAATATAAATACAGGGAAGCTGGTGGTGATTGTAATCCTGTGTTCACACCAGTGCCACCCACAAGCATAAGCAGACAAGAAAGTAAATTAAAACACATTTAAAAATTGTTGCTCTTAGTCCTAATATTTTTTTTTGTTTGTTTTTTTGTTTTTTTGTTTTTTTGTTTTTCAAGACAGGGTTTCTCTGTGTAGCTTTGCGCCTTTCCTGGAACTCGCTTTGGAGACCAGGCTGGCCTCGAACTCACAGAGATCTGCCTGCCTCTGCCTCCCGAGTGCTGGGATTAAAGGCGTGCGCCACCACCGCCCGGCAGTCCTAATATTTTTGAGAGGGAAATCTGAATGTGTTAGTGTCTATTTTCAGAAGTGAAAATCCAGGTTAATGTGGTACAGGGATGTGGAGAGGGGAGCGAAGATGAGTCCCAGTGTACAGAGATATAATGATAAAGGGTTGGATTGGCTATCACATAAGACATGGCAACCTTGGCTTTTCACTCAATGGGGAGCACAGCTCCTAAGAAATGCAAAGAGGAAGTACATCTGGGCCCAGCCTTCTGCCCACTGGACAACCTGCTATATATTTATATGAAGTGCTGGTCAGTCTGATATAGGGCAGCATCACATAACTCTATTCATCAGTCTCTTCTCCATTTTTTCTCTCTCCCATGAATTTGTACCTCATAAATAAAATGTTAATGCTTGATTTAACTCTTACTTTAAGTTATGATTTAAGGAAAAATTAGATCAAGAGAGTTGGTACCGAGCACAAGGTTAAAAAAATAAAACCAGTGCTCAGAGTATCATTTTGACTGATTATATTTATTCTTTAGCTAATAACCCTGGCCAGAGGAATAGAATCAGTCATAGACATATGCTAAACATAGCCCTTTCTTGGAGATGAGTGACGGTCAATTCAATCTAATTCACTCAGCTGGAAAAATCCAAGGTCAGGTAGGAATGTAAATAGAGGCTCACATAATTCATAAATATCTTTTAACATTTGGCAATAACTTTATAAAAATATTCTTATTTCCTTATCCCAGCATAACCAATTAGTTTTATGTTTCATCTTCTTAGGCAAAAGCTTAACAAAAAAGTTGATATAATGTATTTATTGTTTTTATCATACATTTTATTTTATATTATACTATTGATATTTTTAAATGTTTATTTGCATGTTTGTGTGTGCACACATGTGTGCTTAGATGACCATTCATACATAAGCATGTGCATACAGAAACCTGAGGTTGATATAGGTTTCATTCTCTACCGTGATCTACCTTATTTTTTAATATAATTACACCATTTTCCTCTGTGGAGGTTTGAATAAGAAATGCCCTCATAGACCCATATATTTCAGTGCTTGATTATCAGGGAGTGGCACTACTTTGAAGTGATTAGGAATGCGACCTTGTTGAAGTAGGTGTGGCCTTTTAGAGGTGTGTATAACTAGGGATGAGCTTTGGGGTTTTCACAAGCCAAGCCGGGCCCAGTTCCTCTCCTTTCTGCCTACAGATCTGAATGTAGAATTCTCACTTACCTTTCTAGCACCATGTCTGCCTGTGTGCTACCATGCTCTGCTCCATGAACACACAGGACTAAACCTCTGAAACTGTAGACAAGTCCCAATTAAATGCTTTTCTTTACAAGAGTTGTGTGGTCATGATGTCTCTTCACAGCAATAGAACACTGACTAAGATATTCCCATTCCCTTTCCTCCTTCCAAAACGTCCTATGTATACCCTCTCTTGCTCTCTTTCAAATTTAGGGCCTCTTTGTGTGTGTGTGTGTGTGTGTGTGTGTGTGTGTGTGTGTGTGTGTGTGTGTTACTCTTTCCTGGAGAAGACTATTTCTCTTTCTCTCAGCATTCTCTAGTTGCCTGAAAGGGCCTCTCACTGGATCTAGAGCCCACTGATTGGCTAGGCTGACTGGTCAGCAAGCTCTAGGTTTATTCCTATAATCCTCCCACCACTCCCACCCCATTCAATGCTGCCCACAGTGGGCTGTTGACCAATAGAGTCATCTCTATCCCTGATGATTTTTAATAATTACACGAGGTTGCATTGAGTAGAACATACCATAATTTACTTAAATAAACCTCTATTGTTGAACTTGAGAGTTCCTGTCTTATCATTGTTTTGGCTTGTTTAGTTATTTGTTACCATGTATGCGACAAAAAAAAAAATGTACCTGGGTGTGAATCCTAGTTTCCTTGGTTATGTCTGTATCCCAAATACATAGCAGCAAATTGAGAAAAACTTTATTTATGTAGTACATCTAACTCTCCTGGGTTTCAGGATCTTTATCTGTATTACAATTTATTTAGAGTCAGTGTACCGAAGTGCCTAACTGTTGTGCATGTGTGAAGAAATGCTGTGACCTTCCAAAAAGTAGAAGCAAGAGAAACTGACAAACTTCTTAGATATGCGTTAGTGAAAGCTATGTAAAAAGTTTTAAATAATGAAAACTCAGGCTGACTTTGAAACTCTGACCTTTTTTTAAATTTTATAATTTAATTTAATTTTACATATCAGCCATGGATTCCCCTGTCCTCCCTCCTCCCACCCCCCCAACCCAACCCCCATTCCCATCTCCTCCAGGGCAAGGACTCCCCTGGGGATTCAGTTTAGCCTGGTAGATTCAGTCCAGGCAGGTCCAGTCCCCTCCTCCCTTCACCTAAGCTGAACAAAGTGTCCCTGCATAGGCCCCAGGCTCCAACGCCAGCTCATGCACTAAGGACAGGTCCTGGTCCCACTGCCTGGGGTCCTTCCAAACAGTTCAAGCTAATTGACTGTCTCACTTATCCAGAGGGCCTGATCCAGTTGGGGACTCCTCAGCTATTGGTTAACAGTTCATGTGTTTCCGCTTGTTTGGCTATTTGTCCCTGTGCTTTTTCCAATCATGGTCTCAACAATTCTTGCTCATACAATCCCTCCTCTTTCTTGCCAACTGGACTCCTGGAGCTCCACCTGGGGCCTGGCCATGGATCTCTGCATCTGCTTCCATCAGTCATTGGATGTGAGTTCTACCATGACAGGGTACTTGGCCATCCGATCACCAGAGTAGGTCAGTTAGGGCTTTTTTTCCGATCATTGCCAGTAGTCTATTGTGGAGGTATCTCAGAAAGACAAACATGGTATGTACTCACTCATAGGTGGATACTATATGTAAAACAAAGGATGATTAGGCTGCTACTCACAACTCCAGGGAGGCTACCTAGAAAAGAGGACCCTAAGAAAGACACAGGGATTGCCCAACGACAGAGAAATGGATGAGATCTACATGAGCAAACTGGACATGGGGGGCGGATAATGAAGGGCAAGGGTCAAGCAAAAGAGAGCTTAGGTGAGCGGGAGATCCCAGCTGGGTCAAGAACAGAGAGGGAGAACAAGGAAAGAAAGACCATGATAAATGAAGACCCCATGGGAATAGGAAATAGACTACTGAAACTCTGACCTTCTAATCCTTCTGTCTCTATCTTTTGAAGGCTGGAGTTCCAGACATGTATTACAACTTCTGGTTTATGAATCACCTGGAAAATGATATCAGCTTTATGACTGCTAGGTGAATACTCCACAAAGTGAGTTACATCTTCAGGTTTAGAGCGATGCTTAAAATTTCATATTTTTTTTAACATGGACCTCTTAAACTCCCAATTCAGTCATTTTCAGTGGAGACTCTAATTTTAGCAAGGACTCCAGATGAGTTTGATATCACCAGTCAAAGATCATGCTAGAAACAAATTCTCCTGGCTATTCATATGGAGCACTTGGACATTTGCAGCACATATAGTCAGGCTTTTTGAATGTGTCAATAAAGTGAAGAAGGCACTGGCAGAGCACAGGAAAACTCTCAAGGGACATAGAATACTGCTTCACACTACAGAGTGAAGTATAGTGTTTCTTCTAAGATCAATACAACATAAGACTTGGGATTCAATAAAGCTAACATTGCATTGTTTTGTATCTTTTTATAAACATCAATCTGGCAGTTTACCAAAATGTGCACATTTGCAAAGGGACTGTTTCAAATTATAAACCAAGTACTCAATGGAGAAAAGGATCTTTTAAGTTAAACATTGGAGAAAAGCTCTGTGATGACAATTAGTGTATTCACTGATCTGATCTCTGGGGCAAGTCAGTTCAGTTCAGGCACCCTGTTTACCATTTCTAGTAGTCCAAGCTGGGGTCATCCTTGGGGATTCCTTGAAACTTCCCTAGCACCGGGTTTCTCTCTATCCCCATGATATCTCCCTCCATCATGAGGTATCTCTTTCATTGCTTTCCCACCCCATTCCTTTTCCAACTTGACCATCCCATTTCCTTATGTTCTCATCTCCCATCCCCTACCCTCCATTATCTGCCCTTACCCCCAATTCACTCATGGAGATCTCATCTATTTCCCCTTCCCAGGGCAATCCATGCATCTCTCTTTGGATCTTCCTTGTTAGCTAGCTTCTCTGGAGTTGTGGGTTGTTGTCTGGTTATCCTTTGCTTTACATCTAATATCCACTTATAAGTTTGTACATACTATGGTTGTCCTTGTGAGTCTGTGTTACCTCACTCAGGATGATATTTTCTAGTTCCATCCATTTGCCTGCAAATTTAATGATGTCATTGTTTTTCTCTGCTGAGTAGTGCTCCATTGTGTATATGTACCACATTTTCTTAATCCATTCTTCAGTTGAAGGGCATCTAGGTTCTTTTCAGGTTCTGGCTAACTGTCATCACAGAGCTTTTCTCCAATGACTGATGGAGGCAGATGCAGAGATCCACAGCCAAACACCACGCAGAGCTCCAGGAGTCCAGTCTAAGAGAGAGAGAGAGAGAGAGAGAGAGAGAGAGAGAGAGAGAGAGAGAGAGAGAGAGAGAGAGAGAGAGGTGGGGGAGGGATTCTGAGCAAGTGCATCAGTATCATGATGGGGAAACCTGCAGAGACGACCAAACCAAACTAGTGGGAACTCATGAAAGTTAGATCAATGGCTGTGGAGCCTGCATGGGACTGGACTAGGCCCTCTGCATAGTGAGATAATTGTGTAGCTTGATTTCCTTAGGGAGCCCCCTTGTGGTAGAATCAGAATCTATCCCTGGTGCATGAGAGGGCTTTTTAGGGCCCACTATCTATGGTGGGACACCTTGTTCAGTCTTGAGGCGGGGAAAGGGCTTGGACTTGCCTCTGCTGGATATGCCTCCCCATGGGAGGCCTTGCCTTCCTGTGGGAGGGAGTGGGGGATGGGTTGGCGGGGAAGCTGCGGGGTGGGAGGAGGGAAGAGGGGGAATCTTTGATTGGTGTGTAAAATGAATGAAAAATTTTTCTTAATAAAAAAATAAAAGTAGATTCAAAAAACAAAAAAATACAATAAAATAAAATTAAGTTGTACGCCTTTTTCCAAGTGATGTGATTAAGTTACTATGGGAACCTAAAGGCTCATTTGCAATGTTTGAATGTCTAACACTATCACTTTCTTTTAATTAGAATCAAAACTAGCCAATGATTGGTTCAGCTCACAGTACTTTGGAAAGTTAACACCTTTTTGAAAAACTAACAAATTAGATAGGGCTTAAAGGTAAAATTCTGACAAATATCCAAACATGTTTTGTAGGTTGAAGCTAGGATACTTAAAGGTCTTTGTTTAATTGGATGTTTTTGTATGATGATTTAGATTCTGCTATCTAGACTCCTTCATGGAGGTGATACTTAAAATACCTAATGTGATTAATTGCAGTAGACACTGGCAATAGCTTCACAGAGCTTTGTGTTAGGATGAGACATCAACTCAATTCTGGTAGTATGGGAAGCCTCTGGGGGAGTCACAGCAGGTCACAGTGTGTAGGGTTTACAACAGAAAGTTCAAATAGTAGATAGCTTTAAATGCATTTCCCAAAGTATTTTAGTGTCTTCCTGTCTGACATCTAGCCCTACTTCAAAGGTACTTTTGAGATTTTGATGTTGGGTAGTGGCTTATGCTAGTGATGGGATGCAAGGATAACCAATGAGTATTGTTTAGAACGAGGAAATGCAGGACTGGATGATATAATGAAGATTATGCATTAAAAACCCTAATAAAATTAGATTATATAAACCAAAATGAAAGTTTATTTAATACCACTGATGTGTGCATAAAAACACACATACATTCATTTGTTTGCACATACACAACTATGTAAACATACTCATGTACAGGCAAAAATGTAATCAACCAGTTGAACAGTCCTGGTTCCTTTTATTGACAATTTTATCTTGTAAACTAATATTCAGTGGATTGTTGACATTTAAAAATGTTGCCCAATCCTGACCTGCAGACCACACAATGCTCTCTTCCTAAGACCTAATGAAAAAATTACTTTCAAAGAGTTTATTTTACCTTTTGTGCCAGATGTATTTTATCACAATTTATGAGGTTGGAAAATAGGGTAAATGAGTGGTGGTATATTTTCAGTCCCATTTGTAAGAATATTCTAAGAATGGGTGATTTCTTTGCCTTGCTAAGCACATAAAATGTTTAGGGCCTATCTATCTATCTATCTATCTATCTATCTATCTATCTATCTATCTATCATCTATCTATCTATCTTTCTATATATCATCTATATACATACACCAAAAATCCTTTCATATACTGGATATGAAAGAAAAATATCTTTGACTGCTTATCTCACTCATAGCCATACTCTGTTGCCTGAGATTTTCATGGATATTCATATGAAACAATTGAAGCTTTGGGGTCTCTCTAAATATCTATGTGTCATATGAAAGGTATCATACAATTTTGACATGAACTTCCATGTTAGAAATTTAGTTACTGGGGACTGGACAGATGCCTCAACTATTAAAGGCACTTGCTGCTCTTGAAGAAGAGATGAGATTGCTTCCCAGAACCACATGGGAATTTGGAACTATTATAACTCCAGTTCAGGAGACTCCCTCTGTTCTATTAAATTAAAATTAAAATGTTCCCAGCCTTCAGAGCAAGTAGCAGTAGTCAGACCAGTGTGAGTATACTCAGTACTTGGAACAGGATCTACACCTTCATAGCTTAGCTGAAACCTAGTTCTACATACTTTTGTATGGGTTGTATGTTTAGTTGATCAGAACCTCATTGTTTTAGACTAAGCAAGTATAAGTAAATTCACATAGAAAATATTTTATTCATAATTTCACCAAGTATTTGCATTGAATCCATTTAAAATATTTTCTTATTTCTCTCCACATAAGAAATTATTTTTAAAGGTCTTAATGCTCCAAGTTTAGAAATAAAAAAGAATTTAAAAGGTATTTAAGCTATTATTTTCCCTTAATATACAAGATGATTGAATCTTTTCAAATTCACATTACATGTCTGATGTTTTTGATTGCAAACAATTCAATCTTGAGTTACCTGTTAGGACATTATTTCTGAATAAAAGATTTGAAATTGGATGTTACAGGTCAGAGAGCTGTATTTATATATCTAGCTCATGCTTCAGAAAATGAGCTTCTTATAATACTTGATTACCAAATGATATTGTGCATAAAATATATAAATGTGAGTATGAGTTGTTATTTCAGTGCTGGCAGAAAAGAAGGACATTAGATAGCCTAAGGAGGAGGCATAAAAAGCGAAGTTATTGCCAATTGTTTAAAATGAATCCATTTACCTCTTTTAAACTATATTGTTCGCTTAGCAAAAAAAAAAAAAAAAAAAAAAAATGATCTTTCTAACATGTGAGTCATGCAATAGCCAAAGGGAGGGTTGCTTTTCTTAATCCAAACCTCTTTGCATAAATTATTTAAAAATAATTGCTACAGGGAAAAGGCTGTATTAGTTTCTTGCTGCTGTCTGTGTGAGCAGAACACCGCAGAATACTGGCTGTGAATATGAATCACAGTGTTCAAGTATATCCTCAGTGGAACAAAGGAGGCATGGAGATGAAGAGCATTGATGCAGGCACCACAGAACTAAAGTGAAATTGTTTACTGATTCGGCTTTGTGTTGAAAATTCTTTGGTTATGGGAAGTTTCACTACACAGGTATTAAAATGTCCTACTTTTCCCGACAATGAGTCAGGAAAACAGCAAGCATTTCCTGCTTCTGGGAGCTGTTTGACTGTTGAAAGACATGTTAAAAATAAAGAAAATCCAGTCTCAGTGTTACATTTGGTCAAATTTTTGCCAGCATGATTCTGGAAGCTTTTGCTTGTGAAAGAAAATCTATTAGGAGAAGAATTAAGTTTAATAAATGCCAAAGGGAGGGGGGAACAAATTCACATGTAGAGGTGTCTTTTTGTATGCATGGTTCCTAGAAGTAGAAAATAGGGGAAAATCATGTCTGTACTAAATAGGTAAAGACTTTTCCTTGCCATTCCCTAACAATACAGTTTAACAGCTGTTTACCCAGTGTACAAACATTATAAGTCATGTGGATATGCCTTAGTGTGTATGAGAAGTGTGTGCTATAAGGACTGAGCATATCACAAGCTTGGCATCTGTACCAGAGCCAATCCCCAGGATAGCAAGGGATGAGTATGTCTGCATGGAATCAATCTCATAAAATAGCAAGCACCCCCATTTGCTCTGAAGTTCCTCTAGATTTTATCACTTGCTCTAGTAGAGAGCTATAAAGTGATTTTATTTGGTACCATTCTAGGAGATTGGATGAGAGATGGCTGTGGATTCAGAAGCTCGTTGAACAAATGGAACATTTTTAAATACAGAGATGCTATGATTTAAGAAGGCATTGGGAACAGATATTTGTGTTTGAAAATAGAAACAAGGGCAAACTGAGAAGTCCATCAAAGGGAGGCATTTTCTACATACAAGGAATGGATCAGTGTTAGACTATGGGTTCCCTTTAACTGAGAAACCCTGTTTCTGAATGTAAAATTGAGTTTGTTGAGTTAAATAATGTGTCCCCAAATTTCATATATACCTCGGTCTATTTGTCAGGAGACAGAATCTTTGCAGAATCGTGGTACACTGGAGTAGACTCTAGTGCAATGACCTCCTTGTTAGAAGAGGATTAGACACATATATGAAAAACCTCCATTCAAAGAGAGGCACAGAGTGAGTGCTTTTCAGCAACCCAAGGAACCACCAGGTATTGCTAGGAGCTACCACAAACAAAGAGACAGGCATTGGATAAGCTTTTATCAGATCTCCCTCAATGAACAAACTCTGAAAATGCCTTCATTTTGGACTTTTTATTCTTTACAATTGTGAAATAATTTGACTTTCTGTATATGTAGTATTTTGTCACAGTAGACTCAGGAAGCTAGTATGCTTAGATAAAGAGTACCATCTGTAGAGAAGCAAAGGAGAATACTGTTTTAATTTCTATAGTCTTTTCTTAATGATTAACATTCTCTAATATTTTACAGAAACCATCAAGGAGGCAAGAACTTATTAAACTTTCACATACCATGAGCCTTTATGGAGATATCAAACTATTAGAAAGATTTGTACGTGCCGGGCGGTGGTGGCGCACGCCTTTAATCCCAGCACTCGGGAGGCAGAGGCAGGCGGATCTCTGTGAGTTCGAGGCCAGCCTGGGCTACCAAGTGAGTTCCAGGAAAAGGCGCAAAGCTACACAGAGAAACCCTGTCTCGAAAAACCAAAAAAAAAAAAAAAAGAAAGAAAGATTTGTACTTTTGGTTTAACCAGCATGAAAACCTGGCAGATGAGGTAGTGAGATTTATCAGGACAAACACAATTATTTTGTATCTTTCTTGCTTAATAACTAATGCATCATCACAGATTTTTCTTTTCTTTCTTTTACTATAATTCTAATACAAATTTTAGAATAAAGAAATACTAAATAGAACGTTAACCTAGGAAACAAAGCACTGTCTTTTTTTCCTGATGTTGTGACAAACATCATGACCAGAAGTGACTTGGGGAGGAAAGTTCATCTTACAACTCTGATGTCATACACCCAATGGAAGAGTTCCAGGCAGGAATCCCAGGGTAAGAACTTAAGCAGAAGTCATGGAAGAACTCTGCTTACTGTCTTGGTCCCCTTGGCTTGTTCCACCTGCTTTCTTACACAATCCAGGACTACCTACCCAGAGGTGGTACCATTCACAGTCACAAGAGTCACCTGCAGGTAGAAAATAGGGACAAATCATGTCTATACTAAATATGTAAAGACTTTTTTTTTTGGTCTTTCCCTAACAGTTATAGTTTAATAGTTGTTTACATAGTGTTCACATTATGGCTCTCCTACAACAATTATTATTCAAGAAAATGCCTCCCAGATTCGTCTGAAGGAGGGTATATCTGATGGAGGAGGCAATCCCTCAGTAAGGGTACTCTCCTCCCAGATGACTCTAGTTCTTGTCAAGTTGATAAAAATCTAAAAAGCACAAATATTTATTGTAAGCATATTTAGAAAATATTCTACAAAATTGATTTTCTAATCCTAAATATAAACATTGAAAATTCTTACCAAATATTTTCTATTTGTTCTAAGAAGATTTATTGTTTTCTTCCATTCAGAGGAGAAAACAATAACACATTGCACTTTAATATGTTTAATAATATAACTTGTTTCCTTATATTTGTATTATCTGCATACTTATTAACTTAGATGCATGAGAAATAGAATATCTTTGTCTGTCAGTCTGTCTGTTCCCCCACCGTGTGTGTGTGTGTGTGTGTGTGTGTGTGTGTGTGTGTGTGTGTGTTCTACTTTGTAATTAAGAAGGTGTTAGAACTTCAGAACCACTTTTAACACAATGACAGAAATGTGAGTGTAGACCAACAGACAACTGCAAGCGACTTGAATGTTGGTATGTTTTCATCTAAGGATGGAACCTACTCCCTAGGAACCAAGCAAAGTAACCCTGATGGAAAGAGATGGTTTTATGGCAAAGACTACACCAACTTAACCACATTGATTCTGAAAGCAGAAAACAAGGATTAATTAGTCTAGTCTGCTTGCCATCAACTTTAGAACAATGTGAAAGATGTGACTGTCATCGGTCATTCCTTCTGAATGTACTCAGTTTGCTTGGTCTCTCTGAGTAACTTCACTGGCCTCTTTGGCTTAGAATCTGACTTCTTACTCAGATTTCAGGTATGTGACATTGCCTTTCCAGATAAACCAATTATATGCCAACAGACCGGGTTCATAGCTTGCATACTAACTAATTTTTTTGTTCAGTTTTGCATAAAGGAAACCACATAATTCTTTCATCTTCCTATAATATTTCTATGTTAACATGCTTTTAAAAAGAAAACGAAAAGAAGATACATTAACCCACAAAGGTTAAAATTTTTGTTATAGGTATCTGGCTGCGATAATCTCTTCCTTTCTTATTTTATAAATGAGGAGCTGTGCCTCTGGAATTCAAGGAATTCTGCAAAGAAAGACTTGCTGATATGAAGCATCATCCCTCTTTCATCAACCCTCCCACTCAGGGCGGAATTCAAGAGTCCTGTGAGGACTAAAGGACTATTCATTGGTGCACAGCAAGGTTGTGCTGCTGGCTAGAGCATGCATGTCAGTTCTGCTGTCTGTGATTGTAACTGAAAGGGGCAACTTGAATGACTTCCTTTTCAATGATCAGTGTTGCATTTGAATCAAGAATGACATGGGGTGGCTGTTTAAAGGCGTCTATTTGGAAACAATTTCTAGTTCTGCTTTGACTTTGAGTGGTGCTTTGTTTTAATTTTGACATGGTTTTCAGGTATTGGAGTTATTTCCCCTATACCAGGTTAACTTAATCAAACCTTTGACATGACATACTGTTGCAAATATTGGATATAGTTGTTGTAATTTAGTGAAGTGTTTTTTAAAATTCAAATTTCTTTCCTTTTTGGAGAATATCAAATAGAACTTGCTTAAATGAAACAGAAAATAATCTTAATAGCTAAAAGAATAGCTATCCTACATGATTTAACACTTCTAAAAGTAGACTTGCATATTTTAAATTCCCTAGTCAATAGTAATTAAGTAAATCAAACAATGAATCACTGAATAAAGAAGTTAAGAGATATTTAAGAATATGTTTATTCCAAATAATTTTGTCTATTGAAATATAGACTATGGGAGCTATAAAAGTATAATCATAGCTAATTTAAAGTTTTATGTCCTTAAAATTGAGAACAGGTCAGAGTGTTTCATGACTACTCATCATATGAAATCATTAAGAGGAAGATAAGTATAGTTTTGAAAGACTGAATGTAATTGATGAAAAATGTTAAAGGAGATGTCTATGGAATTTATAAAATGTTCATTAAGACAATGTTATGGGTTAGGAAGCTGTGGTGTACAGGGCTGCCGAAGTACATGTACATGTAGATGTAGATATAGCTCCTGGACTGGAATAGGAGGAACAAGTAGCCTTTGCCAGGTATATTTACTGTTCTGTAGAGCAAGATTTTCTAGTGGAAAGAAATATTATGTGACATGTGCAGTCTGGGACACCAACTGTGACATGATACTCCTGTTCTGAGTGGTTTGTGGAGTTTTAGAAGAACTGAGATCCACTTTTCAATAGCTGGAATACTGGGGTTTTGGCTGATATTTAGAAGGAAAGAGACTGGTTTGATGCAGAATCTTAAAAAAAATTGCCTGAGGGAGTGTCAAGGAAATGAAATGATGAGCATTTACTATTATCAAATCAAGATCAGAATAGGCCCTTTGAGGATAAAATGGCCTACTTGTAACAGAACTCTCATAAATGTATAGGCAACCAGCCTCTATTCTGAGTCTACTGCACAATGCCAAGAGATACTTTTAAGATACAATGTAAGCTAAGGGTGATAATGTCAACTGTGATTATGTTTGTGATTATGGTTTGTGCTTCATGAGCATTCATACTCTAGAACCAATGATGCACATCAAACCTTGGGTACTTATCCTCAGCTCAAATCCAGCCCAGCTAAGTGCAATGTGTATCTGGCTCTCTTGGAAATGGTTGAGCACTAAAAGATCTTCCATAGACATTGTTCACTCAGACAGAATCTGCTTAAGCTCTCAGTTCCAATGATGATGTGGGAGCCTGCAGGGTTAATAGTCTTGTATGCTAAAATGCTTATATACATGTAAGCATTTATAATATATATGTATAAGCATTTATATACATATATATGTGCGTGTGTGTGTGTACATGTGTACGTACAAAATGTAGCTGCCATGTGTTATGACAGCAATGAACTTCTATATTTGAAAACAAGTCAACTAATCTAACATATATATTTATGTCTGAGGAATCTGGGTTTCGTCATTCCATCAGTCTAAGTGATTATTATTCATGTGGTGATCGCATAATTAAGATGAAATAAAGAGAAAGGGAGAAAGAGGAAAAAAAAGAATGAACTTTCCATCACTCTATATTTTTTGTTGTTCTTTATCTTTGATTTTTTAATAGAAGAAAGTTTTGTGGGTTTTTTTTTGGGGGGGAAACTCATGTTTCAGTAGGACAGACTGCATATCCATGATGGTGGGGCTCATGACAACAGGCAGGCAGGCAGGCAAGTAGGCAGGCAGGCATGGTGCTGTGGTAGTAGGTAAGAGCTTACATCTTGACACACAACCATGAGGCAGAGAAAGATCAGCAGGGATGGCATCAAAATGGCATGGTTTTGAAATCATAAAGCCTGTCCCTAATACCACACCTCCTCCAACTGGTGACCAAGTATTTAAAATATGAGCCTGTAGAGGCTGTTCTCATTCAAACCGCTTCAGCTTGGTTACTGTTTTTCTGCTTCCAATAGAGGTAAGCCCCCTGAGGTCAACTCATTTTTTACTGAGATCCTTTCTTGAATATTTTCATATCATTTTATTTGGGATTAGAGGATATTGTTTCTGGAAAAAAGGAAAAGATGAGCTGATAAATGGAGTCTGAAGGAGTCTACCTCTGTGGGAAGATGTTTAGTTATAGTATCCTCTGCTTGTTTGCTTAGTAAGAACTCTCACCCTCTCCTTATTCCTGGATGCCCATCAGCACTACAGAAGTCACTTTATCTCCCTCATCAACAGAAGATATAGACAGATATATGCCCTATGATCAACTGGAAGATAGCAACTGACACCCAGGAAGAGAAGCTAGAGATTGAAAAAGGACTATTTGAAAGATTAAAACATTATAGGACTGATGGGTAAATTAGTGTTTAACTCTAGACTACGGCAATGGGGGAGAGTGGAAGTGGGATGAGACAACAGCACTCAGTATCAACAATAGCAGAAATTATGTAAGAGAGAAAGAGAGAGAGAACACTCAAAGAAAACAAAAGTCAATACCAATCTGAATAAATTAGCTGATTTTTTAACTTTTCTTTAATTCTTTTAAAATTTTCCAAAGAGCCTATTTTCTTCTTTTGCTCTTCATTTTTTCCATCACCCCACAAATTCCAGATACAACCTGATAGAAAGTTTTTTATGGTTCATGATAGTTCTGAAGTCAAAAAGATCATTATCTTCAAGACCTACCTACGTGATAAAAGCAGTTACATAAAAAACTATGGAATTTGGCTTTTCTTTTCTTTTCTTAAATATTCAGACCCCAAACAAAGTCTTAAAAATTCATTCAACTTAAATTTTCTTTTAAATTCTAAAACATCTTCAACTGTATTGAAATTGTAACATTCCCCATGGAGTCATATGATAATAGAGGACAGACATTATTCTATTTGTCCTTATTTTTTTAATTAACATTTTAGCTAGTATGTAGGAGGAAAGGTTTCATTATGATACTTTTGTCCATGTATATCATTATACTTGATGACCTTCACATAGCTTGAAAGATTCAGAAAGATGACAATGGGAATAAAGGAATAGAAACCTGAGCTCACGGTTACAATGAACTTCTTTGCAGATCTTGAACATCCTGGAGTCACAGTGATAGGATGCTTTGTAAAACAAGATTGTAAGCCTTTGACATAACAGGGATTGCCATTCTGGGCACTATGAATCTGTAGAGCTTGTCTTGCTCTGATTGATCCATTTGCTTATTATGTGAGTCATATTGAAAAAATAAATATAATATATGAGAAGCTGGTGGGGTACCTATGGCTAATACCCACTAAAATTGTGTACCTAGGGTTTTCTCATTCTGAAAGCAGCCTATATTCTGCCTTCAACAATTCATCAAAAATTATTTAAAGTCCCCATCAATCTGATTCCCTATAACCTGTTCATATACCAGAATAGTGATATCTTTGATTTTCTGGTGGGTCTATGAAAAACCTATGACTGACAATTTCTTCAACTATTTTCTGTTTATGAGGATGTGATATTTTCAAACTTTTTACATTAAAATGAACTCAGAATGATTCATGGCACTTTCATATATAAGGAAAAGTAGGGCATTCTGACAAAGATTGAGAAAGGAAGGCATATAATAAGTACAGTGTATTGCATGTAGTTGATGAAGAAAAAATGTGTCTTCTTGAATTTCACCATATGACATTTAAATGAAATAAAACCCTAGATTTGTGATAAGCCCTGGTCTCTTCATTTTGTATTTATACAGTTACAGTTTTGAATACACAGTCTGGAATTTGCATTGCTCTCTGATGAAGTCTGTGCAGATTCTGAGTGTATCTGAAGAACCAGTCCTTATCAGAGCTGATGAAGTTGAGGTCTGCAAAGAGTTCTACAGCTGCAGTCAGACCTATCTCAAATGTGCTAAATAGGAAGCAGGCAGCTGTGACCAGAGGGAAAAGCACTATATGATTGAGCCAGAGTTTGGGGACCAGCATGAGGACTGAAATCAATTCAGATTAGAATTGGAAAGCCTTCTGGAAAAAATCAATTGGCCATAATAGTCCCCAATGCATTTTACACAAGGAACAGCTGAAGAAGCCAGTGGACATATCAGCCTCACCACAGGAGATAGGCCTCCACTCTATAATGTAGGAAAGATGCTGATTAAGGAGAAAATGAACCTTTTCTTTGTGCTTGAATATATAATACAATGCCATAAAAATTAAGAGTTCATCTTGTTGGTAAAAGCATAGGCACAGATATTTTAGAAATAAGCAAATTTACTAAAAGCCTTAAATTATATGAGACAGAAAAATATAAGCCCAGAAAAACCGTAAAATGTGGTTTGTGGAAGTTTATACAAAAATTTCCTAAATATGTAAAATCATAAACTATGATAATACTTTGTATAAAGGACATGATCAAAATGAATAATTTTGCTCTTTAATCTACACACTCAAGGAAATGGAAAGATCACAACCTGGAAGGAATATTTGCTAGGCATACTTGAAAATGTGCTTATAAAGAATATAAAAAGACCATATAGAACTCAGTATTGCAAAGGCGTCTAATGTAAAATATGCAGAAAGATTTGAACAGATTCTTCACAATGTAAAACTGACATATAACACATAACTTAGTCATCTCACTCCTATATAACTACCTACCAAGAATTAAACCATGCACTCATGCAGTGATTGAATGTAAATACTTATCCTATTATCAACCAAACTCCAAACTGCAGACAACTTAAATGTTCACCTGTTGGATGTTGTCACATCCATAGGAATAGAGATTTAATGTAGCAATTCCATAAACACATAAAATGCTAGATACAAATGTTTCTTCTTGATTGAATTAACTTGAAACTATGGAGCACAATTGCCAAAATCACTATAAACACATGTCAAGTTTTGATAAATAATCATCTACATCTAATTGGCAAATATATCCCTTAATGAGTTGTCTAGGGATGATTAATCATCCTTGGATTTAAATTTTTTTTGTATCAGTATTTCAAATGCTCTGTTTGCTGTTCCAAATGCTTAACTCCTCTGGGTCATGCTTGGAGTTTGGAATTCTCTGCATTTCCTCCCACAAGGATGAGTATAAAAGATGCTTTCTGAAGCGTGATCATGAAAGGACTAACAGGAAAGGAAACTTGCCATGCTGGTTCAGCCCAGTCACCTGAGGGTTTGCCTAGAATATAGTACATTTGGATCTGGCTCATTGCACTAGATGATTTCCAGGCCTAAGAGTTTTTCTACAAATTAAACAATCCCATGCTTTTTATCACTGAATACAGATTCATTCTGTCTAAAGGGCCATGTTTTTTATGTATTCACTTGTTGACACATATCTAGGCTTGTTCCATAATCTGACTGTTGTGGATAATGCCTCAGTGTACATGGATATGTTGGGAAAACAGATATGACCTTCTTTCTTTCCTGTGTGGAATCTAGATTTTTAAAACTGTACATAAGACCCCAAAGTACAAGAAAGTACTATCTGGGGGGGGAAATATGAGTGGCATGGGTGGAGGACAGAAGAGAGAGTTATGGAGGTTGAATTAAGCAAAGCACATGATATATGTATAGGAGCATCTCATAATGCCACTTGGAACTTTGTACAGCAAAGATATGCTAATAATAATAATAATAATAATAATAATAATAATAACAATAAATTACCAAAAATTCTAAGAATAGAAGCACACGCTTGAATACTGTGCACTGGGCCTTTGGGAATTCTCAGTGCCAACCTCTTCTTCCCTCTTCACTGAATTTGAGCACACACTGGTCTAGATGGTTGTCACTCTCAGCTACTAGCAGCATACCAGCATCATGCCTAAGATGTCCTGTATCTTAACAGACCAATCAGATCCTTAGGCTATCTAAGGAAGGAGCTATGGCACCTATATACATATTTAAAATTTATCTTGGAGTGCTATACTCACAATGGGAGTCTCTAGTCTAGGGCTTGAATGGGAGATGCCCTGTTAATTTTGGTGAGCTAGAATTAATTTTGTCTTTCTGGATTTTGTCATAAACCAAGTTAAAACTATTAAAGCCTAAATTCTCACCTGGTGGTTTAGAACTTAAGTCTTCACAATAACAAAAATTAAGAAAGAACACTGGAAGGAAAAGAAAGAAAACCGTGTCAGCTATTTCTAAATTAAAAAACAACCTAAAACCTAAAATAGCTGTAGCCTAAATATATAATCAGCATATGTGAGAAGAATTTCTCTGTGTGTGTCCTGTTCTTAGGGCTTTAAAGGTCAGAAAACAACTGTGTTCTACCTTGTGTAAGGTATTGCAGATCCCTCAATAACACATTCCCTTCCTTAGTAATTGCTTGCTTAAATACAAAAACTACCAAATTTATTTTTTCTCATTTAATACTTTGCCTACAGTTTTTCCATTCAAGACAAGCGAAAGGAAAACAGTCTATTCATGGCACGGCAGTCTCAGTAGAAGCTGATAGAATTTGCTGCTTTAAAAAATTTGCTAACAATAGCTTCTCCCAGATATAAACTCATTGGTATTAACAGATTACGACATCACAGCTACTATATACTATACCTGAACTTTCTTAAGAGTTCTGCATATTGCAGAGACACAATTGATGGCAGTCAATAAGGCCCTAAGAATTTAGAGGAGATTGTTGTAAAACTAAGCTAGACTTCTCCAAACAGCTTCATTTGCTGCTATGGTTTGTTGTAGGCTCCCGTAGAGCAGACACTCAATGCTGGAGGGGACTGATTGCTCATCATCACAAGCTTTGAACATGCAAGTGCAAAGGTCAAGATACTCCATCTTTTCTCATAACATCTTTAGGTATTCTGGGAAATCTGAGTGTAATCACTGCAACTTAGCAGTCAACTTCATCACCTTGATTTTAGTCTATCCAATCTATCTATTGGGAAACAAAAAAGATTTGGGTATGATTCTGGTTTGATAATTTTAGTAAGCATATTTTCATCTATCTATGCATCTTTCCACACTGTCATATTACTGTTTAGTGTTTCTAGTAATATTTCAATTTTCCTTTTAGTTGTTGATCAAATGATCTGCTATACATATAAATTTTGCCTGTTGTACATATGTACTTACGTGCGTGTTTCTATCTGAACTTTCCACATATCTAAAGCCTTCATCTGTGTGTCCTAAATCATTGCATTATCCCTCCCTTCAATGTTGTCAGTATCTGTTGTATTTTCTCTCAATATCATAGACATGCCACGTGGTCAGAATTACTAAATTATACATTCCTCTTTGATTTTATTTATCTATGTCCTCAAAGTCTCATACATATTCACGCATCTTAGCACACCTGCTATTCTCTTAGGGCTAGACTGATTTGGAGACAGCCCAGAGGCCTTAATGATGAGATGTGGGCATTTTGCCCCTACCTAGCCAGAGTCATACTGGTCAAGACCTGCCATGAACCAGTGCCAGGACATGGTGGGCCAGGTGTTGTAGTCTGAGAACTATCGCCTGACATTTGCCTGCACGTATGTGATCAAAAGTTCTGAACGCTGATATGTGAAATGCTTTGTGATCCTATAGTGTAGCTTGCTAAGAGGGAACTTGACATGTCTTAAGCTCCCTGCAATTTTGCTGTCTGATGCCCTTTACTGTAGCTTTAGTTTTCCTGCCTTGCCCACAGTCAGGACAAATCTTTGTCACCCGCCAGTCCCATAGCCACTCAGACCCAACCAAGTAAACACAGAGACTTATATTGCTTACAAACTATATGGCCGTGGCAGGCTTCTTGCTAACTTTTCTTATATCTTAAAGTAACCCATTTCTAGAAATCTATACCTTGCCACGTGGCTCGTGGCTTACCAGCATCTTCACATGCTTCTTATGCTGGTGGCATCTGGCAGTCAGTCCTTCTGCCTTCCTGTCCTTTTATTTCTCCTCTCTGTTAGTCTCGCCTATCCTTCCTGCCTAGCCACAGCCGATCAGGTTTTATTTATTGATCAATCAGAACAACTTGACATACAGACCATCCCCCAGCACAGCCAAGTGCAGACCATCTCAGACACCTGCACTCAGGCCAATGGTCCTAATCATCCTCTATGCGGACCTGCTGGGTAACGCCACAAAGAACCCAAGAAGGGCTCCCACAGGACATACAGAACATCCCACAGCACTTTACAGATCTGTTTTCTGTTTCTCCATTTGAGGGGTATAAAGAGCTATACCATTACTATACTTGCTGGCCTGGGTATGGACTCTCCTAGTTCTCCCAGCTTTTGACTCTTGTCTTTCGTTATCTCTTTATTTCATTTTCATCCCTGGTCTTTCCTCTGAGATCCCCTCCAGAAACCTTATATTTCTGGGACAGGTCACTTCTTTTCTGATTACTAATATAATTCATAATGAGCACATGGACATCACAATATCCCGAATATCTTATTCCTCCTCATAGATGGGCCTGTATTTAACCTCTTGTCTTCTTGCTCCTCCATTTCTTGTATTGCAATGGAATGTGCTGAAAGGCCTACCTTTGAGTGTACATTAGACAAGAGAGGTCCATGAAAGTGCTGTCATCAAAAAATAATCCCCTCTGCCACTGCTGTGCCTCAGAGTTTTCCTTACCCTCCACTTTCCTCAGGGAAGGTTGTACTCACACCTAGTCTTGTGTAAGTCACTCTGGTGTAAATTGCCTTTGGCCTTTAACCTCTGTGTCTAATCTGTTATTATCTACAAGTTTGGCAAGTGTTCTTGGTCTTTAATAAGCTGTTATCTTCCTAGTTCAGATTCACTGGACAGTGTGCACAGACATGACCACACAAACGCAGGTGAAATTGCACGTCCTCTCAAAACCTTGCTGCAGTCTTCTATACCATAATTGTATAATTTGGATGCATTTGTGAGTTTTACATGCAGTCATACAATCCAAATAAAACAAACTCACAGAGTAGCATTTTATATTAACCTTTAAGGATGATTAACAAATGTTGGCCAGACACAAATCGATGTAGCTTGTTTTAAACAGTATAACGCTGCTTTATACAGACACGTCTCAACATTTTTAGTTTTTCTTGTCTTAGTATGCCGTTCATTGTGCTAGCTCTATAGTGTGTCTAGTGTGCCATTCCCCTCCTCCTCTCCTCACAGGCAATCTTCATTCCCTATAAACACATGGAGTCTCACTTTCCTGTCGACTACAGGAAGCAACATTTACTATTACTTCATACCATCAACTATATCAAGTGCTTTACATAACTTGTATACTCTTCTCAACAGTCTACAATGGAAAATATTGCTAATTCACACATTAACAAAGTACGTCACCGAGGGGCTGTGCGGTTGCTGCAAGCTCTAGGAAAAAGCACGCCTTGCTTATCAAACTTCATGTACTTTCTGATAATGTATGAAGTTCCAACATTCCAACCATGTGACTGTCTCCTCCCTGAACTTGTGTGTCATCTTCCCTATACCCATGATTCTAGATCTATTTCTCCTTGCATAATGATTCTGGTCTTGTTGGATTGGGGCTTTACCTGATGACCTCACTTTAAACTTGTTACCGCTATAAACACCACATTGTATTTTCTTCTCTGTCCCTTTTGCTATTTTGGTAATTATTTGATTTTATTTACTTGTCCACTGATGTAGGAATGATAAATTTTTATTTTTAATTTTCAATAAGCAATTTGAATAAAGTTTTCTTCATTTTTTTACTAAATTTCCACATTAGTAATATTAAATATTAAACAAGAAATACATACATACATGAATATTAGATATTCAAATATTAAACAAAAGATACATATACTCATGAAACAGGAAGATGCACATATGTGCACACACATGAAGCAAGCAACACATTTTTCCCTTGCTTATATTTCTTTCTACAGAAAGATATTTTGAGTCCAGCTCTAAACATTAAACCACAATTTAAATTTTCAGTGATACCTTTTGTTTTCTAAAAATAATTCTTACTTTTCACTTCATAGTCACACACAATAACTATACATGCATCTTTTTTTATTGAATTCTTCCTTACTCTTTTTTTTTATTTGACATTATGATCTATAATTCATATCTTTGTTAATTTCAGTAGGAATTTTATTCTTTGAGATTTTATACCTTTTACACTGAAAAAATGTTTAGCCTTCAAGTATGACACATTTTATATATATATATATATATATATATATATTATATAATATATATTAGAAAAATATGTATCAACACTCCGTATCTTGATTTCTAGTTCAACTCAACAGACTGAACTTATATTTTTAACACTTCTTCCCTAAATTCCATTAGGATGAAAAGGAATATAAATAAGATAACATTCATCCTGTGCTGAAAAGTTAGAAAATCTAATTTATATCTAGAAAATTAAGACATTCTTAGGACATTTGTAGCTACAGATGTATCAGAAAGAATGATGCCCAACAATCTCTGAAAACATGTAGCCCACCAAAGGTGAGAGGACCGATAGAACTCTCCAGCAGAACACAGAGGACATTTGATAATCCTGGAGCTTGCTGGAAAAGGGGCTGAGTGTTAGATGATCAGCAGCACTAGGAAACATCCTGAGCTCCCAGGATACAACAGCTAATCAAGACAAACTGCCTCCCCTTGCAGAATTACATATAAATAAGAATTAACTGAAAATCCATAGCAAAAATCATCAGTCTCCCCTGCTTTTATATGAATGGCAGCCAACTGATTTGTTGTAGAATATTATTTTAAGCTGTGCTACCTTTGTTTATGCTGTGAAACATTTGTTTAATGATGCAAAGATGTGTTTCATTCTTTTATGTTGTATTTGTTTAACTCTGTGAAGCTGTGTTACTGTGCTTGCCTAAAACACCTGATGGTCTAATAAAGAGCTGAACGGCCAATAGCAAGGCAGGAGAAAGGATGGGTGGGGCTGGCAGGCAAAGAGAATAAATAGAAGGAGAAATCTGGGAGGAGAGCGAGAAAGAACAAGAGATCAAGAAGTGAGAAAATAGAGGGCCACCCACCCAGACACAGAATAAGAGTAAAGAAAAGTTTACAGAAATAGAGAAAGATATAAGCCCAGAGGCAAAAGGTAGATGAAATAACTTAAGAAAAGCTGACAAGAAATTAACCAAGCTAAGACCTGGCTTTTATAAGTAATAATAAAACTCTGTGTGTGATTTATTTGGGAGTTGGGTGGCGGGCCCCCAAAAGAGCAAAAGAGGAAAAGAGCAAAAACAACCAACCACACTGATTTGTTAACTCCTGGCAAATTGTTAAAATACAATCTTGAATAAACTCAGAGCTCTTGCCTCAGGGACCTGCCAGCTAGAACACTGAGTACAGGTTATAGTTGGCTGGCTTTTCAGCTGCATCTCCATTGGTTGGGCTTTGTTTCTGATTCAGTGTCCTCAAGGCAATTGATTCAAGTATCTGTGTATTTCAGAAGGGAGAAAAAGTTTGAAGACTGCAGCAACTAAGTTAGTCATAAGGTCAGAGACTTCCTCAGCTGTAGTCAAATTCCACTGTATAGGAAAGCAGCAGCCTTTGGTCAATTTCAGGGAAGGAATGGGAATTGGATTTCTATTATCTATCTATCTCTATCTATCTATCTATCTATCTATCTATCTATCTATCTATCTATCTATACCATCTATGTATAGATCTAAAGATCTATAGATGTATATGATCCTCAATGTTTTAAATAATACTTTTATTTATTTTCCAAAAATTTCATATATATACACAATTTTAATCATTGCCTCCCTCCTTTAAGACCCAGAGGAACTCCCACCCCAGTTACCAAACATAGATTCTAGTTAGTGCCAAGTGAGCATCTGTGCATGGGTATGGGGCCATCCACTGAATTAGTTTTATTTGTTTACTTTGTGAAACACATATACAAAATGCTAAAGAAAAGCCGGGTGGTGGTGGCGGCGGCGGCGGCGGCGGCGGCGGCGGCGGCGGCGGCGGCGGCGGCAGCGGTGGCGCACGCCTTTAATCCCAGCACTCTGGAGGCGGAGCCAGGCGGATCTCTGTGAGTTCAAGGCCAGCCTGGGCTACCAAGTGAGCTCCAGGAAAGGCGCAAAGCTACACAGAGAAACCCTGTCTCGAAAAACCAAAAAAAAAAAAAAAAAAAAAAAAAAAGTTAAAGAAAAGTTAGCACAGAGAAGAAACTTTTCTTTAACATTTTGCACTGTTTTCTGTGCCCAGTACCTGGATTTCCCCCCCTCTTTTATATTGCAGAGGTAAAATCCCTGGCAAAAGAAACTTAAGGGATAAAGGACTTATTCTGGCTTACAGTTTCAGAGGCAACCAGTCCATCAGGGCATTGAAGATTGCAGCCATTAGGGAAGGCACAGTGGCAGGAACAGGAGGTTGGCTGGTCACACAAAGTCCACTCTTGGGAAGTAGACAGCGCACAAAAAATGAGACAGAGCTTAAAACCTCAGCACCCATCTTCCAGCGGCATACATCCTCCAGCAAGGATCCACCACCTAAATGGTCCACAACTCTGAAACAGCACCAAGAGCTAAAGCCAAGCGTTCAACCGTGTGATCCTCTGGGAAACATTTCACATTTATACAGCCTTCTACTTCTGTGCTTAAAATCCATTTATGCCGTCCCTTGTTGATTTGGACACTGTACTGCAATCTCATCCCAGTTTTCCTGTCTCTGTCCCATGATGTTATAAATTCGGGTATCTATCTTCAGTATTTCTCTGATTTTCCTCTTTGAGTAAGCTTCAGTCTTCAGCTGTTGTCATGTGCATAGAAGTATCCATGGAGGATGGGGCATAGAACACAGTCTTTTCTGAACTGATCTTCTGTGAAACATGATCCTTTCATATGTAGGTGTGTCCATCTTTGTGTGTGTGTGTGTATGCATGCGTGCACATATTCGTGCATGCCCATGCATGTGCTGAACATTTGAAATTACTGATGTAGTTAAGGGATTCAAGTTGATGTGTTGAGAGAATGTTGGTCCTTGTGGCAAAATACCCAGGAGAACCAGCTTACAGGAGGAAAGGTTTCCTCTGGTCCACAGCTCCCTAGTTTTAGTTCATAGTCATGTGATCTCATTGCTGTGGGGCTTCGATGAGACAGAATATTTTCACAGACCATTAGAGTGGATAGAAATTGCCTATCTCATGGTAACTGGGAAGGAGAGTGACAGAGAAAAGTCTGCCAGTTGCTTGGAACAAAGTTTTCTTCCCAGAACAAACCTCACTGGCAGACATATTCCTCTAACTAGGCCCCCTCTTGGATTTTAAACACCCCAATAATGCCATCATGTTCTGCCTCTAGGACAGTGGCAGCCAGTCTCATTTCCCAGTGAACTATGGGATCATGAGGGTGAATGACTAGCATCCTGTAATGGACAGTGCTGCTAATCTGTAGTATTCAGTAAGTTAGGTGGATTCTGTGTGCTTTTACTTCTTGGATTCATAACTTTCAGGGGTTTGTTTAATGACATATTACCATTTAAAGAAAAGGAACATCTGGACTTTGAAGGCAGGGTCACCAAGGCTGGTTGAAATATTAGGTTATGGAAGAGATGGGGTAGTCAATTATGAGGTTGTGTGTTTTGGCTGGAGCAGCTGAAAGAAATAAATGTTTCCTATAAGAGGAAAACCCCTGGAAGATGTTATAGATATGGTGATGAGTGAAGTCAGGATTTAAGATTTTAGCATATTGAGGACAAGGGACCTTTTGAACATTTAGGGCAGGGGAGGGGAACTGTCTAATGAAATGATACTTGCAGTTCATGCAGCAGTCTCCGTGCTACCAACACAGATCTATGAGAGAATATACAGATGACCATAGCAGCCATGGATTCATTAGAATATTTACCATGAATGAGCTCACAACAGAGAAGATCTGAGGCCTGAGCCTGAGTCACTCAAAACTTTAGAGTTTGAGACAATGAGGAAAAAAAACAGAGCTTGAAGAACAAGGAGCAAGTGGATATGACATAAACCATAAAAAGTAGTTGAAGGAGGAAAGGCATGTCAGATTCTATGGATAGGTAAGCGGTATTATTAAGGTTAACACAATATTATGTAACAGATTTGCAGAGACAAGAGAGCCACCAAGAGCATAGATTTACATTCTCTTTAGTTACCTTGGTATGTAGTGACTAAGCAGGAACAAACAGAGCCTGGTTCCAGGCCCCCAGCGGGTTCTACAACACAGCAGTGTGCAGCCAGAAGTTCAGGAGCTGAGGGAGTTGCTGGAATCTGCATTAACAGCTAGCTCAGCCTTCCTGCCTTGTCTCCCTCTCCAGGGATTTGTGGAGCACTTGTGTGCTGCTTTTGGTAACTGCAGGCAGCAAGAAAGGTTGGCAGCTCTCTCTCTCTCCTCTTTTCTTCCCCCTTTGCTTTAAGCTAAGAGCTGTCATGTGTGTTGGAAAGGGTATTTCTTTTTTGAAGTAGGAAAATTTTATTGCACTTAGATGCAAAACTTTCTCCTGCAAAATGTAAAACCGACTTTTACATTTTTCTAAATTCTAGAATTTACCACTTCCTGAGGTGGGTGAAGAAATGTGTGTGCATGGGTGTATGGGAGTATTTGTGAAAATGCTGGTCATATAACAGATGTGTATTCTAAATCAAACACACACACACACACACACACACACACACCACTTACCTGTTGTAGTGGTATACATTTTGGCCAGAAGGGGACTTAATAGAGTGTGTAAATGACATCCAAGGAACCAATTATGAGAATACTCTATTTTATTTCTACTATCTCTTAGTACTGTGCAAATTCTGTCTAAAGTGCTATGTGCCTTTGTGTTTTTAATATCTTCTGGGAGGGTTGGTGTGGTGGTATTTTATTTGTGCTGAAATGTGGTGATATTTTGTTTGCATGTTAATAAATAAAGTTTCCCTGGAGATCAGAGGAAATAGCAAGCCATTAACACAAAGTCATGGCAGTGGTAGCACATGTTCTTAATCTGATCACTTGGCAGGTAGGGTCTCTGTGTGTTCAAGGTCACACTGGGAACAGAGTCAAGCATGGTGATACATGCCTTTAATCCCAGTACCAACCCTAGAGTCCTGGAGGTCTGTACAGACAGGCAGTGACAAGAAAGTGAGGTAGCTGGACTAAGAGCCAATGAGAGGGCAGAACAGAAAGGCAATAAATGCACAGGCAGACAGAAAGTAACTCACTTTGGGAGGCTACAGAGCTGGTGAGGAAAGGTGGTTGGTGGCTCTCAGTATTTCCCTGATCTCTAAGACTTCCACCCCCATATTTGGCTCCATGTTCTTTGTTTAATAAGACTGCTTAGAAATTTGTCTACAGGTTGGAGGGTTCCTTTTTCTAACCAAGGGGAATAAAATTTGGATGACAGTATAGAAAATGATTTACCACCAGTATTCCTGATAAGAAATGTAAATGTAAACCTTCAACATTTATATTTTGAGTTTGAATATTATTTCCCCCAAATTAAAAACATGACTTTTGAAAGTACAATTCAATCCCCAAGGAAATTGTTTTCTATTAAGTTATTTGGGACCTACAGAACACTATAATTAGGACAAATAAATGAGACTTGACCAGTGGTCAAGCAGTAATTATTTGATGTGCAGATAAGGAAATTGAACCTTTGACAAAGTATTTGTCCAATGTGGCACAATTGAGGACAAATGATTATAAGTTCTAAAAGAAGCCATTTGAGTTTCCAGTAGAGTTCACTAAAGCATTGCATGTTGTTTCACAATTTCTACACAACTGGTACACTAATATTTATATGAATGTTGGCTTAATGCTCCACAGTTATATATATACATATATATATATATATATACACACATATACATATGTTTCACTTAGCATTTTTCTACAATGCATTTGATCATTAAATTTGAATAATTCTGCTTCTAAACAGATCAGAAAGAATTGGTTGATTTTTGGTTTTGTTTCATAGTATTATTAAGGATGCTTCCTGCATAAAGCCTGAATTTTGGAAGTTTTTTGACAAGTACAAGACCTGTTTCTTGTTTCTCCAGTGTGGCCCACATGAAATTAACAGGATGCAGATGTGAACAACAGTTTGAGATAAATACAGCTATTTCTGAATGGTGTAGGGTAGAATGATGGCTAATCTTTGCCAAAATGATTGCACTTAGAATCACTGGGGAATCACATCTTTGAGTGTGTCCATGGGCATGCATCTAGAAAGGTTTAACTGAAGAAGAAAGAGCCACACTGAATGTGAGTAGCACCATCATGGGAGCCCAGGTTGAATGAATAGAAGAAAGAGAATTGAGTTGTCATAGTGCTGCTCTTCCCTGAAATCTGACTGCAGAATCAATGTGACCATCTGCCAGACACTCCTACATATCTTCCTCATGATGAGATAAACCAGGTAAGCCACTCTTCTCTTTGGTTGCTTTTTATCAGATCATAACAACAAGAAAAGAGACCAATGCGAGTGGCATTTGGAAGGGTGGCTTTTGATTTATGTTACTCAATCTACTGAAAACCAGATTGTTCAATGGGTCATCCTATCCTCATACACACATTGTGATGAGTAGTTGCAGATATCAACTTTCCTGGGCTATGATTTTCTGCATATTTAATCACATATCCTTCTGACTGTGACTCTGAAGGTGCTTCTGAATGACATCTGAGTCAGTAGAATTGGTAAGAAACATTACCCTCCTCAATCTTGCCTAAACTGATCCACTGTAGACTTGAATAAAGCAAAAAGGCTAAATAAGGAAAGAGATCATTCTCCCTTTTTTCTTGACTGTCTTGGAACTTGACATTGACCTGATGGTATCATCAGCTCTCCAAAGTATCTGGTTTGCCACTTGTGACTCTAGAGACTTCTTAGCCACTACAGTTGGATGAGTCAATTCTTTATAATTAAAGTTTGTCTATTTTCTACCCTGCCAGTCTTCCCTTCACCTTCAATCCCAGTTCCACATACATTATAAAACTGGAATCTTAACTGTTCCCAGCTAAAGCCTTGGCTCCTAAAGGCTCAATCACTCAGGGTTAACTGTCCATAACAACTGAGCAGATGGACATTTGTGAAGACAGGAAAAGAGCTTTGTTTTCTATCCCTCATGGGGAAGAATAGAGGTACAATGACCTAATGTATATTTTTAAGATGCCAATAAAAACTTCAGATTTAAATGGAGAGGAAACAGAAGCTGTGAGTAAGAAGTATGCATGGGTAAGTGGTCTTTGTCAAACTGTGGTCTGGTTGATCATTATCTGGTCAAGTAGGGTCTTATATGAGAAAATTCCTGCTTCTTGGAAGTGATTGCAACTCTTGCTAGAGGATAGTTATGCATCATAGCTATTATTTCCTGGAATCCAAGGAAATTACAGGGGAAGATGATACAGTGAAAGAGCAAGACCAAAGATGAAACTGAGCTGTTTTAAGTTTAGGGCAGTGACTGGAGATATTACAGAACAGAAAGTTGTATGAGCTGGTAGTTGAAATCTCTTAATTATGACATTAATTTAAATATTGAAAATACTGTAGTTACTCTTGATGCCTACAGCCTTACAAAAGCAGTGCAGGTAGAGAGATATTCCTTGTATAAGTAACATGCCTGTTCTGTTTCCTTTTCTGTTACTCGGATAAACCAGAACTAATAGTTACTTGGGGTGAAAGAGATTCAAGTTTTGTGCACGGTGACAGATATGGATCTATTTGCAGCCTTCTACACGTTGATATCCAGTTATGCCAGCACCATTTGTTGAAGACGCTTTCTTTTTTCCATTGTACACTTTTGGCTTCTTTGTCAAAAATTATATGTCCATAGGTGTGTGGGTTAATGTCAGGGTCTTCAATTCGATTCCATTGGTCCACATGTCGGTTTTTATGCCAATACCAACCTGTTTTTATTACTGTAGCTCTATAGTAGAGCTTGAAGTCAGGGATTGTGATGCCTCCAGAAGTTGTTTTATTGTACAGGTTTCTTTTAGCTATCCTGGGTTTTTTGTTTTTCCATATGAAGCTGAGTATTATTCTTTCCAGGTCTGTGAAGAATTGTGTTGGGATTTTGATGGGGATTGCATTGAATCTGTAAATTGCTTTTGGTAAGATTGCCATTTTTACTATGTTAACCCTGCCTATCCATGAGCATGGGAGATCTTTCCATTTTCTGACATCATCACCAGTGAGGCTACCTGGAAAACGGGACCCCAAAAAAGACACGGAGAAATGGATGAGATCTACATGAACAGCCTGGTCATGAGTGGGAACAATGAAGTGCGACGGTCGAGGGAAAGAGAGTGGGAGATCCTAGCTGGATCAAGAAAAGAGAGGGAGAACAAGGAATAGGAGACCATGGTAAATGAAGACCACATGAGAAGGGAAGCAGAGAGCTAGGGAGGCCCACGGAGATCCACAAAGATACCCCGCAAAAAACTGCTGGCAATGGTCGAGAGACGGCAGGAACTGACCTACTCTGGTGATGGGATGGCCAGACACCCTGATAGTTGTGCCATAAACCCCATCCACTGACTGAGGAATCTGGATGCAGACATCCACGGCTGGGCCCCTGGTGGAGCACTGGGAGTCTAATTAGTGAGAAAGAGGAGGGTTTATATGAGCGAGAATTGTTGAAGCCAAGGTTGGATAAAGCACAGGGACAAATAACCAAATGAATGGAAGCACAGGATCTATGAACCAAAGGCTGAGGGGCCCCCAACTGGATCAGGCCCTCTGAATGGCTGAGACAGTCATTTGGCTTGATCTGTTTGGGAGGCAGCTGTGCGGTGGTGCCGGGTCCTGGGCTCGTTGCATGAGTTGGCTGTTTGAATCCTGGGACTTATGCAGGGATGCTTGGCTCGGTCTGGGAGGGGGGACTGGACCTGCCTGGACTGAGTCTACCAGGTCAACCCCGGTCCTCGGGGGAGACCTTGATCTGGAGGAGGTGGGATGGGGGGTGTGCTGGGGGGAGGGGGAGGGGGGCGAGAGGGGAAGAACAGGGGAATCTGTGGCTATTATGTGGAACTGAATGGTGTTGTAAAATAAAAAAATAAATAAATAAATAAAGAGATTCACTTCGTCTAACAGTCTAACAGCTTAGAGTCCACCAGTAGGTGAAGGCAAGGCAGGAACTCAAGCCATAACCTGGAAAAGGGATCATGGAAGAACACTACTTACTGGCTTGTTCTAACTCATGTTCAGTTACCTTCCTTATATAGCCCAGGCCTACCTGCATAGCATGGCACTTCCCACACTGGGCTGGACCTTCCTACATCAATTAGCAAACAAAAAAATTCCCACAGACATCTCCACAGGCCAGTCTGATGGAAGTAATTCTTCCACTGAAGTTTCTGCTCCCCATGTGTGTCAAGCTGACAACCAAGATTAGACATCACAATGCCTATCTGAAGACTTCAACCAGAGCTTAAATTGTAAATGAAGCTTATGAAAACATGAATGCAGAGCTACCAAGTTTTAGTTACCCTTTGGTAATCTACAGGTCCAACTGTAAAGTGAGTACCTTTAAGTAAGAGCAGCCTATAAGTCCCTATTACACTATTGATTCTATTTCTCTGAGGAAATTTGACTGACCCACTACCTGGACAAAATACCTAAAGCAATAGAGCAGGTACAAATAATGAAGAAAACAATTAAAGTCCCCCTGCCACATCTAGAACACAAGGTAAAGACAATTGTGTATGTATATTTGAATGAACACATATCTACTGCTGTTAAAAACTATGAAAGCCTCAGCAAATATATAGCACAGATCCTAATTAGGAATAACATTTATCTAAAGCATTGTTCTCATCTTTTGTGAGTCAAATGTCATAAAGATGACGAATATCATTTCTGGACTCAAGTTATGTATAACTTACCTGTTTTCATTTAAAATCCAAGTATTTTACTTTATATTACAATGTTAATAGCGAGGGCTTGGAAGATGCTCAAGGGCTAGAAGAGCATACTGCTTTTGCAGAAGACCAGGGTTTTCTACCAGCACCCACATGGTAGCTAAAAACTATCTGTTGCTCTTTTTCCAGGAAATCTGATGCTCTATATGACCTCAGAAGTCCTCTACACTCATGTTGTAAGAAACCCATACAGGCACATACATATATATACATAAATTTAAAAGAATAAATACAGATTAAAATATAAAATGTTAGTATGAAGATTGGAGAGTAAAAATTATTGACTAGCAGCATCAAATAGGGAAAATAGATTTTGGAAAATTAATCATAAATTTTACATTAAAACTAATTTACACAATACAAAAGCAAAATAAAGCTTCATTTGACAATTCTTTTACCTTTTCTACCAAGCTAAATCATTTCAATAAAGCATACATAATTATTTTTGCTTTTAGCTTTATTGATTTATTTACAAATTCATTTACTTATTTATTCACTGATTACTGAAAATGTGTAGTGAGGCATTACCATGTAGAAAGCACAATATTGTCAACGAAAACTCACTGCTCACATAGAAGAGTCCTTGCGTTGTACATAGACACAATAAATTCGAAACTACTAAATGATATCTTAATTTATCCTAGTAAAGATGATAAATGATATAGGGAAAACAGATAACAGGAAGGAAGATGAAGACCATATGGCACACTTGCCAGCATTAATGGTATGATTCCATTTTATTCCCTTAAGGAACTGAAGGAGGACACAGAGAATTCAGTATAAAAACACTAGGCAGAAATTGATCAACACAGAAGACTGAGAAGACACTGTATAAAAATATCTTGATTACTGATTCCCAACCAATATGAAAACTTCTGATGTGAGTTTCACACACAATGTTTAAGTTATTTTTTATAGCTCCAATTCTTTAACACTCTTTACATAGTCATTTTCTGTTATGGGGAGACAGCAATAAAAAATAATGAGTTATAAAAATTCTACCAAGTCCCAATAAAAAAAAAAAATAAAACCTGTCTGTGAAACCTGTGCAAGATGAGTGTTGGTGGCTGTTGTCATGAGCCACCTATGCTGAGCCTCTTCAAGTGAGGTACTGGCATGATGATCAGAAGTTATCCTACAGATGTTGCTGCCCTAGGCTGGGACACAGGAGGGATCTGGAAACTACATCTGTCTTTGAAACAGAATATCTGATAGCAGTTGAGAACTTCCAAAGGTCACTTTCACAAATTGTTATAGAGACCAGATCTATTTTAAATGTCTGTCTTAGCACAAATGAACAGGTGAAATCACATAAATCCAATGCTGAAACAAGTGTTCTGTCAACTAAAGTGTTTATAACTCTGTTTTGTGCTCAAAACAGTGGCAGCAAACTCATTCTTAGAATGTAAGTATCCTGAAATAGGCATTTTGCCCTTCAAAAGAACTGGTAATTGAAAGTTAAATAATAACATTGAAAATTCTGACTCACAGTCACAGAAGACTCTTCAAAGCTATTCTTTCCGTGGGCAGGTATATCTTATTCTATTGTGTGTTTGTGCATGGATGCATGTGGGAGGTGAGAGAGACAGGGAAAAGGGAGATGAGAAAAGGGGAGGGGAAAGAATTTGTATACCATTTTAACTTTCTATTGTGCTGGATTGTTTTATATCAACTTGACACAAGCTAAGGTCTTCTGAGAGGAAGGAGCCTCAAGTAAGAAAGTGCCTCCATAAGATCCAGCTGTAGACAAGCCTGTAGGGTCTTTCCTTAATCAATGATGGGGAAGGGCCCCAGCCCACTGTGGGTGGATCCATCCCTAGGCTGGTGGTCCTGGGTTCTATAAAAAAGCAGGCTGAGCAAGCCACAAGTGGCAAGTCAGTAAACAGCAACCCCCATGCCCTCTACATCAGCTCCTGCCTCCTGTCCTGTTAGAGTATCTGTCCTGGTGTCCTTCAATGGTGGACTACCATGTAGAAGTGTAAGTCAAATAAATCCTTTCTTCCCCAACTTGGGTTTGATTATGGTGTTTCATCATAGCAACAGTAACCTGCTGGGCCATGCCTGACTATCAAACAGTCCTTGAAGGGAGGAGTGAGGATTAATAAATAATAGATATGAAAAATAGAGATATAGACAATGTAAAAGAAAAAGACAGAGACAGAGAACAGCATCGGGAGGGCTCTGGATCAATACCACAGTTACCCTAAATTTATTCCTCATGAACTTTTTATACAACAGCAAGGGGAAGGTAAAAGACCTCCCCTTTCAAGCACACAGTGGTTCAAAGTACAAACAAGTATAAACACTGCCTTAATTCTTAAAATATCTAGTAGCAACACCTTAGGGCAAAACATCCTGTAAATAGATGTCACAGTATAAGACACCTGGTAACCATGCCTTTGGCCAAAACATCCTATTATGCAGCCTTGTGGGGCAAAACAAACTTGGATTCTCCGACCTTAAGTCAAGATGGAATAAAGCCACACTATAAAGTCTCTGTGGGCCCCCACAGTAACCCCAACTAAATCACCTGACCCATTGACAGCATACCCACCACAACACAATCAAGTGGTGTGCCTTACCACTGCAGTGTCATTTTAGATTCTCAAAAGCAAAGTGCTTGGGCTTGGTTTCTAGAAATAAAATGATAAATAAATGTGGATTTTTAGATTGAAGAAAACCCAAGGATTAATATCTCCTGGCCACCAAGGGAATCTAAGGGTGGAAAATAAAACACAATTTCTTCATTGTAACACTTCATCACTTAAAATCGATAATGTTGTGACCCAGTGACCAATGTTGGTAAAAGAAAATCAAAGCATGGGGTAGATACTTCATGTTACAGAATGCAACAATTATGTCTAACGTGCAAGGGCTGGGTCCTTTTTCATTGTATAGCAGGGTAGACTTAGCATAAAATTTAGGGAATTGGGGAATGGCATTCTTTCCTAGAGAACAAAATCTGTTTAACTCATGTAGCTGGACTTTGCAAGGCCATTGAGTAACACAAATTGGAATCTAGCTGAGCGCCTGAGGGCTGTTCTGCTCCTACTTGTTCTCGGGAATTCTACTTGAGATGTTTCTGCCTTTGTTTTCAATGCTTTATATAAGCTGTGGCTAACATTGGGTTTCATTAAGACTGGGAATCATTTCAGGTTTTTCTGGTGACTATCTAAAAGACTTGTTTTTGCATTTATGTGTATGTGCATCTGTAGAGACAGGAAGAGGAAGTCATATCCCTGGAAACTTGAATCATGAACAGTGATGATCTATCCAAGGTGAGTTCTCAGAACAAAACTTGAGTCCTCTGCAAGAGCAGCAAGCATGCTTAACCACTGGGCCATCTCTCCAGGCCCAACAATATTTTAGTTCTGCTGAATGAGATCATCCTGTCTCTCCCCCCCCTTTTTTTTCTCAATGTGATCATTCTGTCTCTCTCAAAGAAATAATATTTTTCTTTGAGTAAGATCCATTTCCAGTCCCAAGAAAGGTATACTAATGTGGCTTTAAAAACCTTAAGACTATGCATGTATTTCTTCCTCTAGGTTGTACTGTGTGTAACATTGCTGTGGATATCGTTCTGTATAAACAAAACACTGATTGACAAGTGGCCAGGCAGGAAGTATGGGTGGGACAAGGAGAGAGGAGAATTCTGGGAAGTAGAAGGCTGAGTGAGGGAGATACTGCCAGCCGCCGCCATGACCAGCAGCATGTGAAGACACTGGTAAGCCACGCGCTACGTGGCAAGATATAGATTCATAGCAATGGGTTAATTTAAGATATATGAACAGTTAGCAAGAAGCTTGCCATGGCCATACAGTTTGTAAATAAAATAAGCATCTGTGTGTTTATTTTATAAGTGGGCTGTCGGACTGTCGGGGTTTGGCGGGACCTGAAGAGAAAACTCCAGCTACATGACATAGTCCGGGCTTTTGAAACAATGAATTAAGAACTTGTAATCATATTCACAGAATAAACTAGTATCTTGATGTTGGTGTTAAGATGTTGGGAGCTGCAGCTGCAAAGCCTGCAATAGGCCAGACAACTTAGACAAAACAAAACTGAGACACACTTAACACTGTTCCCAGATCTCCCTTTCTTGTTCCTTCTGGGGTGCCCCTTTCCTGTGTTCTTGAAGGCTTGGAGAAGATGGGATCTATTCCAAAAATAGGCTTGCCACATATTTTAATGAATAGATATGGTTATGGTAACCCATGCACTTCATTTGCTCCAGACAATAAAGATTTCTTCAGTAGAACACTTGGTTGTTCCACAATGATCCTATGCATATCTTCATACATGTTTAATGAAAGCTGTGTCTGAATAAGCTGTTTCTTTTCAGACTTGTCCCTGCCAAACCTTCCTAATGACCTAGTACACTAGGAGGTTAAGAATTCATTTTTGCAAGACTTTCTCTTAAAAAGATTTTTAAGTACTTTCTATTAAATTTATTTATTTTATATCCCAACCACAGTTTCCCCTCCCTCGTTTCCTCCCATTTCCTCCCCCCACCTCCCTTCAGCCCCCTTCCCCAATCCATTCCTCCATTTCTATTCAGAAAAGGGCAGACCTCCCCTGAATATCAACAAAACATGGCATATCAAGTTACAGTAAGACTAAGTACCTCCCCTTGTATTAAGGTGGAACAAGGCAACCCAGTATGAGTACTAGGTTCCCAAAAGCCAGACAAAGAGTTAGAGACAGCATCTGCTCCCACTGTTAGGAGTCCTGCAAGAAGACCAAGCTACACAACTGTCACATACATGTAAGAGGGACTAGGTCAGTCCCATGAGGCTTCCTGGTTGTAGTTGTAGGTTCAGACTCTGTGAGCTCCTATGAGTCTAGGTTAGTTGATTCTGTGGGTTTTCTTGTGGTGTTCTTGACCCCTCTGACTCCTACAATCCTTCCTTCCTTCAGCAGGATTCCTCAAGCTTGGTGTAATGTTTGGCTGAGGGTCTCTACACATTTTAAAGTTCTTAGGGTGCCTAAAGCCAACAGAAATGTCCCTGGTATCAAATAATGTCAGTGCAAATATTATGGATACAAAGGGACCTGTTCATGTTTTCTGTCAAGCGTAGCAACACAATATTCTTTCATGGGCTGAGAACATCACCTACCTCTATTTTGTTAACTCCCAAATGCCAGCCATACTCAGCAAAAGCAGCCTAGGTTACCTCAGATGGATCTTACATTCAGAACAGTGACCTGGCAGGTGTGAGGGTGACAGAAGCTAGGAGGGAGCTCCTGAAGTGGCAACCTCAGCAGGCAGCTCCTAAATGTGTGCTTTTGATGGATGCTCTGTTGTATCCAGGCTAGCTACAATATACCCTCTGGAAAAACAGATACATATATGGCAAATTAGATGCCTGCTATTTTGAGATGAGTTGTATACAAATGTTTATTTGGACATGCAGTCTATTTGCAACACTATAATAAATGTCAATAGCACATTACTTAGTGGTAGAGAGGGAAGCGCTTTTAAATTTTTTCTGAGTATAATTTCAATTTGCTAGATTTTAAGCAGCTATAAAAGTACAAAATGGTTTTAAAATTTTTTTATTACCTCAATGTGAACGAAGTAGTTTTTGATGTGACTCTCAAGGATTTGAGGAAATATTAAAAATCATGATCAGGAATTGCCAGTAGCCAGCTCAATCATAAAATCAAACATAAAAGTCTATTTTCATGAAAGTGAGCTTAAGTTCCTCATTAAAGGAAAGAATTGAAAAGATTTCATTGGGAAGTTTTATATAAGTTCAATATTTAATGCCTTTTCTATCACTTTTATCCCATTTTCCCAATATTGTTATGTTAGATTTTTAAATGGAGCTTGTCAGAAATGTCCCTTTAGACACCCTAGATCTACTTGTTTCCTCTAGTGAATTGTAGTCATTGTACTGGAAGATGTTGAAAAACATTCCACAGTTTACTGGATTTGATTCAAAAAAGTATAATTGTACTTGTTTTTAAGTTTTTAATTTAACAAACTTTTGAAACATGCATACATTAAAAACACAGACTATGTTCATAGTAGTAAATAGTTGCACAGAATTTTTATACAAGTATGCGTTGCGCAATGTAGTTAAGCATAGCTGCATCCTTAAACTTTCTATATTTCACACTAAAGCACCCACTAGTCTTCTTTCTAGATTTTTGAGACTTATAATACATAATCACTATCTCAATCACACCACTGTGTAATAGCAAACCAGAATTTTGTATTCCCATTTAACTGAAACAAGGTACCCATTGACCAAACTTTCCCTGTACCCTTTAGTCCTGAGTCTAAAATTATGCTCTATATTTCTGTGTCTTTAGTATAAGGTAATACTCAGAGCACATTTGGGCCATTATAGGAAGAATTAATTGTATCTTCTTTCTTAAAAATACTATTAAGGTGAATAAGTGCCCATTCTTCAGGGAATCTGTCCCATGAATCTCTGTATTTTGACAAACATTACTTCTCTCTTACTGTTTGGTATGTAAATGTAGATACCACAAGGAGAAAGTGGATAAATATGGAGAAATAATAAGTACCCTCTTTGGAAGAAAGTAATTTTAACTTCCAACTATCTCCTATGTCTGGTTTAGGGTTTCTTTGTGTGATTTTTTTTTTGTTTTAATAAACTAAATTTTACTATAAAACTTGCAAATAAATAAGAACATCACACACAAAGTTCATACAACTTAACAGAATATTACTCGTCTTTAAAGAAAGATGAAGTTAAGAGTGTTGTATGGAAATGGGTTTAGGCTTTAATTTTCTCTCCTTTTATCTTCATTCTTTGAGAATTTCAAACAATTGTTTGATGTTTCCACTTCCCTTCATCAGCTCCTACGAGAATCACCTCCACTCCCTACCTACTCAATTTTGTGTCCCTTATATTTTTCTTCATTGTGGACCCTGGCCTTCCCATATTGAGTAAACTGTTGCCTGCTTGCTGACCTTGACCAGATGTCCTCCCTATGCTGAATCCCTGCGGATTTCCTTCTTACTGAACACTCACCAGAGGTTCTTTGTTCATGTATCCTGCACTTGGTGTAAATAGTTTAGATGCAAGAATGTAGAACATTGGGTAGTGAACTTCTGCCCTCCGGGGATCCTCCATTGTGCTGTAAGCCTGTATTTAAGGTTTTCTCCCTCTTTCAATAAATGGCATTTGGCATTCTGCTGTGGCGAATGACTTGCTGTCTCTTGTCTCTATTTTTTAATCCACAGCCCCTCGCTAGGACATGGTGAATGGGTGGTGGTGGTGCTAGCGCGGGCGCTACCACAACTCCCCATCAAGTACAACTTATGCTACCCCTATACTTTAGAATATGAGGGTGTCCATTGGAGCATGGTTGACATTTCAGTGACAAGACCCTTAAAGAAAACTAACTCTTCATCTCCCAGGAGCTCTCAATTGCCATTAGCTCCTTAGATAGGGGTAGGACTCTGTGCTCACCTATCCTCTTCCCCCTAGGGTTTTGTGTGACTTGAGGTTGTTCAGATCTTATGCATGCTACCACAACTGGTGTGACAATATGTGCAGCTGGTCTTCTGTGTCCAGAAAATAGCTCCTTTGTAGTCGTCTACCAATTCTGCACTTTATAATCTTTCTACCTATTCTTCTATACTGATCCTTGAGGCTTGGGAAGATGGGGTGTGATGTAGATGTGACATTTACGGCTGAGAAGTCCCGTTTCTTACATTCTGCACCTTAACCAGTGCTCTACCTGATACTAGGGGAGAAAAATAATTATCAGTTGTTGTTTTTTTATTACTCTTTTTTGGGGGCCCACCACCCAGCTCTCAAATAAATCACACAAATTATAAATGTTTGGCCTTAGCTTGGCTTAGCTTCTAGCCAGCATTTCTTAAATTATCCCACCTACCTTTTGCCTCAGGGCTTTTCCCATTCTCTTACTTCTGTAACTCTTACTCTTACTCTGTGGCTGGCTGTGTAGCCGGGTGGCTAGTTCCTGGAGCCCTCCTCCTTCTCTGGGTCCTAGATCTCTCCTTTCTCAGATTTTTCCTTCTATATATTCTCTCTGCCTGCTAGCCCCTTTCTATCCTTTCTCCTGTCTTGCTATTGGCCATTCAGTTCTTTATTAGACCATCAGGTGTTTTAGACAGACAGTGTAACACAACTTCACAGAGTCAAACAAATGTAACATAAACAAAAGTAACACACCTTAATATAACATTCTACAACAATCCATCCTCCCTAGCTATTAGCTCTGTGGGCTCTAATAACTGTCTTGGAAAGACATGCCGACTGGCACAATAGTGGCACAGATGTCAGGGGACTTTCTGATTGGATGTAAGTTCCACGCCAAAGTTGAAACCTGTACCTAGCACTATTGTCAGGGCCAAGTACCTGTGGCTAGACGGGGTATACTGTGGCCCTAGGAGAGAATATACTACTATGACTCTGCTAAATGGGAATCCTTATGACTTGTTCTCCTCAGAGATTAGTGCCTCTCTCAGCCCCCCAAAGAGAAGCTTCTATCTGCAGTAGATGATGATAACATGGAGACCACAACTGGATAAGGTACAGAGAACAAGCGGCTGGGTGAGTTTTTTTTTTAAATCTTAATAAATTTCTGTGTTAGAGTAATATAGCTAAAACTTAGATTTTCATTATCCTAAAGAGGAAGAGGAACTTGGTTCTGAGAAATGAAAATCCTGATTAGTGATCTGGATGATAATCACTCAGACTATAAAGTGAAGAATTATTTAGATCCATTGTCTTTCAATGCACGAAATATTTTCTCATTAAGATGATTTGAATGGGGGGGCAGTGTATTTGGGAATATTGAATAAGATATACATATACATACAAATATATATATATATATATATATATATATATATATATATATATATATATATGGAGTAATGAAGGATGAGGGTCGAGGGAAAGAGATCCTATGGGAGCATGAGATCCCAGCTGGATCAAGAACGGAGAGGGAGAACAAGGAATAGGAGACCATGGTAAGTGAAGACCACATGAGAAAAGGAAAAAACAAAGTGCTAGAAAGGCCCACAGAAATCCACAAAGATACCCCCACAATAGACTGCTGGCAATGGTCGAGAGACAGCCAGAACTGACCTACTCTGGTGATGGGATGGTCAAATACCCTAATAGTTGTGCTAGAAACCCCATCCAAGGACTGAGGAATCTGGATGCAGAGATCCACAGCTAGGCCCCGGGTGGAGCGCCGGGAGTCTAATTAGTGAGAAAGAGGAGGGTTTATATGAGCGAGAATTGTTGAAACCAAGGTTGGATAAAGCACAGAGACAAATAGCCAAACGAATGGAAACACATGAACTATGAACCAAAGGCTGAGGGGCCCCCAACTGGATCAGGCCCTCTGAATAGGTGAGACAGTTGATTGGCTTGATCTGTTTGGGAGGCATCTAGGCAGTGGGACCGGGTCCTGTGCTCATTGCATGGGTTGGCTGTTTGAAACCTGGGGCTTATGCAGGAACACTTGGGTCAGTTTGGGAGGAGGGGACTGGACCTGCCTAGACTGAGTCTACCAGGTTGATCTCAGTCCTCGGGGGGAGGCTTTGCCCTGAAGGAGGTGGGAATAGGGGGTGGGCTGGGGGGAAGGGGAGGGGGCAGGAAGGGCGAGAACAAGGGAATCCATGGCTGATAGGTAGAACTGAATGGTATTGTAAAATAAAATAAAAGGAAAACAAAACTACATACAAAACATATACATGTATTACATGGAGATTATTAGATAGAGAATTTCATGACACTGGATGTTATAAAATCCCAAACTGTATTGTTTCCTTCACGGTATTCCATGGCAGGCCTTCTAACAATAAGCATGCCAGTATTTCAAAATGATAAACAAATGGCTGCTATAATGTATTCCCCATTCTGTGTCAGTGTTAAATATGGTATATGACTGTAATTGTCAAAATTTCAGAATTTGTTCTTTAGGGAAAATATATGATAAATTTCAGCCATTCCCCTCCAGTGCATGAATCATTAATCAGTTTTATTTGTTTTTTCTTACCTCAAACCTCCATGCCAATGAACTAAATTAATGAAACCTCCTGAACAAGGGCTTGGGTTTGATCAGCTTGGGTTCTAATCTCAGTGATGACTCTTAATGTCTATTAGGATGGCTAGTTATTTAACTTGTTTGAGTATCAGCTTATCCTGTTGTAAAATGGCTAATATAGGGCTTATGTCTATTGTTAACACGAACAATGATGCAATGGGCAGCTATGCCTGATGAAGATGTATCAGATGGCTGTCATCGTTGTGTGAGCGGTTTTTTTTTTTTTTTTTTTTTGTTTTTTTTTTTTTTGTTTTTTCGAGACAGGGTTTCTCTTGTGTAGCTTTGCGCCTTTCCTGGAACTCACTTGGTAGTCCAGGCTGGCCTTGAACTCACAGAGATCCGCCTGGCTCTGCCTCCCGAGTGCTGGGATTAAAGGCGTGCGCCACCACCACCCGGCTATGAGCCGCAATTCTGTATGGCCTTACTTGATAACCATAAATTCCATAGAAAGTTAGGTAATTTTTACTCATTAACATTTTTGAACTAGCATTTATTCTATTTTTTTTTTAACCACGAAAGTATACTTTCGTTTGCTATCACCCTCTATTCCCACTCTTGGAATTGCCTAATCTCTTTTATTTAGAGCAAATGAAAACAATATCTCTACAGTTTGAAGAAGTTACTTATCACAATAAAACTGAGAGCTGGTATTGATCTAGCGAAGGAGGTGGAAACATAGAGTATACAAATTGTATGACTAGATCTTCAGTTGCCTGGGGACATGATGATACATGTGGCTGTGAATCTTGATCTGGTGTAGCCATATCAGAGAGTTGGGATGTATCTGAAAATTAGACCCAAAAGTTGAAATATTTTGAAATGCATCATGCCATGACCAAATTGATGTAGCACAATTCACAGTAGTCAAGGGGGAGAATCATCCCAGATGTCCAGCAGTAGATGGATGGAAAAGGAAAATGTATGATATACACTCAATTGAATAATATAGAGCCATTACCCAAAATGAAATTATCAATGAAATAAACCAGGCAAATATGTATTTTTTTTTCTCATATACAGACTCTAACTATGAAAATGACTTGAAAACAAAGGGAGGACTACCAGGGAAGAGAAGAGAATCTTTAGAAGAGAGAGTGGGAGAGAGTAATGGGAGTGTGTGAAAAAGTCACTCCCATGATATGCATGCATAGAAACATCATAATTTTAGTCATTATGCTGTATGAACATAAGCTAATAAAATTAAAATACTATTATTGTCAATAGTGTTGAGATTGAATGTAGAGAAACTTTGCAACATGAGGTAGATTTAACCTCTCTCTCTCTCTCTCTCTCTCTCTTCTCTCTCTCTCTCTCTCTCTCTCTCAATCTCTCTTCCCCCTTGAATAACGATTTGGGTATATGAGGCCGGTGAGCAACACAGGAGAAGTTTTTTTTTTTTTTTTTCCTTTTTTAGAATAACTTCCTGGGCTGGGGGAGGTCCCCGCAGGCCTTCCACCCAGAAGGGAAGATGATCCAAATGAGGGAAGAATGGATGCAGAAGCAGCATCCTGATACCAACTGTTACACTTCTAGACTGGGATGTGGTTTCCCACCCCTGCCCATCAGCCAATTCTTCCCCGGATGGTGGGGGAGCCACAGAATAGGAAAACGAGTCCTATATTGTTATGTTTTCATGAATATGGGACTGATTTTTATAGAAACTACAAGTGGAATTTAATGTCTTTGCAATGTGTGACATTGAACATAGACACTTAGTTGAAGGATGGGAAACTCCAGCTTGTCATTTTTTAGGGAGGCAAAATACCTCCTAGAATACTTGCAAAAGTAAAAGAAGCCCACTTACAATGGTTTTTATTTTTATTTTTGTAAATGCTTGAATTTGAAAAAATTGCTGACATTTTATGACAAAAATTTATGGGAAGAACAAATAAATAAAGCATTCTAATAAAAAAAGATATACATATATAGGTATACATATATAATACATGCACATATGTGTATAGACATGTATTTACACATATGTATGTTCTAAGGAATATGTACATATAATATGTTTATAGGCATAATGTAGAATAGACATAGACTTTATATAGAGACCTATGAAATTATTCTTTAGAAGCTGAATCCTTGCATGTCAAACTAGAATATTTCCTGAACTGATAAAAACCCAAAAACAATGTCATTATTTTTCTTCAAAAACAAGCCAATGAACTGAGCAAACAAGTGCCCTATCCTGTCCAGCACTGGGAACTGGTTCAGACAGAGGATTTAATTAATGCTTTGTGAGACTGATTCTCAAGAGTAACTATGACAGTTTAAAATGGGCCCAAAGCTAAGGGGAAGATTCTGCATATCATGGAAATTGTAGTTTGATGGTTCTTTCTTCTTAGAAAGCATCTTTGAGAGAAGGAAGGGAAGGATAGAGAGAAGGAAAGAGAATGTCTCTTAGATGTTCTTATGATGATTCTCATCAAGATACTGGGCTAGGCACTTCATTACAATATTAATGGGAGCTTTGGCCACAAGATATGGTAGAATGCACACGTGAACTCCATTTTGAGGAAGTTGAATATTTGTCTATTTTTTTCCTTATAGGGACCATTTACTTCAGCCATTGAAATAAATAACTAGAACTTTAGCAAATTACTTCAAATGCACAGTAGATAAAGCATAAAATTTGAATAGATAACATAACATTTCTAACTGAAATCTCTGCAATTTGACCACATTTCCTAATGCATGAAAGTGAATATCTAGTTGCAAAATGGCAAAGGATGGGAAGAATTGGTACATGCATGCAAAAATAGATAGTCTAACATAGTTTCTAGAAAATCTAGTTCAGGACAAATACAGCTTTTTCTTTCAGATGCCTAAAGACAGCCTAACTTGATGATGTCCTACAGTTAAGATTTTTTTTTTCTTTTGGTATTTTCAGGTACTTTCTCTCTTGCTGTCTATTCATTATGTGAATTGTTATAGATGAATATCAGTATATATGAATATATTATTTTGTGCACATAGGTATAGTACATGTTTATATTTAATTACATTGATAAAATGATGCAATTGTTTCTACAAAATTTTAATGGCTTCTAATGAACTTTTCTTTTGCTTATTTGTTTCCATATTTAATTTTCATAGTACTAAGGCTAAGAAATCCTCCTACCAGATTCACAGTGTAGATAAGCAACACCTTTCAAATAGCATAGTCTCAGCAAGCTTTATTTACAAGAAGCTACATATTATGTTTATACTAAGACAGTGTTAAATAAAATCATGCATGATTACACTTTACTTATCCTGGAAACATCAAGAAAGAAAAAAATTTGAGGTTGTTATTCACATAATTATCACACTTGAGTTGTAGGAGGTTGAATATTAGTTATTTGTTTCAGTGTCATAATAAAATACCCAACAAAATCAACTTAAGTAAGGAAGGATTTATTTTGGCTAACAGTTTGAAGAGATAGTTCATCATTATGGGGAAGCCAGGGTGGTAGGTACTTTTGTCTGTTGGTCCCTTTTAGCTAAAAACAGGAAACCATGGCAATAGGAGCCTAAGGCAGTTTGTACATTGCATCTATATTCAGGAAACATAGTGCAATAAATGCTAGTGCTTAACGTCTTCCCAAGAACTAAGGCCATATGACAGTGCCACTCATAGCTAGAATGGGTCTCCCATCTCTATTCACCTAATATAGAAAATCACAGGCATGTTGAAAGGTTTTTCTTCCAGGTGATCATAGATCCTGACAAACTGGTAGTCTACATCAGCCATCAAAAGTGATCTCTTTTGAGATGTTCCAAATGCCTTGAGTTAAGTGGGTCCATTTTAGTGTAGGTCTAAACATGTTACCATCATAAGCATCACTGCTTTTATCGAGGACTGCAAATTGTGTAAAGACAGTCTTGGCAGTCCTAATCAAGCTATATTTTTATACCTACCTTTACAGCTATACAATACAAGAAAAAGTCATGAATAATTTAAGAATGGGATTTTCCAAAGCCATAGTTTTAAGGAATGGCCTGAGTATTTACCAGTTATTCAACCTTAAATTTGGAATTAAGAATCAATAAAGGGCTTGCTCTTTTGTTAATTGGTTTTTCACTAGTTCCCAAAGTAGTCAAAGTATTTCTATTTTGAAATGGAAATGGTCCAGCTTCAGTCTTTACACACAATTGGTAGAACTGCATTAGACCATCTGGACTTTCGACCATGACTATTCCTTATAAAAAAAAAAGATTGCCTGAGTTTTTGGGGGGTAGGCAATTTATTAAGTAAGCCTTGCAAAGTTAAAAATCAATAAGCCTAAAATTATTCTCTCCTTTTGATTGCTGTTTTCCCATTATGAATGGTGTAACATGCTTCAATTGTATGTGCTGTAATAAACAAGAATGCCCTGTGCAAAGTGTACAGTTCTTTGTAATGAATATATTTGCTGAGTCTAGACATTGTGGGATGAGAGAGAAACAGTATCTTTCTGAGCAGTACTGTGAGTCTTAGTTCCTATTGCACTTACTTTTCACTCAAAAATTATGGGATTTAGTTCTAGGAAAATAATCATTTAATGCACTTTCATTAGATGTATGTGGTAGCCCATTACTACTTTTCAAAATATTCTAGACCAAATATGTAACATTTACTCACCCACCTTCTTTCTCCTAATATGTCTCATGACAGAGGAGAATTCGAAGATAGAAAGAGAGAAAATTCATTCTTTTCATGAAAGACAGAATAATGAGTAAGTTGTGTTTGTATGCCTGAAGCCATAACCTACAGTCCTTGATGTTTTGTCTATTTTTCATGGTTGGGGATCAAATTCAGGGCCTTGTACATGCTAGGTAGGCATTGCATTAATGAGATATACCATCAACTCCCTGCTATTTTGATAACAGATAAAATATTTGAAAGAAAAAAGAGAAATTCCTAAACTCTAAAATAATCTAATCTCTAAAGAAAATTATTTATAAATACCAACACATATACACATATGCACACACACACACACACACACACACACACACACACACACCTCTTTTTGGTAAAGACTAACTTTTCTAATGACTGCACATGAAATGTTCTCCAACGTGAGTCACTTGCAGAAGCTTTTATTTCATTTAATTTTTACCACTGCATCTCCACAGTTCAAATTCCTGACTATCAAATTAAAATTTCATTCTGAAAACTGTGGAAACACTATTATACCATACAATATTCTGCCTGGTTATTATCCCCAGCAGCTATAAACTCCCACAGGAAGTGAGGAAATTATGTGACTTTTCCTTGCACATTTCCAATAGTAGAAAAAAGGGAAATAACTCCAAAGAAGAAGTAAAAGCACCATTATAAAATAGAAAGTTCCTGCATTAATTTCACATACTAGAGAAAAGGGAACATGGAGAAAACCTAGTGATGTGCAGTTTTGCTTTGTGTACTGCCCAAACAAAATAAAGTTGTACTAAGTTTATTAGAATTGGGGTAAACAAGAAAAGTTAATCAGGATTTTAAGGAACTAATTACCTTAATTTTAATTCTTCTTATAAAACACCACCTTCAGTAGACAGATTTCACCACCTCTCTCTCTCATTTACACATGAACATATAACTAGATGTTAAAAATACATCTAGAAGAAGCTGTAGGGCATCGGTCTCTTTTGCAAATGGATTTGAAAACCACAAGTCTAAATTATTGCCCTCAAGGAAGTGTATTTTATCCAAAGGTTGAGAACTCTCCAAACATGTATCAAACTTGGTACGCAGAAAAGGTTGTATGTTGGAAAGGATAAATGGGTTAACAAAGAGATTAGATGTGTCTCTGGGTAATTGGCACCATAATCACTCATTTACAGACAATTTGAGGTTTAGAGATAATGGCCATGTGAGGATTATATGACAACAAAGACAAAAGCCTTTGAGTACACATCTAAAGATATAATACTGCCCATTTATAATAATAATATTCTTATTATAGACAGAATTTCTTAGCATTTTCATACTTTAGTACATTTTATGTATCTGATTTTTAGCATGGAAGCCAGGAAACATAACTCAGGCTAATCATGAATGCAGTAGATAATCCTTCCCTAGTGGGAGAATAAGAAATTAAACATTAGTGTATCAGGAATGGTAGAAAATAGCTTCGATAGCTCACATTGTAAGTAGAGTGGGTTTAATATTGTAAATTCTCTCTCCTTTAACTATTTTCTCTTCTACTTGTTCTCCATTAGTGTTTTATGCATAATTATAGGAACACTCAAGACATGCTAAACATAAGGGTAATGTGAGAGAGGGAACATGTAGATACTGACTGAAGTCATTCTGACTTTTACATGTCTGTCACATTGCATGTTTCACAAAATTAGAGTATGACGCAGATAAATTGCTAAAATTCATAAGTCCACTGTCCCTTCATCTACATCCTTTGTATTTTTTCCCAACTGTTTTTGGCAGGATTTTGCAGTAAATAAATTTGCATCAACTTGACTAGAGTAAGTGATGCTCAATTGCTGATAACCTTTTCCCTCTGAATATCCATAAGATATGTGTGGAAGATGCAGAATTTGTTCTTGTGGCCTCTTAAAAGATTGTCCATTACCAAACAAGTTGTCACTGTCTAACCCAATAAGGGTTTACATAGAAAAAGGTTGGAGGGAGTGTGAATTTGATATCTTTGACTGAGCTGGGACATCCATTTTCTCTTACATTTAGACAGCAGTGTTCTTGGTTTCCAGGCTTCAGACTAGGGCACAGACTCAAAAGAGCTCACTGTCTGGTTCTCAAATGTATGGCTTTGAGCAGAGATGTTTTCATGGGCCTTCCTGAGCCTCTTAGATTGATATGATGTTAGGAACACATTATCATATAATAATAAGCATTGGCTTTATATTTACTTACTTTGTTTACTCAGCACTTCTGAGAAATGTTAAATTATTTTAAAACAAATAGTCACATATTAAATCCAGGCAAACTAAAGAAAAGTGCCACAGCAAACTTAAAGAAATGAATATTATGTAAGTGTCAAATGGCTCATCTAAAAATATATAGATACATAAGCATACTTTATTATATGATTTGGATGTTTAATTTCATTAATGGAGAGTGTTTTATTATAGCTGCAACCAACTTGAAGTAAAAATAATGAGCTCTCATTATTTACAGTGACTCTGTACCCTTTTGCCTCTATTCTATTCTTCTTCATGACCCAATGTTACCATTTCTTGGTCTTCTTTTTAAATTATATATTTCACACAAACATATAGTGTTTGTGTACATGTAAACAATCTATATATTATAGGCTAGGGTTCACATAGGAAGAAAACATGTAGTTGGTTTATTCTGAGATTTGGTGATGTTGTTTAATATCACACATTCCAAGTCCATCTATTTGCCTTTGCATTTTATGGTTTTACTCTTTCTTAGAGCTGAATGATATTCAATTTTACACATGTACCAGATTTTCATTATCCATTCATTTGTTCATGAATAAATAAGTTGGTTCCATGTCCTTACTCTAGAATGGCAATAGCATGGATATGAAATATCGCCATAGTTGGGTATGGAGTTCTTTGGGTGTATGTCCAAATGTGACATAGCTGGACCACATGGTAGCTCCTTTAAGTTTATGAAGAACCTCTAAACTGAATTCTATAATGGCTGTATTAATTGTCATTCTCACTGACCCTGAATAATGCTTCTTCTTTACCCACAATTTCTCCAACACTTGTTAGCTTTCTTTATGATTGCTATTATGACTGGAAGTGTGGTGATAATGCTTCACAACTTTAAATGACAAGGCCACGTTGACTCATCATTTTAGAGAACTCAAAGTTTGCTTTACCAACATTATGCTAAAACTTGTTTATGATCAATTCTGAGTGTATGTTTCACTGATGTTTACATAAAATTTTAATAAAGGTACATCCTTTTTTATGTATCCATCATCAATCACATATCTATTTGTCATCTATCATCATATCTATTATCTTTAATCTGTCTTATTGAATATCTAACACATCCATCATATATCTTTCTATATGTTATCAATCATCTATCACTGTTTAGTGTCTATCATCATCTCTAATCTATCCATCATCCATCATCTATCTATATATCTGCCAATCTGTGCACTGTGGTCCAGTACTTTTCACATTTCTATACTTTCACAGACAGAACTGACTGTTATTGCTAGAATCAGGGTTATTTCAATATTGGAGCAACCTGATGCTTTTACCTCCATTGATTTCAGGGTTTGGTGACTCACCAGAGAGTTGTAACTTAGCATCTCTCACAGAAGAGACCACAACTGCAGTTTTCAGATTGCCTCATTTCCTAGTGACTTTCAGAACCTTTACCATTTTAATTGTGCTTGTATTTAAAGAAAGGATGTTTAGAGTTCACATAATAAGAGACAAAGATTTACTTTAAGCTCCTAAGTCAAAATGTCAAAACACATTCACACCATCTTCATATTGCATTTAACTTAACAGCACTATTCTAATACAGTACAATAAATCACTGCAGAAAACTATTTAATGAAAACTAAGACTGTTCTTCCACCTTAAGACCTCTTCCCTCCTTCAGGCTCCACTTTTCTAAATAGTTTTCTTATATATTGCCAGAAGGCTGCAGGCATGCATAATAATGAAAACTTTATGATATATATTGCAGATACAATATATATTTCAAAACAAGATACAAGAGGAGCATATAATAAACTGTTCTGCATATTGTGTTCCTTTATTTATTTTTTCTTTTCACCCCTTTGACGAACAGCTCTATGAATTTTGACAAATGCACAGAGTCATAGAAATACCACAGCATCAAAATACAGAATAATTCAACCAGCTCCCTCCTCCAAGTATCCTCCCATGCTCTCATATGCAGTCTGATCTTCCCTGAGCCCTTAACTCCAATCTCTCAGGCATCTGTTTCCTTCTTATAGTTTCTCTTTCCCTAAAACATCCTAAAAGTGGAATCACATAGCAGTTAGCCTGTTAGGAATGAGAATATTAAAAAACATTCCTGAGGCATATTGCCTTGTATTATGGGCTAAATTGTGTTCCTCTCTGCAAATCTTGGTATTAAAGCCTGTACACCATAGCAACTTTGATGAGATGATTCAGTTAAAAGGAAGTTATATAGGTGTTCCTTAATTAGACTTATGTCTTTATGGAAAAAGGTTAAGACATTTACACATGTGGGTGCATGCACACACACACTTCTCCTGGCCATCTAGAAGCTAATGAAGAGGCCTCAGAATAATCAAACCTGCTGATGCTTAATCTTGGATTTCTAACTTCCAAAACTGTAGGAAAACACATTTTCTTATGCAATGCACTCTGTCCAACCCCAAACTGTGATAAAATATTTCTCTTGTCTGATGCATCTAGTCTACAATATCTTGATATGATAACCTTAGCAAAGTATTGTAACTTGTTACTATATGATAATGTTTCCTGTCCTGATAGAGATTTAAATATCCAAGCCAGAATTTCTGCTACAATAATTCTGATAAAAAATTTACATAGTAAAACATCAACTATTCCTCTGGCTAAAATATTAAGCAAACAATAAAAATATACTGACAACTTCAAAAGTTTAATACTGTAGTACCCACCATTGTTTCCATTTAGATCAAATTCACCAACATTTATTTGGTCTCCTTGTAAAGTCTGTACTGAGGTTGAGGAAGTCCAGTGTCTACACTCACTGGAGTTTAGCACTATAGGCTAGCGTATGACATACTGCCATTGAAACAAATAACCATAGAAAGGTATCATACAATCATAGGATCTAGAGAGATGACTCAGCAGTCAAGAGCTCTTACTGCTCTTGTAGAGAACTGGAGTTTGGTTGCCAGCACCCATATTAGGCAGTTCTCAACTGCCTGTAATATTAGCTCCAGGAAAGTCAGACACCTTTGGCCTCTGTGGGCACCTGAACTCACATGCATATGCCTGTACACAGATATAAGAATAATAATAAACATTATTACTACTACTATTACTACTACTACTACTACCACTAGTACTACTACTACTACTACTACTACTAAATACTTTGGATGCAAAAAAACTGAGCACAGGGGTGTGTTATAACAGAGCTGATAATGATTCTTTGATAAAGCATAATTAAGGAAGGAATGGATTGAGACATTAGTAGAAGACCTCTCTGGGAGTGGAGCAAGCATGAATATAAAAAACGATGAGTAAAGCATCATAAAAAGTTTACCATATTGTAAGTTATTTAGCCACACTGGAGCATTATTTAGGAGGCAAGAAGTATAGGGATAAGAGGGAGAGGTGGTTAACAAGATGCCTAGAGCCATGTAAACCATGCCAGTGTTGTTAAGTCTACAAATAAGGAATACTAGTTAAAAGACAAGTCTTGAGAATCTTAGCATTTAGTCTGCAGTGGTGCTGAGGACAAGTAGGAATGAGTCAGCCCGAGAAGCAGAAAAGTCCAACCAGGAAGTCATTGGAATAATTCAGAAAAGAAACAATAACAGCTAAAAGTGAAGAAATCTCCATGGAGAGAGCAAAAAGAAATATTTATATCTAGAATGTAAATTCCTCTGTGTGCCAACCCCATTCTATGCTAGTGTGGAATTAAGTAGGGATAAATTCAAGATTCATGAGAAGGGATACTAGGAGATGTTCATCTGTCTGCACAGGCTGAGAAGGGGCATGGGTGGGCATGTGCTTTAAAATCATTTCAGAGATTAAAATGGATAGTGGGATAATTGGAGTAAAAAGTCAAAGATGGCTCTTAGATTTTAACTTGAGACTGGGTAGATTATAAGAGATTCTATGATATTAAAAATTGTACTGAATTATTATTTTGATTGTATGTTAATAAATAAAGTTGTCTGGGGGTCAGAGCTATTAGAGCCATAGCAAGAGTGTGGTGGTGGTGGCACACGCCTTTAATCCCATAAGATCTCTGTGTGTTCAGGGATATAGCCAGCATTGGAGACATATGCCTTTAAGACCTAGGGGGCTGTACATTCAGACAGTGATGAGGCAGTCATGTGTTTGGGTTTACAACCAATGAGAAGGCAGAACAACATACTATAAAAAAATGAACCGACAGGAAGTAGGTCTCTTTTCGCGAAGCTGGGACAGCAGGAGGAAGGGTGAGATTTTAGCTCTGAGCTCTGACCTCTCGGCTTTCTCTTTTATATTGTTTCTGTGTTTCTTATTTAATAAGACGGTTGGATACATCAATACATCTCTATAATTATGTTAGCTGTTCCTTAATGCTTAGTAAATGCTGTACTCACAATACATAGTGCTAAAAAATGGTAGATTTAAGTCTTCCTACAAACCCTAAAATTATTTTCGAAGTTACCTGTTCAAAGTGTCTATGTGATATACATATATATGTATATATATGTATATATATCCATAGTATTGTTTAATAAGAAATCATCTTACTCTCTTCCTTCTTCCTTGCTTTCTTCTCCTCTATGTTTTACTTCTCCTTTTCTCCTCTTCTTCCTCCTCCTTCTCTTTTTCTTGTACTGGACAAGGCTTAGTATTTACTAGGTCAGTGCTCTATAATTGAACTCTATCTCCAAACAAAATTTCATGACATAGATAACTATAAAAGAGATTCTTGATGGTGGTGGCATTAGTGTTCTGATGGAATAGACCTCAGAGCAGAGAATATTTTATATTTTCTTAGAGGTTACTAATATCTTCATAATGTGTAAGTGTCATTTCTGAAGACTCTTGGCTAATCATAGCTCAAATCACCCTGATTTCTTAAATGATGTCTTAAGTATAATCAAGAAGATTGTCAGGAAACAATATTCTGACAGCAAGCACAAATGGTAGGTTCAAGCTTCAATCCACTATTCATTCACACTGACTGACGTCAGCAGTAACAATGGCACCTTTTATAGATGGCTGTTGGAATCATGAATGGACAGAAATATTGGCACAGTGACATAGAACAGGAAAGACAGGGAACTGCCAAACATCTAGGAGTCACTATGAGGAACTTCCAGAACATTTATGGGACATCCTGAGGACTGGAGTTTGAAAATAACAGCAGTGAGAGAACGTCCTTGCTGTCATTCCACTCTTTACCACCTTCGGGGACCTTGGGAAATTAGTCGTCGACAGAAAATGCAGATATCGGATATATCACTTTTTTCTATGGTCATTAAGAAAAGTCACCCCAACTTTCCTAGATTCAAGCATTAGATGCTTACTTCCCCAGAGGAAGGCCAGAGTATCAAGGCCTGATTTACTGGAATAAAATCAAGGATTAGCAAGGTCACCCTCAGTAAGAAATCGTTGTTACTTCTTAGGTACTGGCTGCTTTAGGGCCCATTGCCTACAGTTCTGTCACTCCGATTTCTGTATCCAACATAATATAGTGTTCTTTCTCTTTGTATGTCAAGTCTTTCTGTCTGAGTCTTCCCAAAGAAGGGCTGTGATTACATTTTAGGCCTTTCTGAATAGTCCAGAAATATCTTCCCATGTCAATAGCCTTAGTCTGAAATGTATCCACAGCATATATTTCTCTTGAAAAGGGACATTAATAGGTTCTGGGACCTAAAAACTTTAGGTGGCCATGCAAATGTAAGAACAATAACAGCCAAGTTAAACAATATAAGATCCTATCCCCCCCCTTTAAACATTTTAAATTTTCTTTATCATTATCATGCACTGACCAGTTTCCTGTTATCAATGAGGGCTGACTATAAGGATCACTTGGGCATTAAGTTCTGTTTTTCTAGAGAACCCCAACTAATGCTGTTTACAGGCCAGAGTCACATTAAACTCTAGTGCATGCATTTATTGTAAATGGAAAAATCAATATGGATATGTGTACTTATATATTTACTTGTAGTATACTTACTATTTGTAAAGATTCACTTTAATGTGATTGTGAGGAATGTGTATTAAATGAATGAATGTCAGGAGTTATATTAAAAATGTAATACTAATGATTAAAATAAACAAGCAAGGGCATATGAATGCTGTCCTTGTGTTTGCTATAACACTTCATGTAGGGTGCTGAAGGCTGTAAGAGCCAGTTTCCATTTAGATAACATGATGGGATTCACCTAAAACATGCCTGAAACTGGGGAACCATTCATCAGCTAATAGTGAATGACACTAGGTGTCAGGGGGACCCCAAAGTAATTAGTGATGTAATTCGTTATGTAATAACTTCGAAAGGATGCCACTTTTGTATAGAGTTTGTACAAATTTGACCTTGAGATCAGTGGCCCTCAGCCTTAGCCTTTGCTTTCACTGGTCCACCTTCGTATGTGACTGCTTGTGGTCTGTGTGCCTACCTAGTATCAACTGTGTGCTTGGGTACCTGTGGTGCCCTACTTAGTGGTTGTGTGATGGTCTTTGCTTAGCAGTGTATAAGATATGTTTTATCTTCCTCTGACTCTGTTCATTTGTCAACCTCCCAGCCTCCCATGATCCTCTTACTTGGGTGGCATCAAATTTTGGACCACACACTCACTCTTGGTAATAGTATTCACTCTACTTGTATTTAGCCAAAAATGTCATGGAACATTTTCTTAAAGTAGTGATATATTGGCTAGAAGGATAAACAAGTACTTTTGAGCAATGCGTGAAAAGAAAAAAGCTGGATGAAGAGAGGTCTGGATTGGTAAAATATTGTTTGAGAGAATAGGGTGAATACAAAGGTGGAGAAAATTAGGGACCGATCAGAGAGGCTTAATGACATGGAGTGTGAGACCAAGCTCAGAAAGTAGCATTAATTCTATGGAAGTTCATCCAGAGGCTTGAGCAGAGGATCCTACTTCTTCCCAATTTAATAGAAAAACAAGATTATGTTGCAGAAACCTGCAGAGACAACCAAACAAAACTAATGGGAACTCATGGACTTTAGACCAACAGCTGTGGAGCCGTTGTGGGACTGGATTAGGCCCTCTGCATAAGCAAGACAGTGTAGCTTGACCTGCTTAAGGGGCCCTCTGGCAGCAGGATCAGGATCCATCCTTAGTGTATGAGTTGGCTTTTTGGAGCCCACTACCTATGGTGGGACATCTTGCACAGCCTTGATGCAGTGGGGAGGGGCTTGGTCCTGCTTCAGTTGATAGTACCAGGCACTGCTGACTCCCATGGGAGGAGGGAATAGGGGTGGGTTGGGAGGGCAAGGCTTGGGGATGTGAAGAGGCAGGAGAGGGGGATCTGTGGTTGGTATGCAAAATGAATTAAAAAATTCTTAATAAAAAAGAGTGTTATTCATAGACAGTCTGGAAATAGAGTTGTTGATGTTACTGAGGTACATGAAAAAGGATCAGAGTGGATGCCAATAAGTAAGTGTGCTATTGATGTAGCCAAGTAAATAAATGGTGGTGTTAGCTTAGACTAGGGTATTAATAAAAACATGCAAAAGTATGATTGGATTTAAGAATTATATAAGAGGAGCTGGAGTGATGGATAATCCATTAATAGTGTGTACTGTTCTAGAAGAGGACCCGAGTTTGGTTCCTGGCATCTACCATGTAGTGAGGCTCACAACACTTTTATTAAAAATAAGAATGAATCTTTAAAAATATATTTAGGAGATACAAATAACATGACTGTTATGGATTGTGTGAGAAAAATAAAAAATGGTTCTTCAAATTGCTGGTTTCTACAACTGGAAGAACAGCAAGCTATTTACTCTGATGTGATATTCTGGAAGAAAGACTGAGGGAAAAAACAGGGTTTAGTTTAATATTATTTGCTTTGATGTGTCTTTGAGTAACTTGAAAGGAATTCTAAGTTGACATTCAGATATGCAATAGCCCAGAAAAGAAGCTTCGGCTGAAAATAGATATTTATGAATCTCCTGCATATAAACAGTAATTAAATTTACAAATAAAGATTTCCTAGGAACAGAGCAAGGAGAATACATGTGGATTCAGGATGTCTTGACGAATCACATACTTTTTAGCAGTCTGGGCAGAAAAGTATGCACATTTGACAGCAATGATCTGAGTTTTGGGTGGAAGGGATTAACAAGGAATCCTCACAAAATCTGTTTTAATTAAAGGGGAATACTCAAGAGGTTTGAATGATTAAGAGAGAGATCAGATAGAAAAATCCATAAGGTTTGATTTTATGGAGACCATGGACAAGCCTCCAAAAATAGTATCACAGAAGGAAATAACCAGTGTTATGCTGCAGTTGTTGGAGAGTGTATGGGAAGTGAAAGACATGCAAAGTGAGAGGAATGTCTTGAGAACTATGGTCCTGAAAAGGGAGGAAGGGAAAGAGGGCAGGAGAGAGAGAGAGAGAGAGAGAGAGAGAGAGAGAGAGAGAGAGAGAGAGAGAGAGAGAGAGAGAGAGGTGCTTAGACTGTAACATTTTGTTATTTTTATTTACTTATTTGCTATTTTAATATGCCAGAATGAGAGCTCTTGGTAAAAGTGAGAAAGAATTGCTAGAAATGACTTTAATACTAATAAGTATATGCTTCTTTAAGGAAAGAAAATGGAATAGCTTTGAATAACAACAACAAAAAATCTTGTCTGAACCCAGGACCAGAGAAATTGGCTTCAGGTAATGTGTGCTCAACTTCAGACTCCTATAAATGGCATCTGTTTTTTCTTTATGCAATAAGAAAGCATTACCTGAGCCATGAGGACTGTGGGACAGTCAGAATTTAGGTGGGGAGGAGGTTTAGAACAAGCGCTGTGGAATGCTTACAAAAAGAAAATTATTTATCTAGGGAACTCCAGTTGGAAATCTTAGAACAATTGAAGACCTTAATAAAAGTGATTTTTTTTGCTTGCTAGTTTCTGTTTCTTAGATAAAATCTTGTATTGTTTATTCTTATAGAAGCTCATTTGCTTAAGGCACAGAATTAAATCTCCCTGGAATTGCAGGGAAAAGGAGGTTAGGCATTTTCAAGAATGCTGTTAACACAACATGGCAATGGGTAGATGACATCCAATGGGATGTGAATGTGTGGATTTCAGAACTTTCTGTTTGCCTCCATGTTTCAATCCTCCTCCTTCTTCTACTCTCTTCTTCCTCAGGAGAGTCAACTGCACTTGGCTTTGTAGAAACAAGGGAAGTAGTTTAATAGAAATTACCCAAAGTAATGATGACTATGGACTCTGAGCTTGCTTAGAAAGAGTGAAGAAACTATAGCAATGATGGTTTGGGGGAGTGTTCCTGTTTCTGTGTGATTTTGTTTTTAGGCAAATAGGTATAATCCTGTCAAATGTTTATATTTTTTAAATGTAGTCTTAAGTTCACAGAACTAAAAATTTCCTGCATTAATATTTCCATATTTTGTTTGATCTTTCACTGACTTCTTTTTAATAATTTTTCCCAGTGAAAAAAGAAACACACACACACACACACACACACACACACACACACACACACACACTTCCTTGCTTATGTGCTAGGGACATGCTAGTGACCATTTAGTTCTCAAGCTCAGGGCAGGGGGCCAATGGTCCGAAGTCTATCAGAGCTGATCACCTCGCTGGCATCACACTGACCTCTTGTGCTCTACTCTAGTCAGCCCTATGATACCAATCACATCCTTAGTCTCATGGGTAGATGGGGGAAAATTGACAATTGGTTACAGATGCTTAACAATATGGAAGCAATGCAGCTATCGTGCTTTCTTGATTGGGTTGTTCTTTATGAAATATGAGGATATCTTTATGAGGGTTTTTGTTTCCAAACATCCTTTACATCTACTTGATCTTTCAGCCACCACGTTATGAGGGGGAAAAAAGAGCTATAATGGCACTGATCTTCAGTTTTCTGATTTAATGTTTGAGGCTTACCTATCAAAATATTATATGTATATATGTACACACACACACACACACACACACACACACACACACACACACATATTGTTTTCTATATCCTGATACTTAAATTTGTGGGATTTGCTCATCCTGATGGAACTGCCATCCACAGGGATAGTCAATTACAGGAAAGAGTAATAAAGATATTCATATTAAGACCAACCCAGACTCCACTGTAACCACTTCCTTCATTGATTCTCATATTCAGATCCCCAAGCCCTTCTCCATCCCAGAAACAAGTGCCAGACAACCAAAATCATTCCCTATGCCCTGCAATGTGCTAGACTCATTAACACTAGTTAATCCCAAATTTGCATTCCCATCCTTGCCCACGCTTACCTATGCAGCTACAATCAAAGTTCCTGACCATTCCCCAGCCTCCTGTCACTGTTAGTCCTGCTTCTGGTGACTGACTCAGGTTTCCCAGCATTGCTCCCTGTAGTATATTTACCCTTTCCCCTTGGGAATTGTGAATAAGAAGCTTTGTTTTCAATCGTAGCCCTCTATTGATTTGTTGGATTTACAGAGTTTCTATTCATTCCCTGTACTTTAAAACAATAATGTGTCTTGGATATGACAGAGGCAGACTTAGAATTCAGGCTCAGGTTCTTTGCATTTTGTCACTCTTCTTCACTGTGGGTAGTGGAACAAAAGGACAAGCCAAGGTACTGTTCACTGGGTTATTTGTAAATGTGCATATCTGAAATGCTTTATAGTACACTGGGCAATATACAATACTGAATCTACAGTGACAAATAATTTACATATTTGTGTGTGGATAAAATAAGCAATTTAATTAATATATGAATACATGATTATGCATAGTGACAAGTACTGGAGGTAAAATAAATCATCTAACACATGGCTTTTCTACTTTATTTTGAAAGAGAGGGATTTTGGAGAACTAATATCTCAGCTTTGACCTGAAGAAAGAGAGTGATAGAAAAGTACAGAAACCCTTAGGGGTGGTCTTGATTGCTATGGGAATGGAAAGAAAGCAGGACATCACATAGAATACAACTGAAGAAGCAAAATCAGATTATTTCAGGACCTTGTAAGATATAGCATATGAATTACATCACCAGGGTTTTGGAGAGCCATCAAAGGCTTTTAACAAGGGAGTGACAGGATTCCTTTTCTGCATCTGAATCTTTAGCTGCCATGGAAATTGACAGGAGGAGATAAGAGTAGAGAAGAGAGCAGATAAGAAGGGATTTAATGGATTGGAGCAGATGCAGTGATGAAGTTTATGGCTAAGGTGATGGCTGTGAAGGTAGAGAGAACAAGACAGCTCTATCACACATTTGGGTGATTGATCTATGGTGTATATGTGACAACAGTGCTAGATACAAAATCCAAGAGTTTTGGCTTAAATAGGAAGTTAAATAATGATGTAACAAGGGCTGGGGGAGGTGTGTGTGTATGTGTGTGTGTGTGTGTGTGTGTGTGTGTGTGTGTATGATGAAATGAATGGCAGGAGATTGACAACAGCTTTGAAAGGACAGTTGTTAAGTTTTCCTTGTTTCTGAGTTCTTTGAGAAGAAAATACTCAAAGGTACTCAGTTGTGAATCCTCACTTGCAGAATTAGAGGGTCCACCTAAGGAGCATTTGAATCTGTAAAGCACAGTGATGCCACTGAACAGTGCATGGAGGATGAATTACTGCGGGGCATCCAAAAGAGCTAATTAGAAAGGTCCTGACTCTGACCTAGAAACTATAACATTTTCAACCAATGGTAAAGAGAGACAAATAACTAGAAAGAGGGAAACTGAAGTGACCAAAGAGAAATAAGGCCATCAGCTAGTCAGCTGCTAAGGGATGTGGTGTGGTTAGTTTCAGTTGCCAGCTTGACATAATCTCAAATCATCTGAGGAGGGCATCTCAGTGAGGGAATGTAGAGAACAGCCTGTCCTGTGGAGCATTCCTGCCAGGGATTTTCTTACTGGTTTAATTGAGGATGGGCAGCATACCTTGAATGTAGGTGATGCCATTTCGTGGGCTGGGCCCTGGGCTGGATGGAAAGGAGGAGTGAGCTGAGCACTAGAGAGCAGGTATCAATTCCCTTTTCTTTCTACTTGTAAAGGTAGATGAGTTGTCAGCAGTTCATCAGTTCCTGCCTCTTGGGCTTCCTTGCAATAATGGGCTGTGGTCTGAACTTGCAAGTCAAGTAAATTTTTTCTCTTAAGCTGTTTTTGTTGGGGTATTCTCTCACAACAATGGAGAATGAGATTCTTTACAACACACTGAAATAGACCAAATTTCCAGCTGCAGTTGACATTAAATATGACCTTGATAACAACCTTTTGCTACTGGAGGAAACATGGAAATTAGCATGGCTCTTCCAGGTCTACATTATAAAAATTCCTATGGAGTCTACATCATGATACAGCCCTTTCTTTGTGCCAGAATGGTGATGACCATTGTTAAATGTAGGGGATCCAGTGAGCAATTGTCACTTTTCTTGTTATTGTGATTAATATGTGTGACATAAATAACTGAATGAAATATTTTATTTTGGCTTATAGTCAAAAAGGTCACAATTCATCAAAGAGCAGAAGGCATGGAGGCTAGATTGGCTAGGTCAGTAGCAGGAGCATGCAGTGCAATTTGCTTACATTACTTACTTGCTAACCAGGAAACAGAGAATGTGTACCAACAGCAGAGCCAGCCTATATACCTTAAACATCCTCTGCAATCTACTTTATCTACCAACAAGGTTCCACATCCAAAATGTTCCATAAACTCTCAAAACATCATTCACAGACACCTGGAGACTAATACCCAAATGTATAAGGCTGTGAAGGGAGACATTTCATATTCAAACCATCACACATGTTTGACTCAGTTCCTGAAAGACAGCATGGTCCATAGCCTGCCTGCCAACTGTCTGAAGCTCTCTAGTTTATATGGAAAGTGATCATGGATCAGTTGTATCTGAACTCTTATACATGTGGAATGATGTGTGTTTGCCAAGCTAAAAGAGTTTTATATTTCTTTTTTTACCATGTCTCATTATACACTATTCATTGTACTTGACAGAGTTGGTAACAATAGTGATTTAGAATGACTCTTTACTTAGAAAAATTTAGCTTGAGAAATATGACATATTTATATATTATAATAAACTGGTCATATGATTCCCACATTCCTATAACACCAGGCCTGAGATATGGAGGCAGGAAAATCAGAATTCCAAGCTAAGCTTGGCCACATAGCAAGCTCAAGGCCACCTTTGGTTACATGAAACTTTTCCAAAAAGAAAAAAAAAGCTAATCAATTTAAAAGCTGAACCATTAGAAAACTCAAACATTAACTCATATGCAACCTTTCTATGCTCCAAATATCCAGAAGGAGCAAAGTGAGACAAATCATTCTTTTATTAAAACTGGGCAATAATTGGTAACCAAAAATTACTAAGAACTCTACTCAGTGGCTAGGCAAAGGACCATATGTTAGCATTCAGACTTACTTCTAGAATTCCTGGCCAATACGTAGGTAATACCCTGGCCCACCCAGCATCCTGACAACATCATCCTACATAAAGCCCCCTTTAAGAGGAAAAACCCTCCCCCTCCCTCTGTTTTCACGAGGTGTGCAGCTCTGCATTTTCTCTCTCTTTTTCTCTCTCCTCCTCCTTCCCTCCTTCCCTCCCTTCTCTTTTCCCTTTAATAATAAAACTTTTCACATGAATGCCTCCTGCATCATATCTTTCCAGTGGCTCCCACCTGCTGTGACCGATGTCTACCATGCCTGCATAGTGTGTCTCCCTCACTCACCATGGAGCTCCTTGGCTCCAACTCACCAAGGCCCCTTTCCTGCCATTTTAAAACACCATAGTCTATCTACTTCTACACTGCAAGTTCTTGGCAAAGCACATTGCCTTGATATTCATCTTTGTGAGACTGTTGCCTGCCATGTGTCAACCACTGCTGCTTGACAAAGTTCCAGCATTTCGACATTGCAGACCACACTCTCCAGTACCTTTTTACTTTTATTTTTAATGATTCTCACTATTAATGCCTTTCCTTATGGGAAATTCTGTATGGGCTTTGGTAAAGGGTTAAACTGTATATAATAGTAGCTCCTCTAAACAAAATAATTCTTTGAAAAAGAAATCCCTATCACTGCAGAACCAGAAATTCCATTGTGCCCTCCTAATTACACCAAGAACAGGAATGTAAGAGATTTACTAGAAACACCTGATCCCTGTAGTAGGAAGGTTTCTCCGGTCCCACCAGGCCCCATAGTCCCGTGGCCCACTTATAAAATAATCACTCAGAAGCTTGTATTAATTATAACCAGTTGGCTATTAGCTCAGGCTTATTACTAATTAGCTCTTACACTTAAATTAATCCATACTTCTCTATGTTTAGCCATGTGGCTTGGTACCTTTTCTCAGTTCTGCCTTGATATATTACTTCCTCTGTATCTGGCTGGTGACTCCTGACTCTTCCCAGAATTCTCCTCATCTCTCACCCTACCTATACTTTCTGCCTGTCTACTGACCAATCAGCATTTTATTTATCAACCAATCAGAGCAACACATACATATTCACAGCATACAGAACAATATCCCACAGCACTTCCCCTTTTCTGGCTAATCAAAAAGGAAGGTTTTAAATTTAACATAGTAAAACTACATATAACAAAACAGTTATCAAGTAAGAATTACAGTTATACTATTTAGTCTATTTGTATTTGACAAAAATAAAGAAAATACTCTATCTATCCTATATTTGTGAGTCTAAAGTTTTATACCTAATTTATTTTTTATCATAACCAAGGAAAATTATAACTATCTACTCTTCAACTATGTCAAAGACCCCAGAAGGATATACTACTACCCAAATAAACAGGAAATGCATTGTAAGCAACTTCCAAAATTCTGGAAATGACAGAGACAGCTACCTACTTGGACAATCATCCAAAGTTGTCATGTTGGGGCATCCATATTCAGCCTATAGGTCTAGAGTTTTTCAGTCACTTCTCCTTGTGTCTTTTTGACAAAGCAGAGAACATGAAGAACTGTTTCACCTTGCAAAATTCAGTGGTCACCTTCCTATGAGATGGTCAGTTTATATAACATATTATCATTAGTCCAGACAAAAGCAGTTTTCTGCCCAAATGGCTTTTTTGCCAAGAAGATAAACTCCATATAGAGTGTCTTCAATGTCCATCTTCCCTTTGAAGTAAATCGGTGCTGCCAGGAGCAGATGGGTCTCACTGTCCAGAGAGTCTAAATTTTTAAAACATTTTAAATGCCATATTCTGTAGGTCTTTGAAGTGTTTGAAGATTATCTACCTAATTGAAATATATCTATGTATACCTAGAAAACTTAGTTGGAGATTATATAGTTGTAGTTACAGTTTTCCTTGCTAAGAAATTCAGAAAAGAAACTCACTAAGAGGTGTTAAATATATAAGTTTGAAAGAAATCATAAGATAGTTTTCTGTTGGTAATACAAGATAAGATAGAAAGTAAATTAGATACATTTTGGATTCACAAAAATAGGATGGATAATGGAATATTTTCTCTGAATTTGTCAAATGCAAATAGTCTAGACATTGTTGATGTACTTATTGCTTGTATATGTTGTATATAGTTATTGTACTTATTGTATGTAAATTTTCTATTAGTTATAACTTTTTATTTTTTTATTTTTATTAGACCAAAAAGGGAAATGTGGTAATTTATTGTGTCCCCCAATATACTGTGCCTCTCAATAAAAATTTACCTGAGGATCAGAGGAAAAAGCTAGCCACTATATTAACATAGAAGTCAGGCAATGATAGCACATGCCTTTAATCCTATCACTTGGGTGGCAGGGATCTGTCTGGACCTCTGTGAGTTCAAGGCCACACTAGGAACAGAGCCAGCCATGGTGATACACACCTTTATTCCCAGCACTAACCATAGAGGTTTGGAGGCCTGTACAGACAGACATGAAGTGACAGAGCTGGCAGGAAGAGAAAGTAATGTAGCTGGACTGAGAGGCCAATGAGAGAACAGAACAGTAAGGCATATAGGTGTGGGTAGGTAGGAAGTAGCTTGCTTTTGAAGCTGTAGGTTGTTGAGGTGAGGTTAGCTGTGGTTTTTCCTATTCCTCTGACCTCTCTTAGGCTTCAACCCCAATTTCTGGCTCCTGGTTTTTGTATTAATAAGACCATTTAGGAATTCGTCTACAGATCCCAAGGATGAAATGCCTACAATTCAAATCCAGAGTCCGAGGCCATTAAGGGCAAGAGTTCAATAAATAAATACAGAGAAATCAGAATGGTATTGTTATACAATGCTTGTAAAGCCTTGGTAGATTGGGCCAAGATGGATGAGGGAGACACGCCATGCAGATGCGGCAGCAGGCACCATGGCACAGTGGAGAGTTACTCGCACCCCAGGCTTGATATCCACATGGAGGTTTATTTTGAAGAAAGGGGAGAGGGAATAAAGGGAAGGAGAAAGGGGAGAGACAGGATACATATATGAGAGAGAGAGAGAGAAGAGAGAGAGAGAGAGAGAGAGAGAGAGAGAGAGAGAGAGAACTGTTACACACCTAGTGGGAATAGAGAAAAGGAGGGGGAGGAGGAGTTTTCTTTTAAAGGGCCTTTACATCAGGATACAGGGCAGGTCCCCAAGGGGCAGACCAGAATGACAACAGGTATGGTATAATGGGAAAAGAGTAAGACATCAGGACATCTCCTTTGGGGAGCATTATGAGGGGAACAGGCCCATATAGTAAGACTAAGAAATTATAGTATAATGTATGCTCCCTAGAAGAAGTCCTTTTCTAAGGTTAGGCATTTGGATAGGGGTCTCCATTTCCTGGAGGTGGGGAGGGGGCTTGAGGAAAGTGCCTGCTTGATAAAGCAGTCATTTTTCTTATCTCCAGCAAGAGGAACTCATGACCCTTTCATTAAGGTATGACTGATACCTGTTGACAAGGTCAATGCTAGCTTCCACAACTGCTGATCTCAAATCACATCCCAGCTCACATGTCCTTGTCTCCAGTTTAATTCTATGTACAACTATATACTATAAAATGTGTAACCTTTTCTCAATTAAAGGCTGCTGGCAGCCAACCTAATTCACCATTAGATTGTCCCCCCCCCCACTGCATACATCCTTTTTGGGACCTGAACCCCTGTTGCCAAAGCAGGTCTCTGGCAGTTGTCACTCAGAGGGCTCTTGAGTCATACTATGGACCTCATTTCCATAAAAGGGAGCAATATCAGACTTACCTACCCTGTTTCCAATACAAAAGGCTTTTGATGAAGACAGGCCATGACAGGGGAAAGAAAACAAGGGTGAGCAGCCCATGTGTACCCGGGCAGAACTGAAGTGAAGGATTCCCATCCTACAAGCATGCTCAGTTTAGACAAGTAGAAAAAAAGCCTTGTCACTCTGAATATGGAAATAGCCTAAAAGGTAAAATAATCAAATTATGTTCAAGTTTCAAGTCAAAAAATGCTTTCCTATCCAGTTGTCACATTAACAACATTACTGAAGTATCTGTGTTTTCATTTGCATTTATGATCATGTTTATTCTTTTATTCAAAAGTTAATTATTAAATGCTGATAAATATTAGATGAAATAATATTTAGTGATTCTTAAGTAAGTGTCTTAGGAAAAAGATTTTCAATAATTTGAAAGCAAAATATCATTTTAAAAAAATAAATCATAAAAAAGTTCTTTTTCTATGTCAAACTCAAGAGATGGTTTACACAGTCTCATTCAATACTATATTCATGTTGTAACCTGTAAATTTATATGACAGAGCATTATATACATTGAACCATTACCAGTTAGACTTCTATTGTTTTGTAGTGAAATTTTAAATTTATAAAATTTGTTTTAGCTTTAAATCTGCTTGTTTATTTTTGTGTTTGTTCAGGTGCAGACACCAGAACTCAGTTACATTTTTCCCCTTTGTAGGGTACTGAGACTCAGATTGGGGGAGAGTTGATTTATATATCTCACTAATATGATTTACATTTCACTCTTAGCTCAAGTTATTCTCCTTGTTCACTTCATATTTATAAAATATTTTGTTCAAGATGTTTCTAAATTTCACTTTCAAGCACTTAATCCATATATCCTGGAGACCTGGGCTTGTGTAGGTAGAACTACTATTTTTAAATTTCTGCTTCCAAGAACTCAAAACACAGTGCCCAAATCAGCACATCAGATGGCTTGTTTCAGCACCCAGACACCTTCAACAACCAATAGCACGAAAAGCCACTCTCGAGAGTGAAAACACATTCTTCCAGCTTTTGTGTAGTGAGGACACTCCACCTCAAATGGGCTATTTTCTATAGCTACTGAGAAAACAAACAAAAACAAAACAAAACTGAGTTTCAACAAAATTTGATTGTTCTTAAAATACAAAGATATAGTCTTTCAGAAATCGAGTCTTGTTATCAAACCAAAACATTAGATGGAAAATACAAAATGTGTGTGTGTGTGTGTGTGTGTGTGTGTGTGTGTGTGTGTGTATGCCTGCAGATGCACCTGTGGGTGAGGATGCAGGGTGCATGTTGGTGGAGAGCAGAGGTCATACTTAGCTGTTTATTCTCAAGCACCATCCACCTTGTGGTTTTGTTGTTGTCCTTTGTGTTTAGTTTTTAGGCAGATTCTCACTAGTCTGGAATCCACCAGATAAGCCAGTTTAATGTGTGCAAGGATCTGCCTGTCTTCTGCCACTCCAGCACTGAGATTATAGCATGTACCTCTGGCCCTGGATCGTTTTTTAATGGTTATAGGAAGATTAACCTTAGGTCCTGTGTTTCAAAGGCAAGCCCTTTACTGACTGAGCTACCTCCCATGGGGAAAAACTATGTTTGACTGATAGGTAAAAAATGGTTAAAACTTGTTATCCTTATCTCTTCATTCTGTCTTAGTATTCTTAGATTATTTTTCATGAGTTATTAAAGTGTTGTTGTTATGTATTTGTTTCTCCTAATTTATATCAATGGTCTTGACTTTTTTTTTCTCTCAATAACCAGTCTTTTCTTAGATGACAGAAACAGTTGGAGAAGACACTCTTGAATTTTAGTCAAGACTTAAACATAACCTCTAAGCAAGCCCCTATGAGTGATTACATTCTGCAAATACATTCTTTTCAAGCTACCTACCTTTACTGAGATTAGCTAGGGGAGGAAAAAATACAATTTCTTATCAATTCTGGGAGCATAATTATAGGGCTATATCCCAGTATATTACTCATCAAATATTGATCTGCTGAACATTAGATGAACAGGAAGCAATATTCTCCACCTTCAGGAAATGCTTTTGAGTGGTTGCCATAATAGACTTGAAAATGGAAGTTCCTAAAAGCAACAGCAAGGAATCATGTCAAGGAGTACATCTGATCTGCCACTCCGCTCGAAGCTCCAATCTCTGATGATGGCATTAACTTGGGCATTCTGGTACTTGTTTGAATCTCTTCCAGTCTCATTGGGCCAGTAATATGTCTTGGGTCTGACACCTCAACAGTCTTTGGTGTGTATAAAAAATAGTCACATCTTTATTCAGCCAATGGAGCATAAGATTGCTCTTACAGATAGACATACTGCAGGTTTCTGAAAGGAATTTATGAAACTTCAACAGAATGAAAGACACTATAAATTTTACACAATGAATGAAACGTGTTTTCTCAGCTCTTTTCACTCCAGAGAGAATTTTGCAAAACCCATTTCAGGTGTCAGCCACATGGCTGTCATCTATTTGTTACTCTGGTTTCATTTAGCTTGTGGGGTAGCAAAGGACAGAGGACAGCAGAAACTTCTACTCTGTTCCTCTGTTCATATTGAAAGCTAACACTCTTACAGAAAGCAATGTGGTTCCCACCCCACCCCATTTTTTAATGAAGTTTTGACTTGTGGCTTCAAGTAGAAGCCAGTCCAAAACTAACAATTCACCGGGATTTGTCCTAGGGCAGTTTTTGATTGCATCCTACTTAGAGTGATTCAGTGAGCACGTCTAAGAAATATTATTTCCTTCCAATGCTGTAGAATTCCCATTATATTATGAGATAAAAAGAACATTATAGGAGGAGTAAATGATGATGGTACAAAGCAATTGTTGGACTTCAGAAAAAAGAAAGGGCTTTTCAAAAGTGGGAGAATAGACAGCATCCTTTTCTGGAATGGTTCCAATTTCATTCATAGGTGGTTTTAAATTTTCAGTTATGTTGGAAAAGAATTGAACACTGAGGCTCCACTCTCTGGTCTTTACTGATCTAGGGGAGGATTCTCTTTCCAAGGGAACTTTCTTAAAAGCCTGTTGAAGTGCCTGGGTTCCCTACCCATCATGCAGGTTTGTGATCTTTGTCTCTGGCAGGGTTGTTACTATAGGAGTTACTTGCTTCCTCTTGGTTACTGTGGTAACTATTTCCTCTATGTTGGCAGCTCTTTGGGGATCCGTGTGTTACTTAGCTATTATTAGTAATTGGCTTAATGTTGATTTCATGGCAAAGAAATCTGGAAAGCAAGGACAAGACCACTTGGATGGCCTTTGTAGGTAGCATTCACCCTATAACACGTGTTCTGTTGTACTTAAAAACAGCAGCTATTTGATCCTCATTGCTGTTTCTTTTGCTTTTACTAATGCTAGTGGAGTATGTTTCTTTAATTATAGGCAACAATATGGAATGGACTGGAATTTTCTTATAAAAAGCCATCATATTGAATAGAAAAACAGAGCCATTGAATTTTGGAAGTCCTAGCTATAACAAACCTAAATGTCAGAGTTGAATTTTTTTGCTCACCAAAATTATAATGAAATCAGCTTCCCAATCTTTGTATTCCTTTCACGGCTCTGATCTATTTCCTGTGAGAGGTAGTGCTTACAGAAATACATTATTTTATGAATTTCTCATTTTTGAGAGTGATTAGTATACTGATAGTACAAGTCATTTGTTGAATTTTTAAAGTAACTATCTAATTTTTTTCAAGTTTTAATATATTTATTGGGAATTGAGAAAAATAAGGGATTAATTTGAGGGTATAGTCAACCTACAGTCTATACTTTAAACAAAGTTCAAATACCACCAACATAATAATCTCCACAGAGAATATTACTGTAACAAAATGTCAATATCCCATTGTAATAACATATACAGAAAATTATGAAAAAGTTTTTACTTAGGATGGTTATCAGTAATATTACCCCAACTTAAGTCCTTTATTTATTTTTAATTTTTTCTTTTTATTGAAAGTAATTTGCTACATGCAATAAAAAAAACAAAACAAAATAAAAGAGCATGAGAAACAGATACATATGCAGACACACACACATACACACACATGCACACACACATACACACACACATACACACACATACACATACACCCACAAACCATAAAAAACAGGAAATTGGAAACCATAATAGGTAAACAAAAGACAATAATATTAAAAATGGCTGAACACAGCAATGTGAGAGAAAATATCTCTAAATATACCACTGAATTCATTTTGTGTTGCCATTTACTGCTGGAAATAGGTCCTCCCTTTTAAAAATGTTTCTCGTGTTTTGTTTTGTACATTTTTCCTTTTCCCTATTTTTTTTTATTATTATTCTGGTTTGTTTGTTTGTGTTTCTGTTGGCCTGTTTGTTTCCTAGGGAGAGAGAGAGGGAGGTTTTGAACTGGACTGGTGGTGTCTTAGTCAGTGTTCTATTGCTGTGAAGAGAAAACGTGACCACAACTCTTATAAAAGGAAGATTGAACTGGGACTTAGTTACAGGATTGGATTAGTCCATTATTAGCATGGTGGGAAACATGACAGCACATAGTCAGTCATGGTCCTGAGAATTCTGTATCCAGATCTGAAGACAGTAGAAAGAGGGAGACTCTGGGATGAGCTTAAGCATTTGAGACCCCAAAGCCCACCCCAGTGACAAACTTCCTCCCAAAAGATCACAAGTCCTAATCCTTTCAAACAATGCCATTCCCTAGGAATCTATGGGGACCATTTTCATTCAAACCACTACAAGAGGAAAGGTGGGGAAGTGTTCAGGCTGATACTTTGTGGGGGTGGGATGGAGTGGGCAAAAGAATCCAGAGGCCTTCTTCACCATTTGTGCTGCTATCATTTATCCTGAGGCTTAGGCCTCTGAGGCTTCATTCATGAAATTAAGAGACCAAACACAAGGTTGTCTCTAAAGCTGTATTCATTGCCTTCTTGTTTTATTGAAAATTGATATTTTTTTTATACAAGGTATTCTGATTATGGTTTTCCTTCCCCCAACTCCTGCTAGATCCTTGCCATCTCCCCAGCCACTCAAATCCACACCCTTTCTTCTGTCTCTTACTAGGAAACAACAGGCATCTAAAAAAGAACAGAAACAAAACAAAGAAACTAGTAATCAGATAAAATAAAAACAAACTCAGTTGAATAGGACAAAACAAACAAACAAAAAGACAGACAGGATAAAAGAACCAAAGAAAAGCATAAGAAATACACGTAGACAAAGAGACACACAATCACTCAAACAGAAATCCCCAAAAGACACAAAATCTGAAACCATGATATCTAAGTAAAAGACTATAGGATAAAAATACCCCAGCAAAGCACTAGGAGACAAACAAAATGAAACAAAAAAGACCTCAAAAAATATGATGGCCATCTATACCACTGGGCGTAGTCAAGCAGTCTATGAAACCATTGTGTTTCTACTGGAAATTCTGTGTGTGTGTGTGTGTGAGAGAGAGAGGGGGGGAGGGGAGGGGAGGGGAGGGGAGGAGGGAGGGAGGGAGGGAGAGAGACTTGGAGGGAAACATCATGGTTCTCAAAGCATTCTAAAAATGACATTAGTTTTGCCTTGAAACTTCTGTTCTTTGATAGCTGAGTTTTGGGCTATGAAGCTTACTTATAAAATATACACTTGCACATTCATAGCAGGTAGGAGGGGAATCTAATTCTTGTATCTACAAGGTCCTAACCAGATAACATACTCAGTGTCATTTTGACATCCATTTATGGATTATATTAGTAACTTTACACATTGATGGAACAAGTTCCCTTACAAAAGTGACTTACAAAAGAAAGGCTTTATTTTGGCTCCTACCTTGAGGGTATCTTACCGTGGGCAGACATAGTGGCAGGAGCTTGAGGAGGCTGATCATGAAGCATCTGCATAGAGTTATATTAATACTAACAATCTTTTTTTTTCTTTCATTCTGTCTAGGACCCCAGCCCATGGAATGGTGCCCCCAATAGTTAAAGTAGGCCTACCAACCTCAGTTAACCTAACCTTAGTAATCCCTTAAAGTCATGCCCAGATTTTTATTTATGAGGTGGCCTAGATCTTATAAAGTTGATAATAAATATTAAGCACCACAGGGATATAGACAGGAGAAAGGAAATGAGAAGGCCTTCTATAGCTATTGGCTTCCAAGGTACCACTGAGACAAAAAGATCAATAGGTCAGCTTCCTCTGTGACAAATGTCATTAATACTATGATAAACAGAAAAATTAAAAAATAAATTTCAAAATATCAGCCTTACAGTGGAAAATCCCAAGCTGCCTGTAAACTCATTTTCAAGCACAGTGCTTCCCATGACTAATTAGAAATAAACCATCACTGACCTTTCAGAAACTGATAATGATCCACAGGCTGTGTGATACTGGTTAAAGGGTAAATCAATGGTGACAGCTTCACACTGGCCACAGAACGAAAGGGTGGACCCATGACAAAAATACAGTTATCACATATTTCCCCGCTCAAAACTGATCAAAATCATAGGCGAACTGGCAGCAGTAATTACTGCTAATTATTCATGCCTTGCCCAAAGCTAAGATGGCTCCAATGGACACTTATACAAGGAGTTACAGCAAAGTCTCTCTATGTAGCCCTGGCTGGCCTGGAATTAACTTTATGGATCTGCCTTCCTCTACCTGCCAAGTGCTGGGATTAGAGATGCATGCCATTATGCCCAGCTATTCCTTCCCATCTTAAACGCTGTTTGAATTCTAGGTCACAAAGAGCCACTCTTACCTGAACATTTAAATAATATTGAGGTTAAATTGTTCCTCCATGGTTGGTAAGTAAAGGTTAGCGAGCTGCTTTCCTGCACTAGGCCAGGTCACCTTAATTTTGTGTCTTGGTGAGGAAAATCTGTAAAGAACAAATGCTTTCGGCACCCAGCTGTTTTTCTAGTCTTTCCACCTTGTCCTCCAGAGAGCATCCTGTTAACTTGAACTCTATTAAATGCACCTTTTTCTTTCTCTCTCCCTCCTCCAGGTATCACAGTTCTCAGTCTCATCTGCCCTGTCCATTTCTAACAACAGTAAAGTATCTCGCAGTTCCTTTCTGTATCAGCTTTTAAATTCTTTTATTAGGGATATGAAGAACCTGCAGAGGTGATTTTGTTTCCCTAGAGACAGTTTGAGGATTAAAGAATTGATTACAAACGTGCAGATGTCTGATACATATACAAGGGAATAATGAAGCACCCCGGGGCTAGTTGGTGGGGAAAGAAGGGTTATTTTCAATTTATTGGCCTGAAAGTACAAGTGTATCTTTTATATGCCATTACTACAGTCTGAACAAGAGAGGCATGTCCTTAAAAAGAACAATGACTTTGGGATCAGAGTTGCAGCTCTTCTCATGTGACCCTCTCAGAAAACAAGCTGGGGAAATAGACACTCTATCCTTAGCAACTGCTCAAATTTCCCTTCACTGTTCTCTAATAGCTGAGTTCAAATGAAAACCAGGGTCAAGGGAGCCTACAGAGACAGAGGTGCATGTCTCTGGATGGGCAAAAGGAAGCCATAGAGCCAGGGAAGAAGGAGTACATCAAAAGGAAGTATCAGACTTCTGGAGACAACCGGCCTTCCCCTGCTGTTGATCCAGACCTTGCACAAGGCTCTGTTCCTTAATCCTTTTATTTAGAGGACCAACCTAAACCTGCCTTTGGGAATTCTTGGTAGAAATGACAACTAAAATTGAAAGTAAAACATTGTGCAGGCCTAAAGTGCCATATAGATGCTCAATATTTGTGAGTGCATCTTTGAATCCTAGAAATGCAATGCCAAGAGCAGGGCATGGATCTGTACCGTAGGATTGACCCTGAGATCCTTATGGAAATAATCCATATATGAAGGATGTCTTGGCTGCCTCCTGGACATCTGTGCAAGAAGAAATCTGTGTTATCTAGTGCAGACAGTGTTTCCTATGGCTGTGAGATGGCAGAACCGCTGACTGACAAAGTGAAGATCTCAATACAAGGCTGATCACATTTTTTTAATCACCATTATTTACTTCTCCAATAAAAATCCTCCCTATTGTTATTATGGTACTGGCAATTGGCAAACCAAAATGTAGATCTGACCCATATTCCTTTAGATTCTGTTTCTGAGGCCTAGAATCTGGTCATTCTTTAAAAAAACACTGTTCCAGGAGAGTTTTTTTATTTTTCGACCAGGATGATTTTGAAAACAAAAAACAAAACAACAATCTTATTATGCCTGTTCAGTCCTGTCCTCTGCTACAAAAGGAAATGATTTAGAGAGAAGAAGAAGAGCAGGGAGGCTGATCACTCCTTAAGGGAGGAATTGATCCTGTAGTCCAAAGTATCATTAATCAGCAGACCAACCCAGTGGTGTGTGTGTGTGTGTGTGTGTGTGTGTGTGTGTGTGTGTGTGTGTGTGTGTGTGTTTCTCTGTCCCCCCCTCCCCTGGTGTCACTTGAAAATTCTCTTGATTTCTGCCATTGCAGTCACATGTTCCAAAGCAGTTAGGAACTATGTGTCAACATGAGTACACCAGGTAACTAACCTGACTGTTCAGCACAGAAGCCAGCTCCGGGACTTACTGTATTTCTCCTCCTCTTGTTAGCTGACTCAAAGGATCCATGAGCCCAAGATTCCTCCTTTATGAAAAATGAAATGTGCAACTGAGGCCTTGGAGGACTTAGTGATGGCGTTCTTCTCATTCCAAAGCTTGCATAAGATGATGCATCAAATAAATGAAAGTTGCCTTTCCTAATTTTTAAGGGAACGGAGGACTTGATAAGCAGCCTTATCGATTTTTCATCTGGCCCTTCCAACTTCATTGCGATGCCTTCCCAGAACCCTAGGATCCTGTCAACCACTTTCAGAAAAATCATTGCAAGACAAGAACTTTAAATTTAGCTCCTATTTAAAGCCCATTTCAATTCCACTTGGAGACATATTAAACTAGTAACAACAATTGTCTTTTGAGCTATCAATTTGAAGTCATTTCAAAGAAAATTCACCATCTAAAAATATCCAAATATACAATGAGAATTAATAAAGCCATTTTGATGAATTGTGGGATTTTGGAAAGGAGACTATTTGAAGTACAAAGCCAGAAAAAAAATAAGTGAATTAAAGAGACCATAACATCCTAAAGAGGGTAGAATACAATGGTCTTTGGATTCTTTGCCAAGGGAAAGAATTACAATGCTAAATGAAGTAATCATATTCCATTCATAACACCTGTAATTGCAAATGTAATAGATCCCTCCATCTAGGCTGGGCTGGATTGAATTTCAGTACTCTTTCCATTATGATTTCTGAGTTCAGCATTTTGATAGTTTGGGTCAAATAATTTGTCTTGTGCAGCTAATTTATGCATCGCAAGGTGTTTAGAAGTATCTATCATCTCTGGACAGTATGCGGCACTAGCATACTCTCCCAGAGTGACAAAAGGAAGTAACTCCTAGACGTTGCCCAGTGTTCCCCGAGTGGAGAAGACACTAGCAGTCAGGAATTACTGGTCTATTTAAAGAAACTGGTGGGCAGGATGTTATGAGGGGTGCTTTTCTAGAATCACACAGCTCATCTGTCCTCTGTCACTTGTTTCTAAACTTACTGTCTTTTCCTGTGCAGTGTAGTTAGAACAGAACACATTCTTCCATTTATATTTTACTAATATATATGAATGTAGCAACAGTGATCTCATGTAATATTCCACATTCCTTTTAAAAGTAAGTTTCTAAGACATGCTTTCTCAATAGACAGGACCCTGTCTACGGGGGAAGAATTTGCAGCAAGGATAGAGTCAGACATACATTCAGCTAGCATTAATTACTTGAAAAGATATTATGATAGAATTGAGCTCAGGGCCTTTAAATGTACTGGTCTCGACAGTTAATGTCTTTATAAAAAGAATTCTTTAGCCCACAACTAATTCAGCTATTTGTAAGCTTTGATGCCTCCTGTATGTTCCCTACTTAATATTTTTCTGTTGAATTTTTAACAGCTATTTAGAGAAATTAGCTATTAGTTTAAAAAAAATCTCATCTGGACAATAAATTTCTAGACCCAGAAACTAAAACCATGCCCTATAATTCTGAGCCTTGATTGGACTGGTATTGGAAAGGGAATTTATTGCTTTGAAGAGGTATAGAATCAATACACTTGGAGTAATGTGTTGGTAACCATGCCAACACAACTTACATACAAAGCTAGAGGGTGAAGTGGTTCTAAAATAATTGACAGAAAGATAATTAAGTCTAGTTGTGTCAAGACATGAGATAAATGATGATTCACTTGAAGCCCTCTGGTACTTCTTTAGCTGACAAAAATAAAAGCAAGCATAGTAAACAGCAAATCTAATAAATGATTCTTCTAGACAGAGCTTCTTTAAGAGGAGACTTTCCTGTTACTTTATGTTCCCCTTTTACATTTGGGTTTTAGCTCATCCAATTTCTTTTCAAAGACTGTAAGGGACTCATTTAGTTCACGTTTAAGATTTCCAAATGAGTAAACATGCAAGAACGTCAGGACATTAGGTTCAAACACGATCAGACTGTAAAGTGTTGAACTTGCCTTTGATGGTTGTCCTTACTCAGTATCCTTTTCTGAATCATTTTCTGTTTAATGTGCCCTTCAGTGAAAGATGTCCCAAGAATGACCCCTAGGCTATGCTTTATGCCAGCAGTTCAAACCCAGATATCACTACTCCTGAGAAGAATTAGACTCTCCAAGCTGTAGATAGATTTCATAGTACTAAGGGAATAAATTTTTATTACTTCAAATTCTGCATTCACTCTTTCCTAAAATTGATTCATCTAAAATGTCTGTAGTTGACATGTCAATCATCCTTCTTCTTCATCTTTTTCTAGGTCACAAATCTAGATTTTAATATGGTCCCAAACTGACTAGATTCTCTTTAAGTTCCAAGTTTCTATAATACCTTTAAACATTTACTCTTGGAAATATAAGAAATATAAACTGGAGGTCATAAAAATAACCCAGGAGAGTGAATTCCATCAACAGATGCAGAATTTTGCTAGTCTATGTAGTACTTGCCTGAGTATCAATGTCATAGTAGAAAGTAAATACCATGTACACTCTTTCTAAATTGGCATCTTCACTCTGTAGATGGTTTAATATGTAATATATCAACATACATACTCCCTAAATAATGGTTCATAAACCATTAGAAAAATTCAGAGTTGCCCTAGCACTCATGTTCAGCTTCATGGTGTCAAGCTACCATGAAATTCCTTCAAAAATTTACAGCATCTTTTTAAAAAGCTTTTGATGGTGTGCACAGTTAAACTGCTTCAATATAGTCTACTCCAATGGCAAATTACTCAGAGCCATGAACAATAAAACCTCAAGGTTTTAATCCTTACCACACTCATGGGACCCTTTTGAAATGAGGCTGTGTTTCCAGAACGCCTGGAGCAATTATGCACATGTAGATTGAAGCTCCACTTGTCATAGTCCTTGCTTGTTTATGGGAAATAAAAACATTATCCCCTCTGATCAAGCCTGATCTTTGAGGTGCTTCGGAAACAAGATAAAGTATTGCAGGATGTTTACCCTCTGCTAAAGAGACAGGACCTGGTTGGCATGTAAGCAACTTTTTGGTTGTTGTTTGTATGTGGGTTTTGTTCCCTTTAGCATGTCTGTCAGAATATATTCTCTTGAGTTCTGTAATAAATTATGCTATATAATGGTTTTGGTCCCAAGTTTAATCTGTAAACAATATGCTCACAGCTGGTGAATCTGTTGTCTTGCTTCTGGCTTACGATGTTCATTTTATTTAAGAATAACATCAATTCAGGGCTGTGGCTGCAAGAGACTCAATAAATGTGCTGTGTGAGTCCATAAACCCACAACCTGGCCTTGAGAACCAGGAGTGCTGAATTCTGAGGTTTGCTGGGGCCACTCTCCCACAACACATTTCTCTTCCTCTCTAGTGGCCATATGAGCAAAATCGGTTCCCACAACTTAATGGTAGTCAACAACACTACAAACATCAAAGTTTGAACAAAACATGCTTCCTTTGCTATGAATAATAACCAAAACCACAGCAAAATCATTTGTAGAAAGCTCTCAGTCCTGCTTTTTTCATGGAGTCACTGCGAGAGGTCAGATGGAGAAGAGTCCTAACCCTCAAATACTGGGATCCAGAAAGACTCAGAAATCAGTGTTCAGGAGCCAAGAGACAAGCATAATGAAAGAATGGGGATGGACTGATAAGATGACTCAGTGAGTCAGCTGTCAATCTGACAGACAACCACAGTTCAATTCCTGAGGAGCACAGAACCAATGGACTCCTGGAAGTTGTCCTCTGACCTTACCTAAGCTCATGGCATGTGTTTTTCCTTGCTTGCAAAAATGTAATTAAGAAAAATAGAATATGAGTTAGTTCTCAGAAGATGCAAAAGTGAGAGCTCCCTTCATCACTATTAGAGGGGAAAAAATGGGCTGCCAGGCATCAGTCTAGTTGATTTTGCAGAAAATCTGAGACTCAAAATGCCAAGAATAAAACTGTGCTTTACTTCATATTCTGTAATGCCAAATGCATGGTTTTGCCCTTATTCCCTGTTTAGTGGTTTAAGGTGAATTCTTCAGTTAGGGTACAACACACACCCATCCTCTACCCCATCCTCTACACTAAAAGTATTAGAAGTATATATGTAGTATTAGGTGTGCAAAAAGTATAAAATGATTTTGAGGTTTCACAGAAGAGACAATAAAATCAAGGGGACTTTGAATAATCTGGGGATGAACATTAAGTTTTCCTAAATGGTAACAGAGAGGCAGGCAGTTTATTAAGAAAAATAAAATAAAATTTCAAAGGGATGCATGTTTCAGAATTTAGAGATACATAGCTCCATCTGCCAAATTTACTTTCAAATAGGTCATCAAGAATATGTGGGCCTCTCTAGCACTTTGCTTCTTCGTAATCTCATGTGGTCTTCATTTACCATTGTCTCCTATTCCTTGTTCTCCCTCTCTGTTCTTGATCCAGCTGGGATCTCCTGCTCCCCCAAGCTCTCTTTCCCTCCACCCTCACCATTCATTACCCCCACTCATGTCCAGGCTGTTCATGTAGATCTCAGCCATTTTTCCGTGTCTTTCTTAGGGTCCTGTTTTCCAGGTAGCCTTCCTGGTGATGTGAGTAGCAGTCCAGTCATCCTTGTTCCACATCTAGCATCTTCCTATGAGTGAGTACATACCATATTTGTCTTTCTGAGTCTGGGTTACCTCACTCAGGATGATATTTTCTAGATCCATCCATTTGCCTGCAAACCTCATGATGTCATTGTTTTTCTCTGCTGAGTAGCACTCCATTGTGTATATATACCATATTTTATTTATCCATTCTTCAGTTGAAGGGCATCTAGGTTGTTTCCAGGTTCTGGCTATTACAAACAATGCTGCTATGAACATAGCTGAGCAAGTGCTCTTGTGGTATGATTGAGCAATCCTTGGGTATATGCCCAAGAGTGGTATAGGTGAATCTTGGGGGAGATTGATTCCCAATTTTCTAAAAAAGTTCCATATTGATTTCCAAAGTGGTTGTACAAGCTTGCATTCCTGCCAGCAGTGGAGGAGAGTTCTCCTAGCTCCACACCCTCTCCAGCATAAAGTGTCTTCAGTGTTTTTGATCTTAGCCATTCTGACAGGCATAAGGTGGTATCTAGAAATCCACAAAGATACCCCCACAATAGACTGCTAGTAATGGTCGAGAGACAGCCAGAACTGACCTACTCTGGTGATGGGATGGCCAAACACCCTAATTGTCGTGCTAGAAACCCCATGCAATGACTGAGGGATCTGGATGCAGAGATCCATGGCTAGGCCCTGGGTGGAGCTCCAGGAGTCCAATTAGTGAGAAAGAGGAGGGTTTATATGAGTGAGAATTGTTGAGACCAAGGTTGGATAAAGCATAGGGACAAATAGCCAAATGAATGGAAACACATGAACTATGAATCAATGGCTGAGGGGCCCCCAACTGGTTCAGGCCCTCTGAATGGGTGAGACAGTTGATTGGCTTGATCTGTTTGGGAGGCATCCAGACAGTGGGACCGGGACCTGTGCTCATTGCATGAGTTGGCTATTTGAAACCTGGGGCTTATGCAGGGTCGCTTGGCTCGGCCTGGAGGAGGGGACTGGACCTGCCTGGACTGAGTCTACCAGGTTGATCTTAGTCCTCAGGGGAGGCTTTGCCCTAGAGGAGGTGGGAATGGGGAGTAGGCCAGGGAGAAGGGAAGGGGGGCGGGAGGGGGGAGAACAAGGGAATCCGTGGCTGATATGTAGAACTGAATTGTATTTTAAAATAATAATAAAAAAGAATATGTGTTGTGTGATACAAGCTTTTTAAGTATGGGAAAATGCAAACAAACGTTGGAAGACTGAACTAGATTTATAGTGGTCATTGTACCATTCCTTCAGCTTTTTTTGTGTCTCAACATCCCAGTGACTAGAAGAGAGCATGCCAGGGCTCTCTTAAGAAAATAACTGAGGCTGGGCGGTGGTGGCACACGCCTTTAATCCCAGCACTCGGGAGGCAGAGCTAGGCGGATCTCCGTGAGTTCAAGGCTAGCCTGGGCTACCAAGTGAGTTCCAGGAAAGGCACAAAGCTACACAGGGAAACCCTGTCTCGAGAAACCAAAAAAAAAAAAAAAAAAAAAAAAAAAAACAACTGAGAGAATGAACTCATATATCTGTAACAGAAGGAGATTTACTAGAGTGACTTACAGGCTGTGTTCTCAACAGTCCAACAACAGTAGCCCCGTCTTCTAATGGAAGGGCCAAAGACCCAGAAGGTGCTAAGTCCAGAGGACTGGGTGATTCATCAGTTCCAATCTTATACTAGAGGCCCATGGATGTCCTAGAGAGCTGTCAGTTTTTAGTCCACATTAGAATCCTGAAAAAGAAGATTCTAACACAAGCTAAGGAATGGCTTTTGATGGATGAACTCATCAGTGAGTGAAGGCAAACACACAGAAAACATAAGTTTCCTTCCCTCTTTTTATGTAGGTACCATCAGAAAGTGTGGCTCAGTTTTAGGGTAGGGATTCTTACTTCAAATAATCCAACCATGAGAAATCTCTTGCCAGCACTCAAATGCTTCAGATTCAGTTACTTCCAAATGCAGTTAAATTGACAACCAAGATTTGCCATTATACCAGATGAGGCATGCAGTCCTGAGATAAATATCAAATTGGACAAAATATTTGGTGATTTATTTATCAACCAGGGAATCCTAATAAATTTAAAAAAATAGTTTAAAACCTATACTACATATAATAAAGTTTATATCCTCTACTTGTTTCAAAGTTTCATGGTAATTCAAGACTCATTTAGATACGGTTAGTTTTACACATCTTGAGTTGTGACTTGCTTAGAGAGAATATTTCCAGAGTGAACACACATCATGGTACTGGCTATAAGTCATCTCAACTGGGGCCTCCATCAACATGGCCTTCGGGAGGCAGGCAGGTGCAGAAATGCCATCAACAGTGACAGAACAGGAAAAAGGGAAAAGCTAGATACTGTCAAAGTTGTCAGAAGAGAACTGTACTTCTGCAAAACTATAAGATATAACTACTAGATCATTAGTGGATGATTCAGTAAGAATTTACTTACTCAGCATTGTGGGAAATATATTAAAAGTTTGGAAGGAGCTAAAACTTCTAATTTTTTTCTTTTTCTTTCTTTTTTTTTAAAGATTTATTTATTTATTATGTATACAGTGTTCTGTCTGCATGTATCCCTGCAGGCCAGAAGAGGGCACCAGATCTCATTACAGATGGTTGTGAGCCACCATGTGGTTGCTGGAAATTGAAGTCAGGACCTTTGGAAGAGCAAGCAATGCTCTTAACCTCTGAGCCATGTCTCCAGCCCCAAAAACTTCTAATTTTTAAGATTTATTTACTTTATTTTTTGTGTATAGCCTATGTATGTGCACTTTGTATATTCAGTTTCTCCAAAGGTTAGAAGAGGGTGGAACCAGAGTTAGGGATGGTTGTAAGCCAGCATGTGGGTTGTGGAAACTGAACCAGGATGTACTTCAAGAGTAACAAGCTCTAATGACAGCTGAATTTTTTTCCGATCTATGAAGAAGCTAATCTTAACTGGAGAATGAAGGTTAATATGCACCATGCACATGAAAAAATACAAGATTACACATAATGAACACAGGTACATATTTATATCTCTTTTACAGAAGGTAAATGGATGCCCTAAATCTAAGCAGTTTACTTCATTGAACATACATTTTCTTTTTTACTGTCCCTTGTGATACTAATGATAGCTTAGTTCCTCCATTTCCATATGATCTTTATCTTTACTATTAGATTTGAAATTATCATATTGATTGTTATATATTTAAATTTTTGTTACATCATTTTATTATTTGTGCATCCCTGTGTGTACGTGCACACACTTTCATACAAAATTCATGAAAATAAGAGCTAGTTATTAATTTGTATAAAGTAAAGATAGAAGGGGGACTGGAGAGATGCCTCAGTGGTTAAGAGCACTGGCTGCTCTTGCAGAGGACCTAGGTTCAATTCCCAGGACCCATATGATGGCTCACAATTGTCTGTAACTACAGTTCCAGGAGACACAACACGGTTCCACAGGCAAAACAAGACATGTATGCACATTAAAAATAAATAAATAATAAAAAGATAAAGATAGAATGTTCATTTCCCCAAAGTAAAAATAGTCTAATTTGTTTAAAAATTTTTTGTGATACTATCAGTTGAACCCAGAGCCTGCACATGATGGGCAAGTGATCTACCACTGAGCTGTTCCATCAAGCTCCTATTTTTCCAAATTTTATATAATCAGAAGAAATTATGGATTCCATATAAACTGGTATTGAAATATTGAAATAATTTTTGTTCCCGTTTTGCATATGAAGTAACTGAGGCAAAGGGATGAAAAGCTCAGTTTGTCAAGTAGAATACTAAATGACAGACAACTCTAGTATCTCTATGATAGACTGCTTTTGAAACTGTTGGTTCCCATTAGTCTCATTTACACTGGTGGTTCCAGGCTTGGGATCAGCCTGGCCAGTGGAGAGGTGACATTTTACAATCAAGAGGTCTCTTCACCTAAACTATTTAGCCAGATCAGATATGGCCAAGTGTAATTTCTAGATTACAAATTGCGATGTATCAATGATGGTTGATGAGTCACATTCTCTTTCCTTCATGTGAGAACAGTGGCATTTTCCAGTTGACTTCACTTGACTCTGAAACACCTTGAAAAGCCTTGGCTCAGGGAGGGTTCACATGACTTTGGCTGCATCTCATGCTCAGCTGGATCCTCTGTGCCAGTCAAGTTTTTGAGCTCCATTGTTCCCTTTAAGAAACTGTGGATGGGGCCTGAGATTTGCTGCTCATGTGATGCCAATGGGCATTGAGACACTGTGGTTTAATAGGCTTTTCTGCATTTGCTAGGCTGTTTTTTTCTCCAGTGCCAGCAGGGTGGGGCTTCCAGGGGGGTCCTTGTGTGGAATCAGAAGACAGATGCTTTTCTGCTTCTCATTTTAGTTGCTTTGCTTTGTTTTCCTTTTCAATTTACAGCTGTCTGGGCATAAAACACTTGGTGGTGTTTAGCTAATATCTTAGACTGGAGGCTAAATGAATGTTTTCAGACCTTTCCTTCGCTAACTGATTTTTTTCCAGTCTAAGAGTACAAAAGCAGATGGCATAAATTCATCTCTGTATCAGTTTCATTTTAAATGAGTGGGCACACTCATTTAAATCTAATATTGTGGTTAGTGTGTGTGTGTGTGTGTGTGTGTGTGTGTGTGTGTGTGTGTGTGTTAGAAACAGCCAAGATTCATGTCTCACATGTAATCTGATGGCATTCTCAGCCTTTGTGTTGGTGGAAGCTAGAGATTTGTTAGGTAAATCCCTCTGTGTTTTCCTGATAGTCACAAGAAAGCCATTTCAAATGCCATGTTGGGGACTGTATGGCTAAAGATAGTACAAGATAATTTGTCTAAGAACCTGCAATATATATCTATTTTCTATAATTACAGAAGTTGTCTTTAGTCAATCAGATGTTCAGAATCTTTCACCCCAGTGAGGCTGTTTTTTCTCAAGGAACTTTAGTTCATAGGTGCTTGCCTGCCTAGCATGTGTGAGGCTTTATTTTCAAACACACACACACACACACACACACACACACACACACACACACACACACACACACAAATCAGAAACTGATGACTCAAATCTAACTTCAAATCTCAAACCTTAATAGACATGGTAGCACCAAGAGAAACCCTAAAGGATCTCCTACACTCCAAACATAAACATGCTTACCTCTATTATGAAGAAGCAATCCAATTCTACTTGGTAATCTGGATCAATCACCCCTCCTAGCACTGTTATTCCTTTCTTAGCCTGTTGGCTTAAGGGAATCGGAAGCCCAAAGTAGCCAGAGTGAAGTCTGAGATTACAGTCAGTGGAGCATTTGTTGTGTCTCATGACAGGGGCAGTTCACACTCTGGAGCAAAAACTTCTGGGCCAGAAGAATTTAAGGTCTCAGGAACAGAGAGAAAACCTTTTTCTAGTGTGTCACTAGGGGTGATAGTGAATAGAACTATTCCCCTTTATAGTCCTTGATCTCTTGACTCATGAATCCTGGCTATAAGAGAAACCATACCATATATTGGATACCGATTCAAAGCATGTACTAAATTCTGGAGAATCCTACCCCAGTCCTTCAGGCTGCTGTTATAATTGGCACTATAATTAAGTCTTCAAAAGGCTATTCTATCTATCAGGCCAGCTGCTTGAGTATGGTGGGGAACTTGGGAAGATCAGTGGATTCTATGATCATGGGTCTACAGTAGCATTTCTCTGTCTGTGAAGTGACTTCCTTAGTCAGAAACAAGACCATGTGGGATACCATGATGGTAGATAAGTCCACATATGGTTTTGGCAGAAGCAATGCATGCAGGAAAGGTAAATTCATAAATGGAATAAGTATCTACTCCAATAAGGACAAAGTGTTATCCTTTCCAGGGAGGAAATGGTTCAATGTAGTCAACCTACCACCAAGTTCCTGACTGATCAATATTATCAGAGTTCATTGTTGTCCTTTACCATATTCTGAGATGCTGGGAGTTGTTTAATTTTATAATGGAGCTTATTTTTTTCCTTTGTCAATTAATCCAGAGATGCTAGGAACAACCAATCATTTTCACCATTTCCCTTATTTTTCCAAAAATTGTCAAAAGTTTTGTAAATAGAGTAACCAAATCTGTTGCCTCACACAACTAGTCAATCAAAATAATCAAATGCATTTCTTTATAAGTTTTTAAAATAGTTCACACCATGGCCAATAAATACTCTCTGAGCTTCTAGGGGAGGTTTCAGTGAATGTAGGTGTTGCCAAATTGGAAACACGATTGCAAATACTTTAAAAAAAATCATCCTTTGTTTTACATCTAGTATCCTCCTATGAGTGAGTACATACCATGTTTGTCTTTCTGAGTCTGAGTTACCTCACTCAGGATGATTTTTTCTAGTTCCACCCATTTTCCTGCAAACCTCATGATGTCATTGTTTTTCTCTGCTGAGTAGCACTCCATTGTGTATATGTCCCACATTTTATTTATCCATTCTTCAGTTGAAGGGCATCTAGGTTGTTTTCAGGTTCTGGCTATTACAAACAATGCTGCTATGAACATAGCTGAGCATGTGCCCTTGTGGTATGATTGAACATTCCTTGGGTATATGCCCAAGAGTGGTATAGCTGGATCTTGGGGGAGATTGATTCCCAATTGGAAACTAGATGTAAAACAAAGAATGACTAGACTCCTACTCACAACTCCAGGGAGGCTAACTAGAAAATAGGACCCTAAGAAAGACACAAGGATGGCCCAATGACAGAGAAATGGATGAGATATACATGAGCAAACTGGATGTGGGGGGGGTAATGAAGGGCAAGAGTCGAGGGAAAGAGAGCTTAGGGGAGCGGGAGACCCCAGCTGGATCAAGAACAGAGAAGGAGAACAAGGAAAAAGAGACCATGATAAATAAAGACCCCATGGGAATAGGAAGAAGCAAAGTGCTAGAGAGGTCCCCAGAAATCCATAAAGATACTCCCATAACAGACTGCTGGCAGTGGTTGAGAGAAAGTCTAAACTGACCCTACTCTGGTGATAGGATGGCCAAACACCCTAACTATAGTGTTAGAAACCTCAACCAGTGACTGATGGAAGCAGATGCAGAGATTAATGGCCAAGCCCCAGGTGGAGCTCTGGGAGTCGAGAAAGAGGAGGGATTGTATGAGCGAGAATTGTTGAGACCAAGAATGGAAAAAGCACAGGGACGAATAGCCAAACTAGTGAAAACACATGAACTATGAACCAATAGCTGAGGAGCCCCCAACTGGATCAGGCCCCCTGGATAAGTGACACAGTTGATCAGCTTGAACTGTTTGGGAGGCACCCAGGCAGTGGGACTGGGACCTGTCCTTAGTGCATGAGCTAGCTGTTTGGAACCTGGGGCCTATGTAGGGACACTTTGCTCAGCCTGGGTGAAGGGAGGAGGGGACTGGACCCACCTGGACTGAATCTACCAGGCTGAGCTGAATCCCCAGGGGAGTCCTTGCCCTGGAGGAGATGGGAATGGGGGGTTTGGGCTGGGGGGAAGGAGCGGGAGGAGGGAGGATAGGGGAATCCGTGGCTGATATGTAATATTAAAACAAATTATTAAAAAATTCATCCTTATACTTCTGTTACTCAAGAACTACTTCTGGTTTCAAATCTGTATTAGTCAGTGTTCTCTAGAGGAACAGAACTAATAGAATGAATCTATATATAGATATATAAAGAGAATTTATTATAGTGGCTTACGGGCTGTGGTCCAGCTAGCCTGCAATGAATGCCTGCCAATGGAAGGTCCAAGAATCCAGTAGTTGTTCAGCCCACAAAGCTGGGTGTTTCAGTAGGTCTGGAATCATCAAGAACTAGTCTCTAATGTCAGTGAGGGAATAGACTTGCCTATAGGAGTGAAGGCAAGGAGGTAAAAAGAGAGCTTCCTTCGTCTGTGTCTTTTATTTAAGCTACCAGCAGAAGTTGTGGCCCAGATTAAAGGTAGATCATCCCACCTTAAAATATCTGGATTAAAACTGGGCCTTTCCACTTGAAATGATTGGATTTGTTTAAAAAAAAAAAATCCCTCACAGGTGTATCCAAATGCTTAGGCTTTAGTTAATTTCGGATATTGCCAAGTTGACAACCAAGAGTAGTCATCACCATTGCTATGCCACTGGGAACAGAACTGAAGAGACAGCTTGACAGTGAAGGGTGCATACCTGAGTTTGTTTCCCAGCTTCGATGTAGGGCCACTCACATGGCAATAAGGAAGCTCCAAGAGAACTATTGCCCTCTTCTGGACTCTGTAGGCACTGCACTCACATTCACACACCCTACCCCCTCCATGCACACATACATAATTAAAAATTAAAATTCAATTTTTAAAATTTTAACAGTATTATCACTTTGTTACCTTGGAAATCAAGAACAGTGGCAGTAGTCTGTGCTGTTTCAGGTGCCGCCCCCCTCATAAATAACTCAGAGAGGTGACCATGTCTGGCACTGAAAATTTCTTTTAATAACCCATGTATTATGGGAGCAGTATTATTCATCAATGTAGAATACTTCTATTCAAACACTTTTAAAATATACTTTTATTAGCTTCCAAACTAGTAGAGTTCTATTAAGCTTCTTCTCACATGCTTAGTTTGGCCTCACCTAGACCCACTGCTTTTCCCCACACCACTCTTCCCATGACTGTTTCAGTATTCTTCCCATGTTCTTCTGTGTTATATGTGCTCTACTGTCACCTAATATTATATATATATTTAACTTGGATTGCTATGTCATAGGTTCCCAAGTAGCTTCATCATGACATTTTGGTTCAGGACACAAAGAAATCAACCATCTTAGTTTTTTATTAAATTCTTTTTGTATATTATACTTAGATGGTATCACCAAGACAGATTGAAAGTAGTAGTACAGAGCTATAGTAATATATAACATGATGATATTGAGAGATCAATCTTGAACTGGAGGAAACTCTCCATTTGCTAGATTTCATAGTCCTGGAGGGTGCTATCCGTGCTGCTGGGGAGGAAGAGAACAGATAATTGTCTTATACAGCGATGGGCCCTGCATGCTGCAATTCTGACCTTCTAGAGAAGAGGTACCCATTGTACAATGGTGTCATGACTGTTTATAAGAATTACCAAGCACTTTTACTGATTGGAATTGAGGCCTGCTCCTCTGGAGGGAGTTCATGTCTGGCAATGTAAACACAGTCAAAATCAATGGCTAGGGAAATTATGGGCCCTGGGCTGAATCTATTGATGTTTTTCTAAGTGGTTATGTTGTCAAAATGCTCTCTCTCTCTGTCTCTGTCTCTCCTCTTCCTCCCTCCCATTGTCTCTCTCTATCTCTATCTCTCTGTCTGTGTCTCACTCTGTGTGTGTGTGTGTGTGTGTGTGTGTGTGTGTGTGTGTGTGTATGTGTGTGTGATGTAAGTATACATTACTGCTGCTCTCAACTTTGGTCACAGAAAATTCTTTTTGAAGTTGGTAGTGGTTATTACAGAGACATACTAGCATTCACAGTGCTGTAAACAAAGGACTGAATGCTCAGCCAGGGATGGGATGACTATATCACTCCCCAACCCCAAGGCATCATGGAAGAGAGGGCAGAAAGAGTGGCAAGGATGGAGGATGGAGAGATGTGCTGTGGAATGCTGTTTTCTGGAATGATGTGGCTGTTGCACATATACACACACAATAGTTTTTGCCTACACAAGACTTTCACGACATCAAATCAGTTAAAAATTCCAACATGGACTGGAGAGGCTACAGGGTTTCCACCCCAGTTGAGATACGGTGTGCACGCTGTTAATGTCAGACAGGCAAGGGAGAGTCACTTTTCTTTAGGAGTGTGGCAACTGGTAGGTCCCATACCCCAGTAGAGGAATCATCACTCATGCTCACAGAGGTAAAACTAAGTAAATAAATAATTATAGAAGGAAGAAAAAAGAGTGTAGGGATGACTCAAAAATTAAGAGTGCTTGCTACTCTTGTAGCAGACGTGAGTTTGTTTCTTAGCATGCACATCAGATAGCTCACCACTGCCTCTTCCAGGGGCTCTGACACTCCCTGGCTTCTGAGGACATCTGTATGTATGTAGTACACATAAACACACCCAACACACATACATACACCTAACTTTCAAACTAAATGAATACATATTTTAAGAAAGGATAAAGCAAAGTTGGGAGGGAGAGGATATGAGTCCTGGGCAACTTTGAGAAGAGACCATGATCATGATGTGCATATTATTTTCTAAGGATAAACAAAAATTTAAAAAAAATAATCCAGGACTCAAGTCAAAGAGAGAAGAGGGATTCTATGAGCAAGGGGCATCAAGATCCTGATGGGGAAACCTACAGGCATAACCAAATCAAACTAGTGAGAGCTCTGAAAGTTGGATCAACAGTTGTGGAGCCATGCATGTGACTGGACTAGGCCCTCTACATAGCCAAACAGTTGTGTAGCATGATCTGCTTAAGGGCCCCCTTGGCAGTAGGATCAGAATCCATTCCTGGTGCATGAGTAAGTCTTTTGAAATCCACTTCTATGATGGGACACCTCGCACAGCCTTGAGGCCGGCGGAAAGGGGCTTGGGGCTTGGACTTGCCTCTACTAAATGTACCTCTCCATGGGAGGCCTTACCTTCTTGTAGGAGGGAATGGGAGGGTGGATTGGCAGGAGGAGGCTGGAGGGGCAGGAAGAGGGAAGAGGGGGACTTTGGTATGTAAAATGAATAAATTTTTTTTCTTTATAAAAAAAGAATTATAAGCCTTTTAAATACTATCAAGAATGACAGATATAAATGTGATTCTAAACTACTGAGGTTCAATTGCTATTTTTCACAGGGGCCCATTTCACAGAGGGGAAAAATAGGGTTTAAGGAAGAATGGTGGTAGAGATGTAATAGAACATGTTTAATATGAAAGTGAAAGAGGTACCACTAGAGGCAGAACTGCACATTTGGCCAGGAGTGGCAGGGATGTGGGGTGTGGGGGAGAGAAGCTGAGGTGAGGGGGAACGTCCATGACTAAGTATTTAGGAATATTCCAATATTTTATAAAGTAACCCATTATTTTATCTGTTAATGAAAAATAAATAAATAATATTTTCAGTGGAGCAATGAATTAAAAAAAGGTTCTCCTATAATTTCTATAGGCACTATATCTCAGTCTGAACATATTAAATTGAAATACATTAAATTTGCATATAAATCTTCATATATTTCTAAGTGATGGATTAAAATGCTTCACAAGAAAAGTGCTTCAAGGGCATGCTAGCTAAATTTGAGACCTAAAGATCTACCTGGACAATCCTGGACCTGTGTGATCATGATTACCACTTATTCTTATTCTGTTGCCACCACATTCTTTGACACATTTGAATATGAAATGTCCCAGATAGGCTCAGGTGTCTGAACAGTTTGTGTTGATATTTTGGAGTTCTGTGCAATTTCTGTCTTACTGTCTGTTTTTCTGTTGGTGTGGAAACATACCCTTGCCAAATGACTTAAGAGAGTAAAGGTTTACTGTGGATCACACAGATTATGTACATCCTATATAAGGGAGCAAAATAAAGGAGAAAGAAACTGAGAGCAGATGGTCACAGGGCATCCATGGTCAAGAAGCAGGAAAGAGATTAATGAACACATGCTAGCACTCAACTAGTTTTCTCCCATTTCACATAGTTCGGGATCTCCTACCAAGAGAATGATCCCACTCATAATTAAGATGGGTCTTGCCACATTAATTAATAACACCAAGACAATCCCTCAAAGACATTCTCAAAGGCTAACTTTAATCCAGATAATCCCCCTCAAATGTACCCAGAAGCCTCCCTCACGAGTGAGTCCAGATTCTCTCAAGATGATAATCAACACTGACCATCTCAGATGTTAAATTTTCTATCAGTTTAAGAGCCACAATTAAAGTATTTTCTTATTTCCAAAGCAATTTTAGTGTTTTAAAAATAACATTTTTGACTGGAAAACAGCTCAGTTCAGAAAGTGTCTTCTTTCCTTCTTCAGATCCCCAGAACCCATTTTATAAGTTGCACATTGCATAATGTGCCTCCAGCTCCAGCCTTTAGGTAAGGGGTTTGGCGATAAGTCGATCCTTTAAGTTCATTAGTTGGCCAGCCTGCCCAAATTGATGAGCTTCACATTTAATGAATCTAAAATTAAACTCGAAGACTCACTGAAGAAAGTACCCAACACTGACCTCCATATACATGCATGTGCCCTTGCATGTACATGTACACACAATGCAGGTATATACACACCACCATGTATGCTACCCCACACACCAATAGCATATAAAACAATGGGTTTTGTTGCAGCTTCTTCATTTATACTTTGTTTTATTGCTCCTCTTCCTTCACATCTCTCCCCACTCTCACCTTTGCCACTTAGTCACTTTATTCCATATTTTCTTTCATGTCATATGATTTGATTACCCTCTTTCATTTCTGCATCCCCAATTTTCTCTAAATCTTCCCCCCCCCCCGTCACATACTATCCTTTAATTTAGAAAATAATACCTTATATTTTGGGTTTACGTTTGGTCACCCATAAATTGAACTAAATATTCTCATATTAAAACATTATTTTTACTATGAATTAAATTTTATAATGAATTCAAAGTGTAGTATTTCCCTCATCTCTCCATCTTTGGTTTCTTTTCATTAGTATAATCAGCTAAGAACGGCAAGATTTGCTTTGTGTGGTGGTGACAATGTTAGAATTTTTAAAATGTGTATATAAACTGATAGCATTCCAAATATTCTAAAAGTGTTTAGTCTCTGCTAATTTGCTAGGGGAAACAAAGATTTTTACGATGTAGAGTTAACCCTCATCTTGGTGATAGATCAAAGGCCTAACTTGTCTTGACTGCTAAAGGAGATGCCGTCTTTATCTTCTGGGCCCTTGCCAGTTTCCCAGGGCTTGTTGAATTCTCTAGGGAGAAACTAAATGGAAGACTTCTCCAAGAGGAGAGAACATGATTCTAAGTCTAATTTAAAAACATTCCTTGGGAAAAGATTAATAGAACAGTTGTATGGCAGCTAGGAATAAATATGACAGTATTTAACACAGCAAAACTACCATGACCAAGAAGGGCATATGCTATCTTTTTTCTCGAGCAGTTCCTCCTGGAGAAAGCTCCACATCATTTCCTGCACTGATCCTCAGTTCCCTTCCTCAGTGCTTGTCCAGCCACTGTTTCCTCCACACCTTCATGCATTAAGACTGCATTATTTTTAAAGCCTTTCTTTTTAATTGTTTTCATATTCCTTTGTGTAGTCACTTCTCACTGAACTCACTATATTATATTTGACCAACTGTGACCCTACTATAAATATTAGGTGTACAGGTTTTGATTGAATTGACAAGTTCTCTTTCTTTTAAAAAGATATATTTGTTTGTTTGTTTATTTGTTTATTTATTTATTTATTTATTTATTTGCATCTAAGTATTGAACTCAAGTCAGTTTTCCAAATACATATCCAATAAATATAATGAATCTTTCGGGACAAAGAACACACAAGAGAAACTTACACGTCCTGTGAATCGCACAAATAACTAACCTTAATTTAAAACAAAAATTGCAAGCCAGAGAGATCTAAGTATTGTTGTTGTTCTAATTGTGTTTGTTTGTTTGTTTACTTTTAACATTTGGCTGAGAACAATACCTAGGGTCTTGGGAACACTGGGTATATATAATTAAGCTATATCCCCAGCCATATATTAAAATATTCTTGAATTTATGGTGTTGTGTCCAAAAGTAGTATCTTTTAAGATTAATAAGATTAAGAATGTTTTTGATGAATAAGAATGAAACAACATAATGACTATATATATATATATATATATATATATATATATATATATGTAGCAGGAATCTTAGAAATTCTTATTAATAAAATCAAACCTGAGGCCAGTTATTGGGGTGAATGCTGGAAGATCAGAGAAGCACAACAAGCCACAGCTACCTCACCTTGCCAGTTCCTCAGCTGATTCTGTTTCTTCAGACTGGAAGCCTCTGAGTCCTCATCCAGAATGGGTCTCAGCTGAACTGTTACTCAAAAGCCTGAAAGCTTAACCATCCAAAATGCTTAACCAGGCAAATGCTTCTAGTTTCTGGTCCTCATGTCTTATATACCTTTCTGCTTTCTGCCATCACTTCCTGGTATTAAAGGCTCACTTTCTGGGATTAAAGGAGTGAGTCACCATGCCTGGCTGTTTCCAATGTGACCTTGAACTCACAGAGATCCAGAGGGATTTCTGCCTCTGGAATGCTAGGATTAAAGGCATGTGCTACCACTGCCTAATGTCTATGTTTAATATTGTGGCTGTTCTGTCTCTGAGCCCAGATAAGTTTATTAGAGTGCACAGTATTTTGGGGAACACAATACCACTATATATATATATATATATATATATATATATATATATATATATATATATATATATATATCAATTATTTTAGCAGTTCAAAGGAAAAGTCAAAGTTGGATGGAGTAAGGAATGCTAAGATTAATTGAAAATGGAGAGAAATCTGGAGTCTCTAAAAGATGCAGAAAGTCAGCTAAAAATAATATTAGCTGACAGCAATTTGAAAAAGTTGGCAAAACAACCAGAGAATAATGAACAAGCCAGTGAACACCCCCACAATCAGAAACCAGCGTTAGACACAAGAAGTGAGGTATAACTCTTGCAAATTTTCAAAGACAGTTTATGAAAAGGAAGCATATATACCACTAAACTGCACTAGTTTCTTGCGTAGGTTCTGGGTGTCCAACACATCTAGTAACGGAAATGTGAAAAGACATGGCTGAATAGCAATATAAATGACTGGCGACCCCTTGGTTCATCTTTGTCTCTCTTGATGACGTAATGTAACCTAACATAATGGGTTCAAATCTCAGTAAGAGCAAAGTCAAAATAAGTGTAGAAGAGAGAAAAATGATTGGACAGAGATTTATTACTTGTTTATTATTTAGATTATTTGTGCCCAGTAAAGAAAGCACCAGAGACATTTCCAAAACAGTCCCCTCCTGGACCAAAGCAAGCGTGGGCATTTTTTTTTTTATTTTAGTAAGCCTGTATTCGTATAGAAGTAGGTCCATAACTAAGCATGCTTACTTAAAGATCATGCATAATAAAGTGATGAGTAGGAATGTATCTGGGCATGCCTCAACTTGCACCAGTTGATTAGCTTGATCTGCTTGGGAGGCATCCAGACAGTGGGACCGGGGCCTGTCCTCAGTGCATGAACTGGCAGTTTGGAACCTGGGGCTTATACAGGGACACTTGGCTCAGCCTGGGAGGAGGAGACGGGACATGCCTGGACTGAATCTACCAGGATGAACTCAATCCTCGGGGAAGTCTTTGCCCTGGAGGAGATGGGAATGGGGGGTGGGCTGGGGGGGAGGCAGGGGGTGGATGGGAGGGGGGAGAACAAGGGAATCCGTGGCTGATATGTAAAATTAAATTTAATAAATAAATTTTAAAAAAAAAAAGAAAATAAAGGTAAGTATGTTTTGAGGTTCCTTGACACAGGAGTCTTCCTTTGAAGGTCCTTATGTCACATAATAAGTAGGAAATTCTCTGAAAAGAGAAAATGTTCTTTTTTTCAGAGTATCTACCAGAGTTGGTGAGGATCAGCAGCTATGCAAAACTGAGTCAATTAGATCATTTCCTAAAGTAACACAAACTCTGGACTTGATGTCAGTCATTAATTGGGGTCTCTATGTGAATATAGAAAAAATAATTTATTGACCTAGTTATGGTCATTGTTAACATATTCACAATGAAGCAGTTGAAATGGGACTCATAAAAAGAGAAAGTTTCATCCAAACAAGTAGAACTGAGAGGCAGAGGGCTGACTTCTCTTAAGTCTTGTTGAATTTTTGAGTGCCTGGTCTCAGTTCTATGTGAAGTGTAGTGTTGGTGTGTAACAAAACAAATAATGTAAGACTCCTCTTTGAAGAGAAGAATATGTAATCAGAAATGTGAGCCACACTGAAGACCAACATTTGTTTGGTAAACTAATGGAAATTATTAATTTTCCTAGATCTCAAATTAATTTGTTTATTCAGACACTTGAGGGTGTTTCATTTCTGCTCTGGTAAGAAAATTGAATTTATGACCAAGGAAGGCAAATGTTGGCTAGTGAGGTGATGAGGTTAAAATGAAAGTTTGAGCACTCTTACATTTGGCTCTTCTGTGTACTGTGATCAAGATTCCAGAGTCTTTGTTTCCCACTTTCTGTGTAAAGTGACGATGTTACTTTTAACAAACTGTTTTAGCTGCAAATTATTTTGACACATTCAAGTAGTAAACCTGTACAAATAAGTCAGGGTTTATGTCACATTCTTCTATAATTGCAAAAGATTATGAAACTTGGCTATTCTGAAGGCTAGTGATAATTCATGACTTGTTTTCAGTGTCATTCATTACAGACTTAACTGAACTTAGTTTTTAATTGCAAATTACTTTCATGATGGTTTTCAGTTTGCTATTCTGTTTATCATGGTTATACCTGTGGGATATCTTTTGTATACCAGGAATATGTGTTGCTCTCATTGGTTAATAAATAAAGCTGCTTTGGCCTATGGCAAGGCAGGATATGAGTCAGGTGGGAAATCCAAGCAAAGATACAGGAGAAAGTGGAGTTGGGGAGATGCCAGCCACTCACCCAAGGAACAACATGCCAGCAGCCTGGTAGAGCCACAGCCATGTGACAATACATAGATTAATAGAAATGGGTTAATTTAATTGTAAGAACTAGCTAATAATAAACCCGTGCCACCAGCCAAGCATTTATAAATAATGTTAAGCCTCTGAATGATTATTTGGAAACAGCTGTCAGACAAGGATGGACAGAGAAAAGCCTCTGTCTACATATAATTTCTAAGTTACACCTTCTCTAATATGTTTCTGCCTGCTTATGTTAGAAAGAGCTTCACTAAAAGCCCATTGACACTGCCTCCTCTAACAGTGGGCTTCTATGGAGCACACACATACACAAGCACACACACACACACACACACACACTTGTATACAGAATGATAAATTACCTTGAATACATCAAGAAACTAGTTTGTAGCTAGTGTATTTAGGAAGGATGGGTTCCTCTCGGCATAGATGAGGTATTACTGACCTTTTTGGGGTGGGAGGATGGAAGGTAGAAGCTCCCCATGAAGTTAGAAGGAGAAATTTAGGTAGAAGTTTATGGACTAAATAAGAACTGAATGTGACTGGCAAGAAGATGTAAAAGCAGCAGGATATCCTTCTGTAAGGGCTTTGCATCTCCCTATGAGTACTGGAGGCATGAGGTGGCAGTGAAAACCTTGCTTATGGGGAAGCCTGGAAGGAGTAACTGTCTCTTGGGATCCTTTGCCCTCAGTGGTCAAAAACTGCAAACTGCTGACAAAGCTCAGTTTATGCTGTAGTTCATGCATCCAGGGCAAGAGTGATTAGAAAAACAAACAAACAAATGAACAAAACATCACCTGTTACGGAGATTAAAAACATTTGGGGGTTAGATGACATTGTGTCCCAACATAATAGAGGAAGGATGGGGGTACAGAGAAAGGGCTTCCTCTCAGTTGGAGGGACTTGGTACATAAAATCATATGGTAGTTTTAAATTTCATTATAATCTATGAAAAAACACAATCTCAAGAGGCTATATAATTCTTGTGGATAGCAAATAGATCTGTAGTTGCACAGAGTTGAGGATAAGAGATATGGATACTACAAAGGAGATGCTTATCAAGGAATCGCAATTGATGGGTCTGATGTACATATTTATCATGATCCTGGTTGCCCAATGGACTGCATAAAATCATAAGTCTATAAATTATAAATTATATATTTATTATATTATGTAATATAAAATATTGAATGAGAATTTTCAGTTAGGGGTAATAGAGACACAGATATTAGAGTCTTCAAATAAATTTGAAGGAAAGATCATAGGCTATAATATTTCTGTTCTCTGACAATATCCTGTACAAATGCTGAGAAAGAAGAGGAAATAAACAAGCAAAGGGATCCATTTAATTTCGTATTTTGATTGGTGATACTAACACTGGTGTATTTCACAGACTGTAGCATCTATAAGGTGGAAGCAGGTAAATACATAGTTATATAACCTTTTATTTTCATTGCTCAGTTTGATGATGTGATGACAAATACTATTTGTCATTGGACGTACAAGGGAGAAGGAGCATCAATTGAAGAATTGCTTTCATCAGATTGGCCTGGGGGCAAATGTGGGAGGCAGTTTTTGATTGCTAATTAGTGTAGAAGGGCTCAGCTCAATGAGGGAGTTATCATCCTTTTGGGCTGTGGTGAACATGGGCCTGGAAGCAACCCAGTAAGCAGAATCCATCTTTTCATAGTTTCTGCTTCAAGTTCCCACCCTGACTGAGTTACAACGCTAACTTCCCTCAAAGATGGATTGTGACCAGAAAATATAAGTCATATAGGTCCTTCCCCCCCAATTTGCCTTCGGTTAGAATGTTTTATTATACCAACAGAAAAGAACTAGAGTAGATGGTTAGTGTTGAAAGTCAACTTCACCAGATATGGAATTGCCTAGAAGATAGGTGTCAAGGCACACCCATGGGAGATTATTTAGATTAGGTTAACCTACAGTTATGTTTATGAGGAATATCATTTTTAGGTAAGTTGGGCTGGGAAGACCCACTTTAAGGGAAGATGGCTCCAGTTCTGGGTTTGTGTCCTTAGACTGTATTACAAGGAGGAAGCTAGCTGAACTTGAGAACTTACTCTCTTTCTGGCTCTGGATACAAAGTTAACAGCTACCTGTGTTAAGACCAAATAAACACTTCTACCACAACAAGAAAAGTCCTGGTGATAGGAGATTGAGGTCATTGCCCACACTGCAATTCTATCATCCAGAGAAAGGGGAATGCTCATGCTAAACTAGCTTTCTCCTTCTTCTGCAATCTGGAACTCCAACCCATGCAATGTGCTGCCCACATTTAGGGACAGTCTTTCCACCACAGTAAACCTACCAGCAAATCCTTCATAGATATACGCAGAGATCTGTACCCTGAGTGATTCTAGGTTTTGTCAATTTGACAACCAGAATTCATTATCATAAAAATGTTATTTTATGTGGTTTCTTAGATGGTTTTCTGTTGCTATGAAAATAATATATGATTCTGGATATATTATAACAAGAACAAGAGAAGGAATTTGTTTCAGCTGAAAGGCAAGAAAGTCCAAGCAAGCATATCTGGTCTACTTGTGATGAAGGATTCATGGTAGGAGAGGAAGAGGACGGTGTAGAGGAGATGAAACAGGAGGAGCAGCCTCATTTCCTTGGAACATGCTGGCAAACTACCCATACCTATAGGAATTCTCACTTATTGATCTTACCACCCTTTAATGATACCAAGTGCCAACACAGCCACAATAAGAAACAAATATTATTATGAACCTCACAGAAAATATTCAAATAATAACATGAGAGGTATTTTCTCTTTGAAAGTGAGTGTGTACATGTGTGTGCATGTGTGAGGCTGTGTGTGTGTGCATGTGTGTATGTATGTTGTGTATAAGTAGTCTCATTCTGTCTATTAAAATGGCTAAAATAATAATCAGTGATGAACATCACTGACCCTAGGTAGAGTTCTATGAATACAATATCTTTCTTGGAACAAATTCATTTTAGCTCTGTATCTAAGTCCAGGGACCTGCATCAAAAGTGTTAAAAAAAATCTTGAGATCTTTTGTTATCATACATACATTTTTCTATCCATTACTCAGATACTATACATATAAAAACTAGAACATGAAACAGCTAATGTCTCTCTTCTTTGATTCTCAGGTTCCAGAGTTTTCTCTCCCTGAGGCACTTTTGGAGAGATTTTGCATATATTTCCCCAGTCTCTGAGTGTGGGACACATGACTCAGAATTTTGATAGATGACTGTATTTGGGGGGAATGATTTTGAGCCATAGAGAAGCATGGTGCCTACTTTATAGTCAAAACCAAATCCTCATTAATGTAGATGCACCAGTATTTTAAAGTTTCTGTTTTCCCATTTTCCTGCCGGACTGAAATGTTTAGTTTCAGTTTTTTGCCAATTTCATGATTGTTAAGTAGAATTTCACATTAAATTGCAGTTTCCTAACATTTATTATCACAGGCTCACTATTAATGAAAAACGTGAGGTTTCTGTTTGAATTTTTAAGAGCAAATCATGCTCAAGTCTAAAGTTATACACAGATGCTGAATTGGGCTGTAGCACAGAAGGCACATTCATTGTTCAGCTGCCCAAGAGTGAGATGTCTTCTTTGATCATTACGGTCCATTTGTACACATGAGATCGGTTAAAGTGTCTTGATACACTCATTCTTCAGCTTTGCCTCTTCTTGAGATGGAGAATCTGAAGGTGACAATCATGTGTCCCTCACTTGTGAGTATCATAAGGGAGACTTGTAGATTGATGATAAAATGGAAGTTCCCAGAGCATCTCTCTTGGATGTCCATAATTAACTACACTAATAAATGGAGAGTTACTCGAAAATCAACAAAAGTGCCATGCTTTTCTCTATTTGGCTGTGATCATTACTCTTTCCAGCCTAGACATTAAGGATGCAATGATCAAAACTGAGGAACTGGCATTCCTGCACATTCTGAGAAATATTAAACAAACTCAAAAGCAGTCTGTGTTGTTTTCCCTAGCTGGAAAATAAGAGGGAGTTGAAGGACAGGTGATGATTCTCTGCCTGTCCTTTCCTTCACTGTCAAACTCAGGTAAGAAACTTGAGTATAAATTAATTATCTCAACAATGAGTTAAAGCCGTATATCTTAGGATTGTGTTGAGATGAACTTAAGTGATAGATTTCAAATGAACTGTGTAGAACATGTGATCATAAAACAGAAATAGTACCAACTGAAGAAAAGCCAGTTAGAAAGTCAGCGGTATAGCCTAGTGTTCCTGTGTGTTTATTTCTCTTTTATCCTCTTTAGGTTAGAAACACAAAGCTGAGTTTCCCAGGGCACTTTAAACTCTGTAAGAAAATGTAAACTTTTTAACGAGGCTTCTTTCTTTGGAGAAGCCAGAGGGGAAAAAAGCCAGGGTGTGAAGAAGGAACTCTGGGAAGTTTATTAAATCTGCCTTCTGCATGGTTTTTTCACTACTTCTTTTCCCCTCTCATCAATAACCCAGCTACTTCACACAAAGCAGCAAGAAACTTCTAAAGAAGCAGAGATTCTTAGCTGATCTAGATAAAAAGGAGTTTTGCCCAAACTGCTGAGCAACCTGGATATGTCAGTGAAATATCGTACTTGATCACAGATTGGAAATGGAAGTTAGAGATGATTTTCAAGATTAATAAAGGTGAGAGATTAAAATAGACCAAGACTGGACATGCTTACATGAACATTTGCCTTCTTGGAAAGAGTTATGTATTCAGGAGTTATATCACTACATTCTAATTATTTAGATATACTTTCTTATTTTTAATTTTTATAACATTGTGTGTGTGTGTGCGCACACGTGCGTGTGCACATGCATATGTGCCCATGCATGTGTAGGTGTGCACAGTGAGGTATCCTAGTACACATAGCAAGATTAGGAGGCAACTTGAGAGAGTTAGTTCTCTTCTGTTTTGTAGGTCCCAGGGCCTGAACTTAGGTCCTCAGGCTTGGTGGCAAGCACTCTTATCTGCCTGGCTAGCTTTCTAGCTCTCATTTCCTTACATTTAGTTAATGTAAAAATAGAAATAGTAGAAATTAGTGTCTTAATCAATTTTATGTTCTGTTAAATGTTAAATGCATTTACACCAAGGTACAGCAAATTTCCAGAGTTCTTTCAGCAAGCTAGACCATATAAACATAAGCATTTTGGTAACTTTGAACCTTATTATCTTACAGTGCTTTCTAAATTACTAATTAAACCAGAAATAACAAGTCTTGTGCCTTAAGTTCATTAAGATATTCTTAGGTACGTCATGTAGCCACGAGGGGGTGATATGGCAAATTTGAAAGACTACATTTCACACACTAGTTCTGAAAATGGCACAAAAAGATGTAAAAAATATCTCAGGTTACAAAGAGACAAATCTCTTCAAAGTGTGTGTTCAAAATTCCTAAGTAATGTGTTTTCTTAAGACAATACACACAAGCAACCCTGAGGCAGTTAAGGGAATTATAAGCTTGAGGAAGTCCCATCCAAGGTATCAATGGATGACAACTTTTCTCAACCTGCATGTGCTGTTGTCCCCAAGCTTGGGAGACCTACTTATTTCCATATCACCAATGGTTGCAAACTCTGCCAGCCCAAGGTTCTAAGGCCGAAGCTGTTGCTATGGCTCCAGTTGCAGCTTAGGATCCAGAGTATTCTAGGACTCATAAAATCTCCAGAGTAGAGAGACCTCTCTCTGCCAGTATGAGGAAAGGGTACAGGTATGACTTCTGGTGGCTTTCTGCATGGGCTGGTGCCATGAACCACTTGTGCAAATAAAACTGAAGTAATATATGTAAATACAAACAAGACCGTAGTGTAGCCTTGATTCTTAAAAACATTCTCACTGCAGTGTCGGTGTATATCAAAAATTCAAAAATTGTCATTGGAACTAGGGACAAAATGTAAATTATTTTAGTTCATTTCCCAGGTTGTCATTCTATTTTAAATAGTAATGAAAGTAGTCATGACTGGAGCTCCATTTCTATGGGATAACTGTCTTGGATGAGAGCCACCACTGTTCTGAGAACACTGGCCTCTGTACTTTGACTGGCAGGGTGACAGTCAGATGCACCTAGAGATGTTCGTTATTGATTATTCTCTTCAAGAACTTTGGCTGACATTTCCTCAAGACATATGTTTATGCAGCAATAGAAATGTTCCAAGTTCATTTCCACACTTGTTCCGAGCTATTGTCAAAGAAATGTCTTATTCTCTATTGCCTTTTCAACCTTAGCACACCAAACAACTTGAGTTTAAATCAATTCCACAAAACAGCAACCAGTTGGAGTGGAAAGTGATTGGAAGTGCAGACAGTAAAGGCTCTTTAGTCGACAGCTTTTTTTTTTTTCCTTAGATGTAGAAAATCAATTGTAATAAAAAAAATAAACAACTGATCATACTCTAATCTTTATAAGCTCCTAGATTTGCAAGCATTAACAAAGCAGAAATGGGCACATTATGATTTGTGCATAGATTCATCTCCTGCTGGAGCTGCCGAGGACCTGGAGGGCACTTAGCATATGCAGCTTCTTGCAAGCAGGATGCGGGTTATTATTGCTGTGATCATCTACTCTTCTATCTGAGGAGAACAAGCAGAGCTGTCACAGTGGGGGACAAAGAAAGGAAACAACGCAAATGAATGTTCTTCCCCAGATGACAAGAATTTATTTTCCGAAGTTTGAACTAAGTAAAGAACAAAGCAGATCTGAGGCTCTTCACACCGAACGCTCCCTTGAGAGTGTCTTAAATTAGTTGGTTTATGAACACCTTTGTGGGAAATACTTGAATATAAAGTAAGTGGAGGTTTGCTAGAAATTATCTGAACTAATATTTATTCTTAAGTAAATCATACTCATCTGATGAAAACAGGGTGCTATAATGGGCCAATTTCACTGAAAAATTGCACCATTGTGACTAAAAATAGCCTCCTGACATTAATTGAAAATAATTAAAGGGAAATAAAATTTAAATATAGGCATAAAAGCATAACATCTTGATTTTGACATTTTTATAATCATTAATTCAATAATTGTGTGTCTCTGAAGCCATTGTGTGTGTGTGTGTGTGTGTGTGTGTGTGTGTGTGTGTGTGTGTGTGTGTGGTGTCTGTGTGTGTAGGTTGCAATGGGATTATTTTGATACCATTTTTCTTTGTGGCATTATTATATGTGCAAGGAAATTTGGAAATGAACTCATATAAATCTGTCAACCTATGGAAATAAAGGAACCAAAGTTAGACAATTTATGTTACCACTCAAGCGTTGGCTATTTAAGGTTGATTATTACAGAAATTACTAGTTGGCTAGCCAAGATGGTGTTATAGGCTGTGTTTATCTTTCTCTATGTCTGGTTTCTAGTAGACTTGCTTCTTGAGCTGTATATGTGGGTACTGGATTGATTTCCAAAGCAAGGTTCTACAAGTAATAAGTGAGAGTTTTATTTTTATGTAACATTTGGTCATTGTTGGTTTTTATATGTTGTCTCTTCAAAGACATCAATAGGTCAGTTAAAGAGGGGATATTGCTTAGTTTGTTGCAACCCATCTTAATAGAAACTTTTACTGGTGAGAAATGTATCAAAGAGGGAGAAAACGCTGGGCTTTATAGATGCAAATAAATAAGAGAATCTTGAGGAAGCAGTCTTCGTTGAATTTCTGAGGACTGCTGAAAAATAGGAATTTTGGAATCAGCTCAGGCAAGTACTCCTTTGCTATTAACCCCAAGGGCATGATGGGGTAGAATTCCCAGTCTTCACTTTCTTCCTAAAGCAGAGTTTTCAATGATATACATGGTAATTAGATTGTTTTGACAATTTAAATGCTTATCAATATCAGGTCATTAGATCAAATCTCACTGTGCCATTTACCTATGCATTGGTCTTTAGCAAATCATACAGTATGTTTCTGTAGGATCTATAAAGACAGCACAATGACTTTGAACAAGAGGGACCTTGGTAGGATTCATGAACATACTCAGACCTAAGGTGTACTGTGGAGGCCAGCTAGGTTATAGGTAGGAATTGCAGGAAGGCAAAATGGAGTATAAAAGAATCCAAAGCATGGAAATAGGAAAATCTCAAAACCTCTTGACTGTGTTGAAAAAAATACTATAGAATTCCAGTTGTACAGAGAAATATGACTTAACATGCATCTTAAAGGTTTGAGGAACTTGGAAATCATTTCATGGGTAATAGGGAGCTAATGTCAAATAATGTCAAAGCCAGTGTTGCTCTTTGGGAAAGCCAGTCTCATGTAAAACAAAGTTTACATTCCCAGAAATGGATTCCCAGAAAGGAATTTAGGAATCATCAAAACCACTTTGAGTCATGGATGATGAAGGGATGTTGTTCAGAGGAGAGCAAGGAAAACTTGTTGTTATGTTTGTTTGTCCAGTTTACATCCCTTTTTCTTCTGGTGAGAGTATGTTCAACTTCTTATCTCTTTCATTTGAGAAAAGAAAAGGAAGGATTAGCAAATTAGGAGAAATGAACTGACCCTAATTACTAGAAGGCCTGGAAAGAAAGAAAGACAATCTTCCTTCTTTCAAAGAGAGAATGCTTTTCTTTATACAGCCAAGATAGTATTGAGACTTCCACAAGTGTTCACGCTCCTTTCTGAACAGTGGCATCTGATCCAATGCCCAGGTAGATGAAGGTGAGTACTATGAATTGTATAGGGCCCTTTCCTAAATTTGGTCTGGAAGCATGAGAGTTGTGAGATGCTTCCAGGTAGTTATAGTTTCTTGAATGAGGAAATGTGCCAGTAAAACATTCTCTACTTTCTTTTTCTCAATGAAACAGTTTGCCTAGGTTCCCCCAATTTAATTTGTGGTATAACACAAACAAAAGGAATATGTAATGTAATATCCCTAAAGAAAAATAATTATTGGACAGAACAAAAATAAAGTCAACTTCTCTCTTGCTACCTTTCTGCTGTATTTTCCACACATAGTTATCTAGGCACATTTTCTCAGCGTCCTAGAAAGAGACCATTAGCCACAGTCAAACAGGGAAGAGCATTTGCATTGCTGTGGCACTGGGCCCAGGCTACAGTCTGCATGCCAAGAGTGGTCTAGCTTATTCCTGTGACTGCCATGCCATTGCTTCACCTCAGGGCCAGTGACTTTCATACAGTTACATTCAGATGTGTTTTGGGGGGCTTTCTCCAATAACTGATAAGCCCATTAGAGAATAAACAACAAAATGCCAAGTCTCTATTCAACTCATGGTGTTTTTATATCTGACTAAGGTAGCAAAGGATTTGTCTAAGGCTGAATTCTTTAACAACTTCAGCCAGCCCAATTACACAGGCCAATTCAAAGCCAGTGTTTACAAATTACAAAATACTTAGGGAAAAAATCAGAAAAGTCCATTTCTGTGGCTGTAACTCTAATTGCTGCCTACTTACTAAATGCATGTTTTTTTAAAATAGTCATAGGGCTCAAACACAGCTGAAGGAAGAGAATCCTTTCCCATCAAATCATACAGACAAAATATCAGCTTGAATTATGTACCTTAGGGCTTGATCAAATTGTAACTTTCCAGTCTTATTGTTTTTCAACAATACTGTTTTCCTGCAAACTTCTGTTTGAAATATTTATGCCAATGCTCTCGTGGTTTCTGTAATGGAGTTTCAACATTGAGAAGTGGGGAGTGAATACCCACAGATGGTGCCTGTTATTTGAGCTATGATCTCTAAACCAAACCAGATCATTCACTTCATACTCATTCTACCTTGAGAATTCTTGCTTCCCTCATTACCAGTCATGGCACAGCACACATGTGGCCCAGCAATACTGGTTACACATGGGGGGACCACTGGGGAAACCATTTCCATTAAGATGTGGCAAAGAACTAAGAAAGTGCATTATTATTGAATCACATTTAAATTTCTTGCATATATAATGACCTAGCTGAGAACTAGGTAATCTAAGAATTTCAAGGATTGGTTGAAAAAAAACCCCACAAAATTTGTTCCAAAGAGAATCAGATGGAAATCTTGAGAGAAATTTAATTCACACAAAGAAAAATGTTCACTGTATTAGAGATACTTAGATGAAGAGGGAACAGGCATGTTGACTTAATTAGGCAGACTTCTTGAGCAGCACTGGCTCCAGCTCCTATCTTTCATAGGTCAGCTACTATTTGGAGGTTACATGGGATATTTATATTTAAAAAGTCAAGCAGGTCTCAGAAAAATCAGCATGTGACTCCCTAGAAAAGCTTGCTGTTTCCTTGACAATGGCAAGAACTCCTGGATTTTGTTTCTCACCATCAATTTCATGTAGGCATAGAACAACTTACATATTCTATTTAATCATAGATTATCACACACACACACACACACACACACACACACACACACACACACACACACAAACACATTTTCAAATATGCTATTGAATACCTAAGTACTAAGCCTGTTATTGTCACTGGCAATACCACCAATACTGTAGTGCACAGTTGAAGCTGAATATCAAGAAATTTAGTGGCAGTCTGTGATATCTAAGGAGGTATTTGGTAGAAAAGGGCTGAATTAAATAATCTGAAAGACCAGGAAGAGAACGTAAACAGAACAAGAGTTAAAAGCCACAAAGGCAGGCAATTGTAGAAGTTAATATTGCGTATCAGTTATAGAAAATGGAGGATACAAGAGAAAGGGTCGATAGACAATTTTGTATAAGGACAGAAGACCATGAATTTGCTCCTAGAAATAGTCTAGAACCAAAAGGCAGCTGCCATTGTGAAACTAAGCAGTTCAGACTGGCTTTCAAAGCAAATTTAGCAGGACCTCTTCATACTCGGCCATGTGTATAGGCTAATGTCACACAGTGGCAAGCTACTAATGTCTGTCTAGATAACCCAAGAGAAGTAGTAGTCATGAGTCACTGAGTAAAATTCTCTTCTTTTTGCGATCACAGATACAGCTTCACCTATTGTAAGGTTAAAACCAGATATAGCTAAAATGATAATCTCATTCAACCCAAGAGTGAGATTCATTCTCCAGATTAATTATAACTGATGGACCAGTGAGCACTTATGTTATGGTCTTGAAACAGAAAAATGACTGTAGAATGATCAGTTAATCCACTCATGTAGTTTGTTTTGTCTCCAAAATTTTAATGCCTAATCTTTATATTAGCTTGTTACAGAGTCCAGTAAACACTTTCAAGAGAGTTTTAGGGAAAAATTAAAATCAGAAATTTCTGAAATTTGTAATTTTCCACGAGTACTGTAAAGCTTCCTATCAAGGTCCAACAGGCCAGTGTACTCATTTATTTAAGAGGATCAACATAAATGTCACTTAAGGAACTACTAGTGCATGAAGTTGGGCCTCCTAACATTTTAATTGAAATGTCCTATTTGTGTGTAATTTTGCTTTTTGGAATCCTAAACTAACAACAACAACAACAAAAAAATCACTGGGTATATGGAAGTTGGCCATGTCAGACGGATCTAATTTTCTTTTATGACAGAGTGACCAGCTGTGTAGATGGGAAAAGCAATAGGTACAATATATCTTTCCTTCAGGAGAGCTTTGACTTTGTTCCCCAATATATGGTCATAAACAAGCCAGAAACTATAGTATTTTATTTATGTCAGATGTCAGATGTGTGGAGGTTCAAGAGACTAGTTATCAATGATTCAGAGTCAACACACCAGAACCCATTTATGGGCTATTTGAGCTTGGTTAAAAGTTAAAATGTAGAACAATGGCATATCATACTTCCTTATTAAGGATTTTGAAAAAATGATTGATCTGAAAATTCAGTTGATAGAGTTTGAAAACAATGGGTTCATTTTTTTTTAAATAATACCTTTTTAAATAAAAAAGGGAAAATGATGAGCAATTTTATGATGGAATTCTGTATCCTTAGAAAACATGTTTAAATCTATTTTGTTTATCTATGAATGTAACCTTCTTGGGTGCAGAATCTTTTTTTAGGTACATTGAAGTTCAGATGACAATCCTAATTTAATATGCCTATTTTCCTCGATTAAAATTTCGTGCTAAGCCACAAACACACAGGAAGAATGCCATGCGAGGATGGAGGAAGACAGTAGGGTAATGCAATTATAATTCAGAGATCTAGGGGCAAGAACGGCTACCACAGGATTCTGCCTAGAGTCTCAGAAGAAGCATTTCCCTATTGACCCTTCAGACTTCTGATATCCACAATTGGGGAAGAAAAACATTTATTTTGTTTCAAGTTACCCAATATATACTACATATGTATTATATATATTACTACTATATATGTATTATATATAATCAAATGAAGTTGCATATTTATGGTGCTGATATACCAGTGAAGCAAAAAGGCTCTGTGAGTGAACCAGCCTAGGTATTCATCATCATTGACTAGGGGCAAAAGTCTTATTTGGTCCTCAGTTTTCTTCAGTTTTTAAAGCAGAGAGGATGGGATGACATTCATTGCATTGATGATGTTCACTTAAAACTGAATTTGTCTCAAATTTTTGTCATAAACTGGTGGAGAATTTTGTGAAATGTCTTTTCAGGATATGTGGAGATGGTGCCATGGATTATTGTAGCTGGAGTTTTCCTGTGTCCCACCTGACCTGTGGTCAGGACAAATCTCTCTCATCCATCAGTTCTGCAGCTACTTGGACCCAGGTAAGCACACAGAGGCTTATATTAATTAAAAATGTATGGCCGAATGGCTCAGGCTTCTTGCTAGCTAGATCTTACATCTTAAATTAATCCATTTCTATAACGCTATACCTTGCCACGTAGCTTACCAGTGTCTTTACATCTTACTTCTTATGGCAGCTGGCAGAAAACCTCAGCTACAGATTATGTACTTCTTTCCAATGATTTTACTGATGGTCAACTTGTATATAATGATTTATCATTCTTGGTAAAGTATAAATTTTTAGGAAATGCCCATTTCTTCAAGGTTATCAAATTTGTCAATATGTAGTTATCAATAATAATTTCTAGTGATTCATTAAATTTCTCTGGTATCAACTATAATGTCTAATTCTCATCTAAGATTATATTTGCTTGGGCCTTCTATTTTGTTTAATAGTAAATTTAATCTTTCTTCAAATGTCTTTATCCTTTCAAAGAAGCAACTCTTTATTGTATTGTTTTACTAGGCTCCTTTTCATTTATTTCTACTCTGAACTTTATTATATATTTGAACTGATTTGAGGTTCTGTGTTTGATTTGATTGTGTTTTGTTGTTCCTTCAGGGCAGTGGATAATTTTTTTTAACTTGACATCTTTCATCTTCAACTCAGGATAATATTGCTCTAAACACATTTTAGGCTTGCTTTTCCTAAATTTAATTAATTTTTGTCCACCTATGTTGCAACTCCATTTTTATTTCAAGAACACTTTAAATTCAGTTATTGATTACTCCCACGATCCATTGATTATTCAAGTGTAAGTTCTCTGATTTCTATCAGCTCCAAAGATTTTTGGTTATGATTTCTAGTTTTATTGCATTGTGTTCAGAAAATATATTTGATATTATTTTACTTTTAAATGTCATGCTGAGCCTTATTTTGTGTGTATGCTAGGATCAATGGGACCTTCCCAGGAAGATATCTCCATGTACGATTGATGTATATTTTGCACAAGTTAGATGGAGTGCTCTATAGATGTCATTAGGACCATTGGGCTAGTGTTCAATTTAATCCTACCATTTCTTGTGGATTAAACTGAGAAGCCAAATTTTCTACTTTATGAGTCTACAATAACCTTCTTTATACTATTTTCTGTTTTGTTTATTTTTAAGTATATGAGGGTTTTGTGTATATGTTTGTCTGTGTAGTGTGTGCATGACAAGGCCCATAGAGGACAGAAGAGGGCATCAGATCTGCTGGTATTGGAGTTGCAGACAGTTATGAGCTGTCCTAAGAGAACTGGGAATCAAACCTGGGTGTTCTGGAAGAGCATCCAGTGCTCTTAACCATTGAGCTATCTCTCCAGCCTCCCTTGTATCCTCTTTTTGTCTTTAAGATATAGTTTGCCTATGTATGTCTATTTTTTCTTTTCATTCCATTTATATGAAATATATAATTCCATCTCTTTTAGTTCATCTTTGTAGAGATGAACTGAATTTATTGGAAATATGTAGTGGTGTCTTTTTTCAGGTACATTTATCAGTTTAATCTTTTAATTGGAGAATGTAATTCATTTATAGTTAAATAATTAAAATAGGTAAGGTTTTCTACAGCCATTTTGAAATTTTTAAAAATTTTTAGCTTTCTTTCTTCACTTCTTCCTTTCTGTCTTTCTTCCTTATTCTGTTGTTTTTGGTTTAGTCTATGGAATATTTTCTATTTCTTATTATTTTACAGTTCTGTGTTACAAATTTGCTTTATTGCTACCATGAGGCTCACCAAAATATTTTCTATTGTAGTAAGCTATTTTGAAATGATTGTAACTTAGTATAATCATAAAAAAGAGACTGCAAAAATGAACTGTACTAATAAAATTCATTGCATTCCATTTCAACATTTAGAGATTCAGAAGACCTATTTTTCAATCTTTCTATATTTCTTATTTTAACATTTAGTACATTTATTCTAATTATTTTGCTTTAAAATTTCAGAGTAAAGATATGAATTACTTATGTACTATGTGTATAATATTAGAACATTCTGAATTTGTATTCCTTTTATGGGTGAGTTTTATATCTTGTGATGTTCTTTTATATATTAATTTCCCCTTTTGTTTGAAGAACTATGTTTACCATTTACTAGATGATGGTTCTGCAGGGCAGATATTCCCTTGGATTTTGTCAATATTTATTTCCATTTCTGAAGTATAGCTTTTCTTTCTGGCTTGGTATCTCTTTCTTCTCCTTTAGCAATGTTAAGAGTTCATGCTGTTGTCTTTTGACCTACAGGGTTTCTTCTGTGAAATCCTCTGTCAGGCAAATTGGAATACACTTAGGCATCTTTTTTTCCTCCTTGTGTCTTGATTACTTCAGACTGTTCTCTCTCTCTCTTTTTTTTTTTTTTGACCATTGAGAAGTTAGTGATAATATATTTTGGAATAGACTTGGTTGAGTTGAGTCTGGATAATGTCCGTTGACCTTTTTGTACCCAACATTCACCTACTTCCCAGTGTTTGGGAGAAAAATGATTATTTTCATAGTTTCCTAGCTTTCTTTCAGTACAATGGATAGGATCCAGTTTGGATTCTTGAATTTAGCCATTTAAAAGCATGTTACATTACATCTGCCCTTGGCTTCTTCCTGGCAGTGATAGCAAGTTCAACTAGCCAGTAAGGTTTAAAAAGGAGAGAATTCTTAATCTCCAGTCTTCTGCCATCCATCCAGCTCTACCCATTCACCAAGGTCCTGCTCATCCTCGTTTTTTTCCATTATTTTCTCATTATCTTTACTCTTTACCATTTTCTTTTAACTCATGTATTTCACAGTATTTTGTAATGTAACAGTTTTTCACTTTTATTTTCGGTCATTATTGTCTTCTATATACGTGTAGATATATGATAACATTGAAGCCTGAATAAATGGATTGGAAAATTTTAAGATGTTGAAAAATCCTTATCTCACAGCCACATTTTAATGATAATTATTGTGAATACTTTTAACTTCAGCATCAGTCTTTGGAAATTTCAACCAAGGCAGTTAGCGACAAGTATTTCCTTCTATATTCTTATGAAAAGTTAAATGAAGGAACAAAGAAATGGAAAGGGAGAATAGAATGTTCTAAATCATTATTTGTAAATTCCAATGCATAACAAGAAAATTTCCCCCATTTAGTTGAGGAAATAGGAGGGTTATAGGTACCAGCATCTCAATCACTGTGTTCACATTTTAAATGATGTTGGATCAACAATATGACCTTTAACATAGCTTGATAACTATCAGTGCGGTGAAAAGAACACACTCCTGAAGTCCTTCCAAATCACCAGCTGTATAAGAAAAATAATTACATTCTCAAAAGCCACAAAGCCTAAAGGAAAGTAGCTAAGATTAAGTAGGTAATTCCATGGAGGCCTATTCAGAGCACCGTCTGCATTTACAGCCAATTTCCTGCCACATGATGTTTATTTCTTTGTCAGATATTTATAGTCCAAATACTAAAAGTCCATTGAACATCAGCCATTGATACAGTAATATAAAGCAGATTTATATATTCTGCTTGTCTGATACTCAATTGGGAAGAGAAGACATTGCTCAATCTAATAGCTTTCTTTCTTAAGAGGTATTCATTTTAAAATGTGTCTTATAAATACAAGATGGGTTAAGATGCTGTGCTCTAAATATTTTTTAAGGGATTTATGTTTGCATTTACTGTCCTTTTAATCAAACTTCAATGCATTTCTAATACAGAAGTTTTAGGGAGAAAAATACTACTTGCTACTTCTTAAGCTAGAAGTTTGCTATTGGAGAGGAAGTCTTGATAGTTACTAAAAGAGGCTATTATGGACACACTGACAGACTTTTTTTTATCATTTATAGAAAATATTTCTACACTAAATGACTATGTGAAATTTAAAAACCTCTCTTTTTGTCTTGACTAATTCATGAAAATATTTCAAATTTGTATATATGCATTTCCAGAGTGTTAAAAGTATGTAACATCTTACCTACTCAATACCTGAATAAATTTCCTTTTTGTTTGATGTTTTGGTTTCTAAAAAATTGGTATCTTCACAGACTTGAACATTGGAAGACATTGTAACTGTATCTCATTCTGTTAATCCTTTCTTCTTACATTCATGTTTTCTTTTCATTCACTGTGGTTTTCCCCAAACCAGGAACTACTTTTTGTCTTCCAAATCCAAATATTCCTCAACCCTGTATCATTTCTTCTTCTCTTCATTTCTATACTTCTTGGAATAATTACTCAGAAACCACTTCTCTGTTTTCTCAGCATCCATTTGCTGGTCAATACCTTGTAATCTCACCAGTGCAAAGCATATAAAATTGCTCTTCTTCCTATCTTTAATAGGAAGATGCACTGGTAACTTTAACCAGTTCATTTAGTTGGCTTTGTGGAAACATGATGTCATTCATCAACCAAATTGGAACAAATTTGGTGCTGCCTTTTATATGATGAAATTTTCTTAAATGTTATTTTAAAGTCCAGCCATGATGGATGAGTGATTTTTCTGAGGGGAGAGCTAAATCATAATAATTATGAAAATGTTTTTGATGACAATCCTGATGTAGGAACTTCAAAGTTGGAAAGAAGTTTGTAATTACCTAATGAGGGACCAGAATGAGGTCATCACTGATGCTAGCTTTGCTTTGCTGTTATTGAACTGGGAAGGAATGGTGATGTAACTCTGAGCACACAGCTTACGCAGAAATAAAAATGATGGGGTGATATGAGAAGGGAGTGGACAATCACCTTCCCGGAGCTTAATAATAAGAAGGAAATAAAAGTTCTTCTCAAGTTCTTTGACATTCAGCCTCTGACATCCAGAACTTATTGACTCAACCCTCAGAAGTCCAAGAAAGTACAAATTTAGGAGAACTGACTTATGCCTGCCACAGGTTTCTGTCTGAGGCAGATCATTGCCATGCTGAGAAAATATTAGTGGCAAGCAATATGGGGGAAGAGGCTAATGTATTGAAGGAACAATTAATAGTTTCTATAACATCTACTCTACATCATCCTCTTTATTTTTCTTTTTTATTTATGTGGCTATAGGTACATAATGGAAAAAAGTTTGATGAAGTCAAGAATACTTTTTAATTTGAAGTAAATTTATTTTTGGCTACTGAAAGATATTGAACAATTCCTTGGATTTCATCAAGATAAAGTAATTATAATGGTTTTTCTTTGCACACTATTCCAGTTCCTAGTTCTGAGTTTGGTGCAAAAACAGCAAGACTCATTCAGAGAATCAATAATTCTTTTTACTGATCGACCCCGATGGTCTCAGATCTTTAAGAGCATTTAAAATGCTTTCTTCAGAAATTCATGATCCCCATACCATTGAGTTCCTGAGTTTTTCAAGAAGACAGTTGAAAGACTGAGAATAGCGTTGTGTTTCTTTGAATATAAAAAGAGTGAACTACTTGTTGGAAACAGTATCTGAAGCCTACAGAGTGAAGAAGTATAACTTGACAAATTTTTTTTCTCTATAAAATAAAAAGGAATCAATGACTTTCAAGCCCTCAATCAACAAGTAAAACTTTATGATCATGATAAAGTAGTGTCAGAAGATTTTCATAAACTATCTTAGTAACTAGGAATTGGTTCCTGGCATATTTCATGAAACAAAAAGATTATATAAGATATAAAAAATACTAAGATTCAAATTAAATGGAAAACATATGTAATAAAATCCAAAGTTTCAAAAATAAATAAACTTACATTATGTCTGTTTGTAATACCATGTATTTTTAACTTTGTTATTATGTAATTGTTAAGAAAATCAAGCATCCAACCAAAGTTGGCTTTATTTGGTGTTTTTATGGTGAATAATAAATGTTCCTTGAGTAGTTCATAAAACTGTGAGTGCAATTCAGAAAGTTTCATGTTCTGTTAACAGTAAAGCCAAGTAAAGCATCACAAACACAATCCCTTCTTATTATCCTATAGTCAGCAGAATGTCTTGCTGTTCAATGTCTTGAGTTTCTTGGTTGGTTTTAAGCAAGATATGTAACAACTTCTATGAAGAGACCAGGAGATAGACCAAACACCAGAAGAAGATTAACTATAGGTAAATGGTATGACATGTCATTGAACACATTCTTTATTTGACATGAAACTTCATTTTCTCATTCATCAAATGAAAATGAGAATTAAAACATTTACTTCACTGGGTGGTTTTAAGCAATGAATTGAAAGCACAATATAATGCATTGTTCCCAAGAAATGTTAGCTGAAAAGATTAAGAATATCCTATTACATCACTTTTTGTACATTAGTTTAATTTATACAAAATTTAATTAGTTTGATGTTTCTTCCAAGGAGTATTTGGAAACTGTTGTGATGTTTTCAGTCTGTTCCAGGTTTAATCTGTGCTTTCTGTAATTTTTTCCCCTTCTATTTAAGCATGGTAATATGCTGGCATCTCACTGAGAGTTCTGACACTAAAAACTACAGGAAGTCAGCAGTTAAGGCTGCATTTGCTCCTGCAGAGAACGTCAGTTTGGTTTCTAGCAACTGGGCCAGGTGGCTAGCAACTGCCTATAACTCCAGCTCCAAGGAGAATATCCTTTTCTCTGCCAAAGGGGCATCCCCCTCTCTCTTTGTATGTGTGTGTGTGTGTGTGTGTGTGTGTGTGTGTGTGTGTGTGTGTGTCTGTCTGTCTGTCTGTCTGTCTATCTGTCTGTGACTGTGTTTAGAAAAAATCACTAAGGGTACAAAATATTTGCCCCAAAACACAGCTCCCTGATACAGTGGTGCTACAGGAAGAGCTGTCAGTACAATCCTTGAGTGGCGTCTACATCACCAACACCAGTGTTGTCACTGCTGATACACTTACAGCAAGATGAGACCTTATAATTATTCTTTTAAGGATTTTGTTGACAAGTTGACTGAGACAAAATCCTATATATCCTAGGTTGGCCTTAAACTCACAAAGTAGCCAAAAAAAAAAAAAGTCCTATTTTTATATCATGCTATACAATCAATGCTGTCTGCTTGCCTTTGAACAAATCTCAAGTTTCTTAAAAGTCAGAAGGCTCTTTCATTCTCATGTAAAGGGATTTCTGGGGGCTTGTTCCCTTCAGTAATCTGAGTTTATGCAAAAACCTTGAGTTCTAACTGTGTAGAGCTAAGACTCTTATTTGTGGAAACAAACATGTACTAATGAAGGCCATTTGAAAATCACCAAGCATTGTAGGAATAATCTAGTGACAATGTATTGTTATTCTGTTGACTTAAGTTTAGTAGAATAGTCAGACATTGTGGTGGTTCTTAAAATCTCCATATCCTGCTGTTCATAATCTTGGCGCTGTATAATCAGACCCTTATGATGAACTTTTAACCTATAGAATGCTAAAGGCCTTGAATGAAACCACCATGGTCTTTATATTGTGTTTCTCTATCTTCCTAGGAGACCCAATAGAATACCTGTTGGTGAGGCAGGAGCCTAGAAATATACGGAGGAAGAGAATCCAGAGGTTAACTTACTTGGAAAAACTAGCATCATGTGAACTTGAGTGAAGCATGTACTGTGTTAATGACCTATGGACCTCACTTTTTCTGCTATTTACCCCTTTGGAGCCTAGCTGTGGATGTGGCTTGGCACACCTCTAAGTTCCTTTGGTCCTCTCCCTTAATAAACTATCTGTTTTCTGATTAACTACCTATATGTCTCTGTTAAATTGATTGTAGAAAGACGCAAGGACTTTCCCTGTTCACTCAGATTTTTCCCTGTAACATTGGAATTCAAGAAGCAAACAGACATAAATCATCAGACTGGAGAAACCCACTTGGTAAGGAATCACAGGAGCCTCCATAAGCTGGGAAGACCCTCTGATAAGAAGTATCAGCTTCAAGGAGATGAACATCGAATTAAAAGTGGAACTTGCCACACTCGAGCTTCTGAAAATACTGAAGCCCAGAGCAGAAGCCTGGGGATATGTCAGTGAGTTTCCTAGCCAAAGACAATGACTGAACCACATTCAACACTTGACCTGTAGAGACTGTGCAATAATAAGTGTGCTGTTTTAAGCTTTTTAGTTTGTGGCAATTTGTTGCGTTTCAGTAGGATCCTAATAGACCAGGTTAAAGGATAAAACATGATGGGAGTCACTTCAATTATGAGTCTTTATAATAGATCTAATTCAATTGTAAAAGGATAATTTGACTTAATTTTTATATACATCAGTTATCATGGCTGCAGAGCATGGTGGTTTGTTTTATTACTCTTTCCATAATGGAAACAATTAGCAGTTTGTGTGTAATAGAATTATGATGATTTCTTTTAAGTCATATGACTTTCACAGTAAAGACTAGGAAATTCCAGTCAAATATGCTCAAACACTCTTTCCTGGCACATGAAAATTCCACCTTGATTTATATGAGTGAGAATAGGCTGAATATATACCACCATGTGTGTCCTTTGAAGGTCAGAGGACAACTTGCAGGAGTCACTTCTCTCTTTCTTCCATGTGGATTCAAGGGAGTGAACTCAGGTCATCAGACTTTGAGGCAAGAGGTGTCACCAATTGGAACACCTGACCAGTTCTTCTGTTTTTGTTTTGTTTTAATTGACACATAGTCATTATGTATCTAACTAAGTTTCATGAAGACATTATCATGTAAGTATATAATGTACCTTAAGCAACCCCTTATGCTATATTTCATCCTCCCTTTCTCTTGCCTCCTGACTCCCATTACTCCCATTCATTCCTCTAGTCAATGTTGGTCTTATGTTTAGGTAATAAGTACATACATGACTTAATGTAGCCATATAGACATTAGTTCTATGAATGAAATGAAGGAAAACGTGCTTTTCCCTGTTTGAGACTTAGTTCCCCTAGTTTGATAATGTCCAGTAGAATATATATTTTCCTGCAAGCCATATGACTTTATTATCTTTTATGGTTGAATAAAATTACACACACACACACACACACACACACACACACACACACACACACACACACACACACGTATATTCTTTAATCATTCTTCTTTTCATGGAAATACTCATCTGACTCTATAGTGTAGCTGTTGTGAATGATGGTACAATAAACATCAATCTGCAAGTATCTTGATGACATACTGAGTTAGGCTTTAATGCAAATACCCTAGAGTTGGATAGCCAGGTCTATGGTGGATCTATTTTTAGTTTTTTGATGAGGCTCCATATTGGTTTTCATTGTTACTAGACTAATTTACATTCTCACCAACACTCCATACATGATCTCTTTTCTCTGCATCCTCACCAGTGTTTGTCATTTGTTTTTCTTTTAATTATTGTATATATTTACATGTACTTATTTTTTCACATCATTAATGCTGGATATATTCTTTTAAAATTATTTTTAATACACACTATATTTTGATCATGGTTTCACCTCAACCATCTCCTCCTTGATCCTCCTCACCTTCCCACGCTCCCAACTCCATACATTCTTTCTCTTTTATAAGAAAAAAAAAAGCAGACAAATTAAAAAGACAAAAGAGTAAAACAAAATGCACAAAATGATAAATAAAATGAAGAAGAAAAAAAGGAAAACTATAGATGTAACCAACCGTCTTATTAAATAAGAAACACAGAAACAATGCAAAAGAGAAAGCCGAGAGGTCAGAGCTCAGAGCTAAAATCTCACCCTTCCGCCTGCGGTGTCCCAGCTTCCCGAAAGAGGGCCCTATTTCCTGTCTGTTCGTCTATTTAAAGTATTTTGTTCTGCCTTCTCATTGGTTGTAAACCCAAACACGTGACTGCCTCATCACTGTCTGAATGTACAGCCCCCAATGCTGGCTATATCCCTGAACACACAGATATCTATGGGATTAAAGGCGTGTGCCACCACCGCCACACTCTTGCTATGGCTCTAATAGCTCTGACCCCCGGGCAACTTTATTTATTAACATACAATCAAAATCACATTTCAGTACAATTAGATTACCACCACAGAAAACAAAGAGCATAAGAAACACATGTAGACACACACAAAAAAACAAATTAGAAACCATAATATGCAAACAAACACTAGCATGATTAAAAAATGTACAAACAAAGCAACAGGAGACAAAAATATCTCCAAATATTACCTTTGTGTTCATTTTGTGTTTCCCCTGTACTACTGGGCATGGGGCCTGTGAAGTGTGGTTTGTACAGCTAGTGTACCTTCTTTGGAGAACTATTTTTTTCTTTTGCTAGAGGTTGTGAATTGGAGATACCTTCTTGACTGGGAATGGAAGCTAGTGTCTATGTCCCCATCTGAGTACTGGAACCCTGACTTGGACCTGTGCTGGCCCTATGTGTGTTGCAACTGTCTATGTGTGCATATGTGAATCAGTCCTGTTGTATCTGGAAGACACAGTCCCTGTGGTGTCATCCACCCCCCTATGAATATTACAGTCTTTCCATATCTTCTTCGTAATAGTCCCCTGAGCTTTAAAGGTAGGAATTTGATGAAGACATCCACTGAGGACTAGGTGTTCCAAGGTCTCCTCCATTGTCCAGTTATGAGTCTCTGTTTTATTTCCTATTTCTTGCAAGAGGAAAAGTCTTTGACAATGGCAGGTATAGAAGAATGTCATTAGGAGTCATTTAATTGCTACATTCTTTTATCAGAACAAATATTATTTAGTTTCCCCCTAGGTTTGTGGTCTATCTAGTCTCAGGTTGATTTCTCCCACAACTTTAGTGGCATTATTACAGTAGTAAATCACTCAGGCAAATCACTGTGGTAGATCAAAGGGTTTGTAGCAGGGTTGGCCTTTACTTTCACCTTTGGTAGTGTACAGAATATCTTCTAGTGCACTTGTCTCTAGGGGTAAAGTCCCTAGTTAGGCATAGGCTTGACTTCTCTGTGTTTAATGAGATATACAAGTGCTGTCTTCAGCAGTAAGGACTCATTATTCTCAATTTGTAGAGAGCAACCAATATCTTTGGCAATAGCCTGTGTTGTTTAGGGGTTTCTATGGGGTCTCTTTGGCCAACAACTCAATTAAATGTAACCCATTACCAGCATTTGGGGTTTCACTTGGTGGCTGGAGAGGTCTAGGCGCTTTGTCTCCCCAGTTATATGGTTACTCCATTTAGATTTCATTAATTCACATGTGTATATATTTTAAGAAGCTTGTACTATAGTAAGTCTTCATATGTCCCTTAGCATTAATTGTACCTCCCTATATTTTCTGCCATAGAACCTTCTTCCTCCTCCTGCACTGCTCAATCTTGTCATTCCAGTTTCCCCCCTGTTGTTCTCTAACCATAGGTGACCCTCACTGCCCCCTAGTTTTTTATTCTATAACTACACTCTGTGGTGTATTCAGAGAGTAGCATTCCTATTAAAGGCTTAAAAGCTAACATTCACAAGTAAGAGAAGATTTTAACATATTTGGGGTTCTGGGTTACCTCACATAGGATGACTTTCTTTCTAGTTCTGTTTATTTCACTGCAAATGCCATGATTTCATTTTCTTTTAACTGTTAAAATATTCTATTGTGTAAATGTCTCAAATTTTTCTGATTCATTCATCTGTGAATAGACATTTAGGCTACTTCTGATTTCTGGCAATTATGAATAGAATAGCTATGAATGTAGTTATATAAGTATCTTTATAGTAAGATGGAGAATCCTTGAGGTATATGCCCAAGAGTGGTATAGCAGGGTCTTGAGGTAGCAGATCTATTTTTAGTTTTCTAAGAAGCTACATCACTGATTTCTGTAGTGTCAGAACACGTTTGCAAACCCACCAGCAATGGATGAATGTTCCCCTTTACCCTGCGTTCTATCCAGCATGAGCTGTCACTTGTTTATTGATCACGACCATTCTGACTGCTGTAAGATGAAATCGCTAAGTAGCTTTGATTTGCCTTTTCCTGATAACTAAGGGTGTTGAGTGTAGCTGGAAGGTTTTCTGAGGTCACAGGGGCCCTGCGGTCCTTTGTCCCTCTGTTCCTGCCTGGCTCCATGGTCCCTCAGCCACTTATAAAATAATCATTCAGAGGCTTAATATTAATTATCAACTGTAAGGCATATGTCAGGCTTCTTGCTAGCTAGCTATTCAACCCATAATTATTAATCTATGTATTGTCATATGTTCTGTGTGCATCCCTTTAAATGCTGTTCCTAGGAGGGCAGTCTGGTGTCTCCCTCACTCCACCTTTCTCTTTCTTGTCTCTCTCCTTGGATTTCTCACCTGTCTCTAAGCTGCCCTTCCATAGTCCAAAGCAGCTTATTTATTAACCAATGGGAACAACACATATTCACAGCATACAGAACAACATCCCATAGCACTTCCCCTTTTCTATCTAATCAAAAAGGAAAGTTTTAGCTTTAATTTAATTCTAATCTGAAAAAAAATCAGTGTTTCATACCAATGTACTAATTTTTCAATGCTAGAATTAGAAAAGTGACAATACGACAACTAGGAACTATTAGATAATAGTATAAATAAGATCAGTCATTTAGACAATAAGCTTACAATAAACTGTAGTTCAATTTAGTTGAAAAAGTTGATTATTTATTGTTTGTTTGTTTGTTTGTTTGTTTGTTTGAGACAGGGTTTCTCTGTGTAGCTTTGTGTCTTTCCTGGAACTCGCTTTGTAGACCAGGCTGGCCTTGAACTCACAGAGATCCACCTGCCTCTGCCGCTCGAGTGCTGGGATTAAAGGCGTGCGCCACCACCGCCCAGTGAAAAAGTTGATTATTTAATCATTCCTAGTAATAGAAAAAGTAGAAAAGAAATCATAGTAGTATTAAAAAGATAGTCTAACAATTCTGTGTAAACTGAAAAAAATACTTAAAATATATTTAAACATTTATTAGCACAAAAATTTCCCCAAATTGCCACAGTTTATCAAATCTCTGGTCCAGAAAAGTTAAAATTCCTATAGTCTTCCAGGAATTAAATAAATTAAATCTGAAGTTTAAATATTAGGCATAAAATAGTCTCATCAGCTGCATCTCCTTCATACTTATTCTTCCTGGTGACAGGAAATGGAGTTGTGATTTCTAACCTCTTCTCATATAGTAGAAACAGAGGCACACACACTAGGAAAAAATTCCACACAAGAGGATTTCAAAATGCTAATACATGCATGAAAGCCACAAATCATGAATAATGAAATTAGTATAAATAAAAGCTGTGTTATAAAAGTAGTTAAAGCAAAATTTGTTGGATTGTAACAAGATCTGAACTCTTCTGATACCTTATGAAAAATACAACTTCAGAAAATTTTATTTTTGGCTTCTTGAGGTTATAATTTGCCTAGGCAATGATGTACTCTTGCTCTGAATATACAGCCAGATGTATATCACAGTGTTATAAAAATTTTTCATAACTGAATTTTTTGAAGCCCATGCATAGCAGCAGGGGGGATTGGATACAGCTGCAATTAAACAAAGAATTTCAGGCTTGTGTTAGAATATGAACAAGAATCCATTGAGGAAAGGAATCTAGATAAGAGATAATGAGTGCTGTTCTCTGCTTCCTGTTTGCAGATCCAGTTGTGAACTGTTGGCTGCTGCTCCAATACCATGCCTGCCTGCCTGCTGCCATGATCCTCCCACGATGGCCACAGACTCCTGTCCCTCAGCAACTACCGCATTCATCAGGGACTTTATATCTAAGGCCTGGAAGTTCATTATCCAAGATGATAGTGCTGGCATGGATCCAGCTGGTGCTGCAAATCATGTGGCACAAGAATAAAAAAAGCTCAACATATTCAAGTATCATATCTCCACTCCAACACACACTGTGCTGCGAGACCCTGCTGGTCGGAGGTTGCAGTCAACCATGGCCTGGCAGCCTTCTCCAAACTCGGCAATATAGAGGACACCCCTCCTCACCCCTGCCTGCCCCAGTGGAAGGCACTCTGTTCTCTACCTGACCATATTTGGAGACTATCTCTATGGCCTAGGCCCAGATGCCTAACTTATCCCTAGTATGACCCTTGACACAGTTCCCTGCAGAATCTTTCCCCCTGCTGCCCATATGGTACTTAGACATTGTACTAGGAGCTTTATAATAGGACCATGCTTCATAGATGATAACTAAGACTTCCACTAGGAGCCTTGTGATTGGAGCATGTTGTTTAATGCAGATTAGGTATATAACAAGAAACTTCTCTGAGTTTGTGTATTACATGAAAATTACTGTGAAATGTACAAATACAGAGATTTTATAATTAGAAATACAGATAATCATGACCTTGAAGATGAATGTTTCACTTGATGAAATGTTGATATTTAGGCTTAACATTGTCTTTTATTCCTAATTATAAAATATACAAGAAAATAATCAAGAGTTGCAGAAGTAACCAGAGTCATATACTGAATGCACAGCTTCTGTACCTTGTCCACCAAGTTAAGCCTCTCCATCTACCTTTTCCTTCCCAACTCTCTTCCTATATGTGACTCTAATATTTCTCATATACAAGAGTAACTTGAACTGAGGGGGATTACTGGAAGGGGAGCATTTCAGGGTCTGGTGCTGTGGCAGGGGAATCTCCCAGGAGTCTATGCAGATGACCCCAACTTAGACTCCAGCAACAGTGGATAAGTAGCCTCAACTGGCTGTCTCCCGTGACCAGGTTAGTGCCTGGCCCAATTGTCATCAGAGAGGGATCATCCAGCAACTTGATGGAGGCAGATGCAGAGACCCACAGCCAAACATTAGGTGGAGCTTTGGAATTCTGTGGAGGAGGAGGAGAAAGGAATGTAGGAGCCAGAGGGGTCAAAGACATCATGGGAAGGCTCGCACAATCTGCTAACCTGGGCTCATAGGGGGCTCTCAGAGACTGGACTGGCAACCAGGGAGCCTGCATGAGACTGACGTAGGCACTTTGGATATATGTTACAGTTTGGATATATGTTACAGTCTCCATGGGACTCCTAACAGGGGAAACAGTGACTGTCTCCGATTCTTACTGGCTTTTGGGACCCTACTTCTCATATTGGGTCGCCATGACCAGTCTTAATACATGGGAAGGTGCTTAGTCTTACTGCAACTTGATATGCCATGTTTTATTAATACTCATAGGAGACCTGTCCTTTCCTGGATGTAGACAGAAGAGGAGGAAATGGGGGGTGGGGTGGAGGAAAGGGACTTGGAGGGGAGGATGGGGAGGAGGAGGCTGCATCCAGGATGTAAAATAAATAGATGAATAAAAATCTATTTTTAAATTCATGATTAAGAGAGTTATAAGGAATAGTTCTCTTTTTTACTATCCTATTTAAACCAAATTCAATGTATTTTAAATACATTTAAATATCTGCAGGAATAGATACTCGATAAAAATCTTGAATAATACTTGTATTACTTAGTTTGTGATTCAAATTATAAATTACTTGCATAAATCTCAAGAATCACTTTTCAAACCTTGACACATATACCAGATATGAATTCAATTAAGTAAAATGAATCATATGCAGGACAACACAAGTAAGTTAATACTTAGGAAGTGGAACCTGGTACTAGGTACTAGGATTCTTGTAAATGGTGTTAAAAGTATTTATTTTTCTAAAACCAAAAGTTAACCAGGGAGAAAGTTTAAATTGCAAATAAGGAGATTTAAGTGATTTATAAAGACAAATGTTGAGACAGAGGACAATTTGACATAGCCTAGACTTTCAAGGGAATCATCTTTTCCGTGGATTTCAAACAATGCCCATCAAGAGGCTGAGGCTATCAGGATAATGCTTCTCATGCTGATCAGCTTTAGGGTCTTCTACACATTGGCTCAGCTCACCCGTCAGTGCTCTGTCTGTTAGCACCACCACTTCCCAATCACTTCTTACTGAGGAGTGACTCACAAATCTGATATAATTTGCAGGGAGAGGGCCTTCGTAAGAGCAACGAGAGTGCATTCCTGCAATAGCTGAAAGCCAACATTAGACAATTATCCAGAGAAACTAATGTCAAAGAACAGTCGTACCAGACCAAAGTTTTAACTACCAAAGGGAGCCCTCAAAGAGCGTTAGTGTAGATTCGCATGCTCTGACTTTTGCCATCTGGTGGTACTGAACTGTAATTGCAATCACCGAAAAAAAAAATACTGACAAAAATACAAATTCACCATTACTGAGAGCTCTCTTATGATCTCTAGCAAAGGATTGTAACGAACATAATTACTCTTATTTTTATATCTGCCCTCATTCCTTGGTAAAATGAAAAAACAAGATGTACCTAAAGAGAATCATGATGTTGACAGTATACTTTTGTGATTCCAAGGGACCTAAAAGAAATCCGAAAGTCTGAGGCCAACCAGGTGCCATGTAACTACATCCTGGTGATGGGAGGCACTGTGTCCAAAGATGTACATTGGATCTTTCTACATCAAGAAAACATAGGCTGAATAAGTGCTCTAACTTACTCTAGGGATAAATTAATAATATGAAAAATTGTGAATACTTTATATCAATCAAAAAATTCTCCATTATCTGAAATGTGCTCAGAAATATGATGTAAGACAATATTTTTGATTATTCAACAGAATTTCTTTAAAAAACCCTCTAATTAGCTCTAATTAATTAACCCTCTAATTAGTTAGCTAGCTTGGCTTTATATCTTAGGAAATCATAGATTAAATGATCTTTTGTTTGACCTTATTACCTACAGTGTAATATCATAAAAGAGCCTAGGTAGTTTGACTTCAGTAAATTAGAGATTGCCAATATCTTCTGGTGTTTTATGATTTTAAATTTCTGCTCATGGGGCCTAATGACTATCTACAAGATAGAATGCAGCTTTGGAGCCCACAGTTTTCCTAGGATTCTTAAAAAGAATCATTGGTTAACAGGACCATCCATCAGTATTTGGAAGGGAGTCATTATATTCTTCCTATAATAGCTAAAATTTTATCATTAGTATCCATGTATCTAGGTAGTTGGGAAGAGATTGTGTGTGTCAGTATGTGGGTGTACAAACGAAAGTGGTGAGAGAAGAAAAACAATAGAGATAAGCACAATCCTGAATCAAATGCCCAGATGTACCCCAAAATGTGAATGGTACCCTATTCTAACACTCATGTGCTTGCTTCAGTATCTGAACCTGCATATACCAATATCAATGTTCTCGTTGCTGAAATGATGTTGAAAGCACTATGTATTTTTATTGGCTCAGAAGAAGAATTTAAAAGGAACAGTTGAGGAATCTGTGTGCTGGGTAATGCTCCAAGGGCTTACCTTTTGCTTTGCCCAGGGCCTGAAGAACAGGAGATTCCCCGAGATAATGAGATCATCCATCCTGCTCATTCCAGAGATGCTTGGTTTGTGTTTCAGGTGGTAGGGGATGGTTCACAGGGATAAGAGAAGGATTGGCTCAGTGGGTTAGACATTTGCATGTGTTTCATTCAGAAATCTATAGTCTTCCTTTTTTCCTTTACTTCCTCATTTTTTGCTTATATTCCAGTTAATTTCTTTTAGCTCACTGCAGAATAGGGTCTTGTATATTGTATCTATGCAATACTTCTGCTACCTTCTGAGGCTAACAGAGCACTTTTGTGGGAAATAATTCCTTTTTGCCTATTCTCTGCCTCTCATGGATCAATAATGAGAAAAATTGGCAGCTTCCATGTTTCTATTGTGTCCATGTTAGCATATAGTCTAATGATAAGCACATGATATGGAACTCATCCCTTGGATGCTTGAGCTTGTAGATCTTGACAAAACATAAACCAATTTCTCTCTGGACATGAGTGAAATCAGGCTTGGGAATGAGCAAACTCTATAATCTCCAGCACAGGAAGGGATCCAACTTGCCATAAAAAGAACCTGATATTGATCATGACAATAGATATTAGAGTTTTTTAGCCCTTTGACCTAAATTGCAGTGACTTTAAGGTAATAAACCATTTTACGGTTATAAAACAGTATCTTTTATTTATGTTATATACAATACCTTTAAAATAAGTTTCCCTATTTCGGGTTACTTTGCACAATTTAGGTTGATATGTGAAGTCAAGAGTCTCAATTGGTTCACAAAAGTTCTGACCAAGATAGTATGAACTTATTCTTTTACTTTTTTTACATGCAACCATTATTTGTGTGTGGTCCTCTTGTTTTTTTTTTTTTTTTTTTTTTTTTTTTTGTTTTGTTTTGTTTGTTTGTTTGTTTTTATAAGAAGGAAAAAGACACAAGAAAGGAGATTAAGAATTCAGAGAAAAGAGAGAAGATGTGGTTGCAAGAAAGCATTTCTGGATCTCAAGAGATGGCTCTGGGATTATGCTGCGATTACAGAGTCTTGGTTAATTTCCTAGAACCCACATGGTAGCTCAGTCTGTAACTCTCCTTCCAGGGTATCTGATGCCCTCTTCTGGCCTCTGTGGGCACTGCATGCCTATGGTTCACAGATACACATTCTGGCAAGTTACTGTACATGAAATGTACAAGTTACTTGAAATGAAATGAAGTCTTAAAAAGGAAGGAAGGAAGGGAGGGAGGGAGAAAGGAAGGAAGGAGAATGGAAGGGAATGGAAGGGAAATAAAGGAAAGGAAAAGAAAAGAAAGCAAAGGAAAGGACAAAAGAAAAGAAATTTCGTTCTGAGAAGGTCTCTGGTGAGGCTAGTTCCTCCTTCAGTTTCCAAAGCTAAGTTCTGCTGTGATTTCAGCCCTAATGTCCCCGCAGAGCTTCCTTTCTAAACCTACTTGAGAATGCAGTAGTTTGTTTCTCAGAATGATTGTATGTATTCATTACCTCTAATTATGGAAAGTTCATCATCGCTATTTGCAAAGTAGATTTAAGCAGAAGCTTCACTAGGATTTGGCTCCTTGTTTGGTAGAAATGGCACCTGGCTCAGGAGGATTAAGGAAAATTCTTGTTATTTCACATTTGGGGAGGAATTCAGATGCAATTCACAGTGGGTCTGTGCAAGTTTTCTTATTTTCTTGTATGGAAAGCAAAGTATTCTCAAACTACTCATTGAATGTTTACTATTAAATACTCTGATTTCTTTTGGAGTAGTGATGACTCAGTACATTCTCAGGGAAAGATTGAGTTAGAGGAAGGAATTAGCTGACCTTCTCAATGTGAGAAATTCAATTGGTGGCACAATACATTCTCTAATTAGGGAAAATGCCAGAAAGGACTCCTAAGAGTCCTGTGTAAGTGGAAATTGTCCTCCTCTATGGATTATAAGAATCTCATTATAGAAACCATAGTAGAAACAAATGGGTCAGATGAAGTAAATTCCTTGGAAACATTTTCCTTCTTCTGGAAATTGGCCAGCCTCGTGATTTATGCCTGCTACTGAAACATGTCCTCTAAGAGCCCGGGCTAGGAGGATTAATGATGTAGGATGCTGCCACCATCTTCATCAGTGGATCTGGGGCTACTCAGGAGAGGGTAGTCTGAGGTCGGGCCTGTTGACATTGCCTCATCAGAGAGAGTGGACAGAATCCTCAGACATCACCTGAGAGACCTCAGCTGCTTTGTTTCCTGCCACTAGTTTGCCAGTTGTAAGTAATGCTGACTTCATTGTCCAAGGCCTCGTCTTCTTGGCAGTTGCTAGAGTATATCGGGCACAGAAGGATAGCTGAAGGGGGATGCCATCTATGTAGCTATAGGGCAATCATCTTTCGTACTATGGAGACTTTTCAGTGGTGGAGCTGTTTTGGAGGTCACCCATGCTCCTGTAGTTAAGCCTTCACCTATACATACCCTGTACATAAGCCAAATGAGCTCATTGGCTCACCAGCTAGACTTGGGTGGAATTTTGCTTTCTTCCATCACGGGTGCCCTACCTGTGGTAAGTAGATGTTTGTTTTTGAGTCTTCATAAAATTTTTCATGAAACATCTTGGTTCATAAAGGACAGGAATTCTATTCAACCCTTCTTCTCTTTTCATCCCACATATGCCTATCATTAACTCTTGCCCCAGCTACATGGCATGGACAGGGAGAAAACAGGCCCTACACAGCTTCCTGATGACCCTTCTTTACACTCAAAGACTTGTGATGTGAGTATCGCATCACCTTCACTAATGGTAGCCTTGATGAGGAAATCCAATGCTCAGTCGTCAGGGACTGCAGGATGACAGTGATGAACAGTGGTGCACTTTACTTCCAGAACCCTGGAAGCATCACCTGACAATGACAACATGTGTGCCCAAGCTCTTTGGGATGGACTCATTGCTTTAGTTTTGGAGTTTCTGCTCTCCTTCCCTGGTCCACCTCCAGCTGAGGTCTAAGCTGACTTTCCTTCCTTGTCCAGCTACTGTTCTCAAAGTTTTGCTATGGATTCAATTATGAATTTACATAGAACTATAATGGAGTCTCATTTCATGCCAGTCTTCCAGGTGATTCTGTCAACATGCTGCCATGGCATTAAAGAAATCCTTTGAGCCTGGCAAATGCTTGCTGTATCCTTGTTTATCATATCCACAAGGGTAAATAAGGGGAGGTTAAAGTACTTGCTGTGGTATTTATCTTTGTGCCGAACGATGGAGGCAGATTAAAAAAAATTGCTCAGAAAATTGGGACAAAGGTTTTCTCAAAGCCAGGCATTATTACATTATTTACACTTCAAAGCCTAGGAAAGAGTTCTAGGGATCTGTAAGACTGCCTGTCTATCTCAATTTACTTTCTATGAAAACTCCCCTCATCTTGGCAAAAACCTATATTTTCACCCCTGCCATGTGTGTGTCTTTAGGGGGAGGGATATCTATATTTTGGGGAGGCAGGGGACTAGAATTTGAAAAATGTTTCTGAAGAGACAGAATCAGACCAATGTTAGACAGTAGTTTAGAACTGGGGCCTAGAGGTTCTGATTATACTTTGCAGCATTTTTACTTAAAAGATCACACACAACGAGACAGAAATCATCAGGGTAATGAAGAGCCAAGGAAGTTGTTTCTCTTTCTGTGAAAGAGAAAGGGGCTGAAGACATGAATGATGAAACAGACTGGTGGTCCTATCATCACCAGAAAAAATGGTGACAGAGACTCTCTGGGTCTCTGACTATTTCTGATTCTAGATTTTGTGATATGTCTGAGATTGCTGTATATGAAGTAAATATTCTTAAAATGCAATCTTGTTGCTCAAGATGATTGGATTCATTTCTTCCTCTGTAACCCAGTATGTCCCAATGAAGGTTGTACCTCATCTTCAGAACTTCCTTCCTTGTGTCCCCTCTGAATTCCGACAAAGTTTACTAAGCTGTGGTCTTTGTAATGAATGCTAATTTACTTTAATTTTAATTTTAATATAAGGATATTAAAATCACTTATTAAAAGTAAATACACTTTAATTTCCTTATGGAATTTCAATACCAATTAAAATATGCCTTGCTTCTTCATTGACATGTAATTAGCCCTCATGGAAGAAACAGTAGCAGAGATCTAATGATCGAGGTGTTCCATCCTTCATCACAGTTTAGCTAATGTTTGCCTTGAAGACAAAATACTCTTGAGGTGGGAAAACACTGTTTCTACTTCTCCCTTATTATCTATTCTGGATAAAATGTCTATTGTAGTTATACTAAACTCTTTTAAGGTTCTTAACACTTGCTAACTTTCCAGAGCTGCAGAGACAACATGCAAAGAAAACAAATTCTCAAGGTTGAAGTAAATAAGCTGAGATAAATGGAAAAAGTCCTCTTGTCAAGTTGCAGAAGGGTGGAAAGAACATGTACAAAGGAAAATTTACTTGTGTGCAGGGATGTAGTTGCTCTGGACTCAAAGATGAGTCTGTGGGAGACTGGAGAATGTGTTAGACAGATAGAGGGCCATAGACACCACAGCCTGTGGATGTGCACATAACTTACGCTTAAAATTATTTCTGGGTTACTTATTTAGTTCAATGTAAATACTATAAAAACAGATGTTCTTATATTGTATTTTGATAATATTTAAAAAAAAATATTTGTACATTTTCAGGATAGGCACAATTCAAATTTTTTCTTTCCTGAATATTTCCAATCTGTTTTCATTAAATCCACAAATATGTAGACTATAAATACAAAGAGTCAACTATCTAATGCTCTCATTCATGTATGGATTTGTTTTGCAACAATGAAAAAAGATATCTACATCAGAAACTGTGTTAGTCAATGTCCTCTAGAAAAACAGAACTTATAGAAAGAATATATATCAGGATTTTTTTTAGAATGGCTTACTGGTTTGTGGGCCAAATATTTCAACAATGACTGTCTCCTGAAGGAAAAGTCCAAGGATCCAGTAATTACTGAAGCCATGAAGATGGATGAATTAGGTGGTCTTCAATATACAACAGAACCCAGTAAAAGTAGGCCCCAACACTAGTGAGAAAATGAACTTGCCAGTGAAAATGAGAGCAAGCAGGCAAAGAACAAGGACTTCCTTCTTCTATGACATCCATACATGCCACAAGATGAGTCCTAATTTTAAGATATTGCCCAAATTTATGGTGAGTCTTCTCACCTAAATTGATTCAATCAAGAAAAACCCCTCACTGGTATACCCAGACTCATGTGTTTTAGTTATTTTCAGATGCAGTCAAATTGGTATCCAAGGGTAGCCATTATAAGTTCACCCCCTAATCAACTTGACACACAATCATATCTACTTATGTCTTACTAAATTTCCAAATAAAAGCAATAAACACATTGTACTTATGACTAATATGACATAACTATCCCTCGCACAAACACAAATTCATTATGTGTCTTAGAATAAACAGCAATGCCCCATGAGAGAAATTCTTTTAATATCTAAAAACTTAAATGGGATAACAACTGAAATTCTCCTAATTGATGTTATATTACATAATAAAAATGCGGTAAAGAAAACACAAGTAACTGCATAAACACATTCTTAAAAAATATGACAGAAACATCCATATCAAGTATAAGCATTGTTTGTGCAACTGTTAAGGACAAAGTGTTGTCCTTTCCATGAAGGAAGTGGTACAATGTAAGTCAACCTGCCACTAGGTAACTACTGGTCACTGGAGACTGGTGCCATATTGAGGGCTCAGTGTTGGTCTGTACTATTGGCAGACCTGGCACTCAGAAGCAGCTGTAGTCATATCAGTCTTGGTGAGTAAAAGTCTATGCTGCTGAGCCCATGTATAACCTCCATATCTGCCACCATGGCCACTTTGTTCATGGGCTCATCTGGCAATTACATAAATGGCTGGGAGAAAAGGCTGACTGCCCACAAAATAGGTCAGCTTATTTACTTGATTATTGAACTCTTCCTCTGCTAAAGTCACCTTTTGGTGACTTCTCATAGGACAGAAGTATCTTCACAACCTTCAACTGTTTGAGAGATCTATCCACATAGTTCTTCCCCAGATGTCTTTCTCACCACTTTTCAAGTCAGATTCTTTCCAAGTCCCTGACCATCCAGCCACTCCATTGGATACAGCCTATGAATCAGTGAACAATCACATTTAGCCATTTCCTTTCAAAAAAATGTTTGACCAAATATAGTTTTCAAAATTCTGCCCAGTATGAAGATTCCCCTTCACCTGTGTCTTTTATGGTTGTCTGGGTAAAGGCTTGCAATACTACAGCTGTCAACTTCTGAGTGGTACCTGCATAATATGCAGAACTATCAGTAAATTATGTCCTAGTCATTCCTTCCTCAGTCAAATAACCACAGGTCATCTACTATGAGGCTATAGGTGCATGGTTGGCAGCAGACAGTATTGTAATAGAAGTAGAAACCATAAGTATTTGGGCAACTTCTTCATGTAACTTCAGGACCTGCTAAGGCCTGATCATGTATATACCACTTGCATTTGATAACAGATTGAGTGTCCTACTTTATGGCTTTGTGGGTCAAAAATACTCAGCTCATGATGAGAAGCTCAGGTTGCATTGTAACTTGGTGGCCCATTGTCAAACATTGTTTCCATTAATGCCCAACAGTGGGTCAAAAGCTGCCTCTCAAAGGGAGAAAATTTGTTTGCAGATGACAGTAGAGCCTTGCTTCAAAATCTCTAAGATTTCTCCTGTGACTCACTAATAGTGAGTGACCTTCCAAGAGCTCCAAACAGGATCCTTACTTGCCTCTGATGACTCAAGTACCATCGTGTCTACTGGGTCATATGGTTCAAGTAGTAGAGTAGCATGCACAGCAGCCTGGATCTTTTGAAGAGACTTCTCTGGTTCCAGGCCCCATTCAAAGCTATCAGATTTCTGAAATACTTGATAATGGGCCAGAGTAACACATCCAAATGAGGAATATGCTTTCTCCAGAATCCAAATATGTCAACAAAACATTGTGCTTTCGTGGTAGTGGGAAAGGCCAGATGCAATAATCTATTCTTAACCTTTGAAGGAATATCTCTGCATTCCCTGAACCACTAGCATCCTAAAAATTTCAAGATAGAAGGCCCTGAAGATTGGTTGGGTTTACTTCCTATGTTCTGATTTGTATATGTGTTAGAAGTCCAAAGTGGTTGCTCCCCCATACTCACTTGATCCAATCAACATAATATTATCAATATAGTGGACTGTTGTGATATTTTGTGGAAGAGACAGATGATCAAGATCTCTTCAAATTAAGTTAATGATACAGAGCTGAGGAGATAACATATATTTAAGGCAAAACTTTAAAGGTAAACTACTCCCCTTGATAATTGAAAGCAAATTCTTTCTGCTTAGTAGTCCTTATGTGCAGGTACTAAGAAAAGTGCATTGCTAGACTAATAGGTACGCACAATATATCAGGAGATATATTAATTTCCTCAGGTAAGGATACCACATCTGGCAAAGCAACTGCAATTGGAGTCTGTACTTGATTGAATTTTTGATAGTCAACTCCTGTCACTCTCTTTGGTCCATCTATCTGGCACTGGCCAGGTAGAAGAGTTAAAGGTAGATGTAGTGGAGACTACTAGTCCTACATCTTTCAAGTTCCTGATGGTGGCACTCATTTCTGTAGTTCCTCCTGGGATGTGATATTGTCTTTCAATTTACTATTTTTTCCTGATAGAGACAACTCCAATGACTTCTATTGACTTTTCCAATCATAATAGTCATCACCCCACCGATCAGGGAACCAATATGAGAACTCTGCTGACTTCTAAGTATATCTATCCCAGTTATAAATTCTGGCACTGGGGAAACAAATACAGGATAAGTTTGGGAACCCACAGGACCTACTGTGAGTTGGACTTCAGTCAAAACTCCATTCATCACCTGACCTACATTAACCAGAAGGCCACAGTGTTTCTTTGGATTTCCTAGAATCAGCATCAGTTCAGAACCAAAATCCCATAGATCCCAGAAAGTTTGATTCTTCTCACTCCTGAGTATAGTTACCCTTGTACAAGGCCATTAGTCCCTCTGGGGAAAGGTGGGATTAAAAGAAAACTAACAGCAAAACTCTTCCTCAGGAGGACCTGGCCTTCCCTTAGTTCAAGGTGTTTGGGGTCTGTAAAGTAGTTCAAGTCTGGACATTTGTTCACTGTCAAGGGGTCAAGATTCCCTATTGTTATAACCTAAAGTGGTCTCCCTTTCATCCTTTCATTTGTTTTAGGTTTTTTGTTTGTTTGTTTGTTTGTTTTGCTTGTACAGATTAAACAAATATGCAGTGAGTTTCCTACCTATTTCATGCCTGGGAACACCATGGTTGACTAGCCAGTACCAAAGTTTCATGGGAGTCATGCTACCATGACTTTGCTGCCCATATGGGTTAGATTGTTTTGGACATTGTTTTGCATGTGTTGTCCATTATGGTAAGTACAGTCACCTTGCCCTTGGTGATTTGGTGCTGCCACCCAGCCTCTGCCTGTTCAGGACCCAATTAAACCCATCACATTTATTTTTTTTTTAATTTTTCTATCACATTTAAGTCATACACCTGAGCACCAGTGTCTGTGACCCTAAGGTCTGGCAAAAAAAGGGGGCTACAACAAAGTTCTTTACATATTCTCATACCCTTCTCACCATTTGTCATTTTATAGGATTAGTGATGGATGTATCTTCTGGATCTTCTTCCCACTTTAAATGATTCAATCAAGAAAAATCCCTCACAGGTGCATCCAGCTACTTAGGTTTTAGTTAATTCCAGATATAGTCAAGTTGACAACCAAGAATAGCCATCATAGTAACTTAGTATTGATTACTATAAAAATCAAATTGTGTTTTGTTATTTAATTGCTCTTTCTTTGTTGTCCACCTGGTAACTTATAAAATTGGAATGGTTTGTGAAGATTATAAGTGACCCTGCCTAGAAAAAAAAATACCAGTGCACCAATATCTCAGCTGAGAAATGCCCTTACTTTACAGTTGTAAATTATATTTCATGCTTTCACCAGCTTACTTATGTTATCAGAGAGAACCAAAAATGGAATGTGAGATCAAACGTTCAGTTTGGGAAAAGTCAGATGTATCTTACAAATCTCAGGTTAGAAGCTTTGTTTATCATGCTGATGTCTCTTGAAGCTGATGCACAAAAGATCTTGTCCATCTTAATGGCCTCATATTTTCCAATCTTTAGAAAAAAAAAACATGCTAGCATGCTAAACTGGTGACACCATGTGTCATACACTTAAATACTCAATAGATTACAACTAACCAACATTTCTAAGACTTCTTGTTTAATGTATGCTAAATAAGTGGTTTTGTACACTGTATAATATGCAGCTAAATATTATTAGTGCGGCTCTCAAACATTATCAGAGAAGTTCCTTAGTACAGTGGATGACCATTAACTCAATAACCCACCCTGGGTAAAGCACAAGGGAAACTGTCTGTGGAGTGCTCAACCTTCAGTGGGTCATTTATATCATACCTCTTTCCCACAGGGCTCAGGGACCATTGAGCAAGAGACACCAGAAAGAGCCAGAAGTAGGGGAGGACTGAAGCAAATATGACATGGGCACTGCATTCATGAACTTACAGTGTTTGTGGTTGCTTGCATAAGATATGAATGAGATCAAGTCAGTCCACATTCCAGTGAAGAATGGACATCATGAGCTCCCACCCATAGCTAAGAAACTGTCCTACAGTAATTGACTTCTAAGTAAGGGAGAGTAATTTTTCTTCAAGACTGTGCCTCCAGTATATGGCCCTACAGCTAGGAATATATGGGTAGCAGATATTGTACTGGGTGGTTATAAAAAAAAAAAAAAGGGAGGATATAAACTTTGGAGGGGTTTGAAGAGTGGGGAGGTGGACTTAAGAGGAACTAGGGGGAAGAATATGGTAAAAATACATTGTGTGCATATACAAAATTCTAAATGAATTAATTAAAATATTGTATTTAGAAAAACAAAAATGAAATGGGCCAATTTCAAGTTGGAATTTTAAGTCCAGGGAAATCAGAAAGGATACTATACCAGGCAGGATTCAATTGGAGTAAAAAGATTAGCAGGCAATATCTATTAAGAGATGTATTTCAAGGAATTCACCTACATGGTTATAAGTTCCAATCTTTCAAGTTTAAAGTCTATAGGACTCAAATACTTCCAAACACAGAATGAGGTTGTTGACATGGGTTAGGGATTCTAACTACATATGAATTTTTACCTCTTCAAGGATGTCTCAGTTCTACCTTTTATTTAAAACTTAAAAAATTATATATATACACATACGTGTGTGTGTGTGTGTGTGTGTGTGTGTGTGTGTGTGTGTGTGTGTACATGTGTACTTATATGCCGTGGCACATGTGTGGAGCTCAGAAGTGTACTTGGGGGAATTGGTTCTCTTCTTCCACCATGAAGGTCACAGGAATTGATCTCAAGTTTTCAGGTTTTGTGGCAAGTGTCTTTATCTACTGAGCCATCTGACCAGCATCTCAACACCTCTTTTAAGGCCATTTGACTGAGCTCAAGCTTATTCTTTTTTGAGTTCAATTTATTACAAAAAAATCATCATACGAGTATATATCAGTATATTTTATATATAATTAGACTACTGTTGGAATGAATGGATGGAAATTCTAGCATAGCCAATTTCATGTACACACACTCCAAAACTGAAATAAAGAAACCCATTACAGATGTATAGGAAACAGTTAAGCCTAGGTGACTGAATGCCAAGTGCCATCTCACATTCCTCAGTGATATGCCATGAGTCTAGCATGCCAATTGTAGATCAAGTTAAAGAGACAGTCTTTCATTTAGATAACCATGAAATGCATGAAAAACTATAAAAAGTTTCCATGGGGGTGAGAACCTCCTCAAAGATGCATAATCTGCACTTTGAAAATAAGAACTTCTGTTTTGGCTTCTTGGAGATGAACATATTCTCTCTTTTGATTAATCTAACAGCAGGTGGTCATTATGCTGCTCAAATGTCCTATTTCACTGACATTATCTCTAAATGATGATCCAGAGGTAGACCTGAGAATGAGTTCTAAACTGACACTTTTCTCTGTACCTTTCAGAGACCTTGAAAATTTTATTGGAGGATGTCAGCAAGGATCAATGAAAGCATTTTCTATTATATTACATTTGAACCCAGAGAGAAGAGAAGGGAAAATAAACTAACTCATGATAAATAGAATGTGCAAGGGCTCTAGTCGTAATTTAAAATGGTTGTTTTCCAATAAACTTATGGGTTAGCTTTTTATTGGTCAAGAGGGTATATCATTCTTTATATACAAAAAGATGACATTTATTCCTGGTGATAATAAATTCTATCATTTTAAATATTCATGTGGCCAAATGATCTGAATTCATTTTAGAAAATCAACTCAGTAGATAAAAGTGACTTGAAGCCAGTGTTTGTTGTTATCATCTGAGATTGGATTGCCATTTTGGAAGTTGAAGAATCTGGTTGTTCAAAGACTGTTGGCTGTTTTCTGTATGATTACTATTTCTCATGATTTGCACAAAATAATGTATTTCAATATGTATAGTATTTCTATATATAGACAACAATGGATTCTAAAATCTGCACAGTCTACACCATTTCCATTTTAAGTTAAAACAAGCTTCTGTATGGTGTTATTTCTCTTTTGTTTTGTTTCCTTTTCATATTTTCTAACTATAAAGCAACAAAAAAATAATTCCAGAGACGTATTAACTGCCCTTTGTTACTCATCTTCTACACACTGTGTTGAGAAATTCACAATCTTGTCTGATTTTTGTTTGCATTATGGTAAAAACCATCCTCTGTTTATCAAAACTAAGAGTTAAATCAGTTAAATATCTGGCTTAGGATAATGTATATTCCTCCAACTTGCATATTTTCTTGAATTTGAATATCCCAGTCCAAATTTTTATTTTTCTATACTATTTTCTCTTACCTAACCCATGTACTTAATTTGAGACTTGACAATATTTAAAAGGTATAATTTCCAAAAGACTAGTGATTCTCAAAGCATGAAGTCTTATGAAGTCATCATTTTCAGGTAGATAACAATCTGTGGAAACTGTATTCTCACTTAAAGGGAAATATCAGTAATGCAGTCACTAGAAACCTGCTTAATTCTGACTGAGTGTTTTGGTATGGAAAGTTTCATTAAAATGAAATGAAATTTGCTCTTACACTATACATGTATTTAGAATCAAGTGATGCCTATGCAAATTAATTGCACAATTAAGATTGTAGGGCAAATGTTTAGCTTGTTTCCTAGGACTGGCTGATTTAGAGCACCAGAGAAGGACCATTAACATATAAACGATTGCTCTGCTCTTTTGAAAGAGGCCTACTTATTTATTATTCATTCATTAAGGCCAAGATCAAAGAATTCTGCTTGATAATGATTTGTTAACCTTCTTCAAGTTTCTATATTTACTTTAAAGTCATTAACCTGAACTCTTTAAAAAATATTATATAAGTACTTGAGTTTCATACTAATCATGATTGTTCCTTCCAAGTGGTTCTAATCAGTGATGATGTTCTATGCTTAGGTGATATGCAATGTTTATCTCTTTAGTTTCTACCTCTAAAACTCTAATAAGAAATGAAATGACCACTCTTCATTTTGGTCAGTTTTGCCTAGTGATATATGTCTTTATAATTGCAATGACCCTGAAGCCATTGACAGATATTATAATCCAATGTACCATTATTATTCTGTCAGACTGCCATAAAGCTCATGTAAACAGGATCCAGCACACATTCAAGAGGTTCAAAATATGGCACAATAAGCCCATCTCAAAAGTGCACATTAACACTAAAAAAAATCCATTATTATGTCAAAATTCTCATTCATCCCAAACTTGATTGCATTTTTAAATTCCACACTCTTAGTACTTCAAAAGACTGTCACTTCTCATGGCAAAGGAATGGGCAAATACCAAAAAAAAGGAAGATTTTGGTAGAGAGATGACATAGCGAGAACACATTACCATGAAATACTACACCCTTATTAATCACTTAGATTCCATCTATTTAGAAGTGTATCTTAGTTTTGATTCTATGGTTTTGAATGTCTTTCATGCTCAAGTGTAAACCACAATGTTATAGATGTTATCTACTCAGAATAGATGAAAATCATTTTAACATAATAAGATGGGGAAATACTGTAGTTAAATTTGTACAAAAATACAAGGTTGATATTAGTCCATAATATAAATTGGCAAGAAGCTGAGGAGGCTTCATGAGAACAGCTCAGAAAGGACAGGGGGAACAAAACTGAACAGAATATTTAATGTCTTGTAAATATAGAAGTCAACATAGTTTTCTATTTTTCTCTGATTCTTATCTTTTGCAGATGCAAAGAAACCAATATACCAAGGAAAAGGCTAAGTAAAACATCAAATATTGCAGTTCCCCATGGCCAAAAGGAACCATCTATAAATCCAAGGTCTTCAGGCTAAAGTTTGGTTCAGATGAAGATTGGATATGTCCAGTGTTAATTCCTTATGTTGATGATAAAATATCACCATCTCAGGAATAAACAGAATATGCTTTCCATTGGGTGGAAGAGTCAGTTCTTATGTCTCCTGTAAAAACTGACAAGGATGTAGGAATGGTGCTGGCCTAGCACACTGGCAGTAGTAGGTTCTTTCCTGAGGTCTATGACTCGATTGACCCCAGGTAGTACTTGGGTCCCCTGTACCAAATAGAGTTAGCCTCCGATTGAGTGGACTTCCTAAGATGAGAGTTGTAAATGTCCCCTTTTAGTACTGAAATAAGGATGTAAAGCCCGCTTGGAAGACTGTCTGGGTCTACATAATAACAGAACCTGTGTCTGTGTCCTAGATGTTACTGAGTTGATGCCTACTTTGAACATCGTTTATGCAGGGGAAGAATGGAGACTGGTAAGAACAGCTTTAGTTATCTGGGAAGGACAGCGGCCCCTTGGACAAAGAGTTCCCCAGCAGCACAAAACTTTCAAGATGCTGATCTGGAATAGGAGGGTAATAACCCCTAAGACCAAACTCAGATGTGTACTTAAGAATTTAATTACTCAGGACATTCAAAATCTATACCAAAGTCATAAAATATTGTCAAGGCTTTTGCAATCTAACAGGAAAAGGATGCAACTCTCTCTGATTTTCAACAAATTCTCAGAAATTAAATGCAAAAATATTTGGGACTAAAACCACATGACCCAAAATGCCAAAGCTTCCTGAAGGTCCACTTTGTAAATAAGTGTTGGCCTCATACTGCCAAGAAATTATAAAAAATAGTTTGCTGCAATTAAAGTGTTATTGAGGAGTGTTTGTGAGAGGGGAAGGAGACAAAAGGCTAAAATTATGGATTCTATAAGAGCAGAGATAATAAAAAAGAGATTAGACTGTGACTCCTCTAGGAAGAGATGGGAAGGGCTCCTAGACATTCAGAGAGATAGAAAGTCCATATGGATAAGAAATCCAACAACTGATAGGTGACTAGAACACTAAAAGAGAGTGCCAAGAATAGAAAAGGGAGAGAAAAATATTATCCCTCTTAAGAAATTTGGTGAGAATTAGAAGAGTCAGGTTTTTTATTTTTATCATCAAGATTCTAACATAATAACTTTTCTCCATTATCTTTCATCTCTCCAAACTTACTCATATGTCCTTTCCTTCTCTCCTTCTAATTCACAGCCTCTATTTCCCCACTAATTGTTGTTATACATATGCAGTTCAGTCTGTATAGTGTTACTTTTATGTGTGTTTTCAGGGCTGACTGCGTGGCACTGGACAAGCAACTGATATGCTCTTCCTTGGGGAAGACAACTTCTGTTGCACTCAGCTTTCCTCATTTGCATATAGTTCTTTATGTAGGGTTGAACCTGAAGGAAGACCTCCTTGCAAAGCAGGGGCTCCCTCTTGGACCCTGGATTAGTCACAAATCATACCTACATGCCTGTTTTCACAGAGAGATCCTTTATTAAGAGGAGAAGACAAGTTAAAGTGGCTGCTTTTTGACTCAGGCAGAAAACAGTAGCAAACGACTTTGCAGGTGTAATTTTTTTTTTTTTTTTGGCTTTTCGAGACAGGGTTTCCTCTGTGTAGCTTTGCGCCTTTCCTGGATCACTTGGTAGCCAGGCTGGCTCGAACTCACAGAGATCCACTGGTCTGCTCCGAGTGCTGGATTAAGGTGTGGCCACACGCCAGCAACAGGTGTAATTTTTAAGAGGAGAAAAAGGGGAGATCTGTGTTAGAATGGGCTAGGATATGATGGTATATTTTGATTGGGCATGTTAATTAGGTGAGCCAAAGAAAGCTTTTGATTGCTGGGCTTTAATACTTTGATAGCTGGACCTTAGTAGTCAGCCTCAGGAGAAGGAAGTGGCCAATAAAGGGAGTAGACCTTGGTGGCTAGCTTTAGGAATGTAATCTAATGGTTTTAAGCAAGGCAGAGGGAAAGGGGGAGAAGGGCAAGGCCTGCCAGGGCCACATGCTCTGGTGAGCTAGAATCCCTTCTGAAACCGCTGTGGGCTTTTCCTTGTCTAGTTTGGAATACCTACCAGTGTCACTGTGTTCAGCTCACTTTGTGTAATCATGTTAGTGAGACTTTATGGATGTAGCTTCGGGTATTACTAGTAGACACAACTCACAGCAAACTCCCTGATCCTCTGGCTCTTACACGCATTCTGCCCCTCTCTTCTATAATGTTTCTTGAGCCTTCGGTGTAGAAGTATTTTGTAGATGTATCCATTGGGAGTAGGCTCCACAAGTTTAAATTTTGGTTGGTTGTAGTTTTCTGTAGTGGTCTGCTTTTAACTAAATTTCAATTATTTGATTTTTACCAGTAAAGACTTGGGAGCTCGATGCTGGGGTGAAAGCCTGCCAGCTCAGAGAGGCAGAACAAGCACCCAGCTGACCTTCCTCCTCTGCCACAATCCCAGAATAAAGAGACCTTTCTCCTATGCTATCTCAACTAAGCTCCTCAAATTCAATATTCCTCCTTCTACTCCCTGTACATCTCTTTATCCATCCTCCTGACTCCTTCTTACTCTCTATGGTTTTTTACTAACCTATGGGTGACTTTATTTAATTCTGTTTACATTATCCAAGCAGAAAGCTCTTGGATTAAAGGTGTGTGCTAGGGCTGAGCCACACCACAACTAGAAACAGGTTTTTCCAGTAAATAAGGCAATCTCTGGGTTCACAGTGTGGTCCAATATCCTGCAACATTCCTCTTCTTCTAAATTAAAAGGAAAGGTTTAAACTTGAACGCGCTAAAACTATTTACAATAATGAAGTTATTGTAGCTTTTCTGCAATGTTAGCCTGGTTGCATTCGGCAGTTTTAGGATTAAGTATTTTTTAGTTCAAAGTTATGTAAAACGTTCCTATCAGTCTCATATGAACTCAACAATTTGAGTGTCCTGAGAAGTTTGTAGTCCAAAGCTGATCTTGGGTGGTGTTTGGCAGCTTAGTGGCAATCCTAGCTAGGTAGAACAATACAGCAGTCAACCAAAAGGTGTCAGCTATTTGAGCAGAATATCAGGTGGTTGTCTGGTGGGAAGGAGCAGCTGCTTGGGCAAGACGATGGCATGGGTGCTGGCACTAGTGTGAGGCTCTGAGCTGGGATTTCAGGCTGTTCAGCTGGAGGTAGGTGATACCACTTGGTCAATTTCTTCTTTTTTCTTGGGACATTTTCTCTTGATGATTTGTTCATTTTCTTCAGATGTTTCACTTGTCCAGTGGTCTCCAGATGCCTTAGTTGGATGCTTTTATTCTCCTGGAAAGATAAAAGCAAAACCCTGCCCCAACCCTAACTCTAGGGTGTTCCTCTTTTTGGCAGGTTATAACTTTGCTAGGGCAAAATGTTTTTCAGCAACAGAAAAAGTATTATCTTTCAATTAACATTCTTTTGAAAATTTGAAACTAAATATATGTTAGTATGTGTGGATAAATATACCTACATTCCCCTTTCTCTTTACGTATAAATTCAAGGTTTAGTGTGTTTATTTTTATATTACAAAGGACATTCACTTTGAATTTCAGCCTGCCTTTTGCAAGTGGCTTTTAAATTTAAATCACTGTAATTCTTATGTACCTGCCTCTGCCTCCCAAGTGCTGGGATTAAAGTGTGAACCACCTTCTAGTTATGGATTCCTTATAATAGTTATTCGCATAAGGCTGTCCTGGTTTAAGTTGATTCTTCATTTCTCCTTATTTTTTTAGTTAGGGATAAGCTTTAAAGTTTTTTTTTTAAGTATAATCTATCATTCTTGCTGATTTATTCTGAATTTATTCCCTGGCAAATTTAATAGTCTAGTCTTAATTAAATGTGATGCTAATTTGTTCACCATTTTGCTATTTTCAGGTGTTTTGTCGGTCTTCCTGTATGAGCTACACACAATTTGATGTCTTTGCTAAGTGTTTCTAGCTTTTACCATTTCCATTCATGCCTCCCATGACCAGATATCTTTGCCATTTATCTGCCAGTTAGTGGTTTTCCATTTGTTGATCATATAGCTGTACCATTGCACACACACCATGAATTGGAGAAGATATATTTTCCTTTTGCTTTACTAGTTGTTTGCCTTATAACCTATCGTGCTGTGCTGATTTTGTGGTTCCTTCCTCAGTATTGGCCATTACATCCCCTGGTCTATATGCTGCCACTTTCCATTTTGTTTTGGTTCCATCAGTGGTTGATGAGCCATTGGTAAGCCATGTTTTAGCCAAATGTGACCATTCTGTTGGTCTCCATTTTGCAATGGTGCCATTTCTTAGAGAGAATGAGTGGTTTAGGGATGGAGATGATAGGCAATAGAGCTATTTCCTCATTATGGGGAGGCACAAACCCCTTTGCTACCACATCCTGGTCATGAAGTAATTCAGATAGGTACCAGTTCCACTGTAATACCTTTCCTTCCATGGCTAAGCCTGTGAAGGTCTCTGCCTTTGAACAGATCCAATCCATTCTTTGTAAGGGTGCTGTTATGACCCCAGGGTGGTGGGCAATGACTGAGTAGAAAGTTCTCCATGCCTCCTAAATGTCCAGATGTGTTTCTCAAAGAGAGACTATTCATGCTCTGTATCTCTGTATATGGAAAGTGTTTGCAATAGAAGCCAGCAGGCAAATGTTGGTGGACTCCATTTTGCTTTATGAAGAGTTCACAGTTGCCAATTCATCAATAAATACGGCATCCATGACTAGGGTATCATCATTGGTCAGGGTTGTATTCATAGAGAGGAGCTTACCAGCAGTTAAAAAAAAAGTTGCTCTTTGTATCTGTCCCCATGGAAATTAACTGCCTTTCTAATAACTCTGTAGAGAGTTTTTATAATAACCTGTAAATATGGTATATGATTTCTCTAGTGTGAAAACATACCAATTAGGAGCTGTGTCTGAGTTTTGTCCCTGGGTGATGAGATTAAAGGAATGCACTACCATCACCTTGTTTGTTGTAATACTAGAATTTAGGAAACAACTAATTTATAGAGAGCTGCTTGTTTCTGCTGGGATTAAAGGCATGGGCTATTACCACCCTGCTCAAATATTTTATCTTAACTCTAAACCATTCCAAATCTTAGAGATTTAGAAACAAGTTTGAACTGTAGTAGTAACCTTTTGAATTTACTTAAAACATTTTAAATCTCTTAACTGTATTTTTAATACCAAACAACAAAAATATCTATTTTATTTAGGAAGAAAATTCAAAAGCTGATGTCCAAGATGGTGTGGGCCACATGACAATCTAAAGTCTAACATTATAACCTGGAGTTAAGACATGTGGTTAAAGAAAACCCATTTTTCATTTCATTCCAGTAAGGCAAGTGTGTCTTTGGTCAATTATCAATTCAAACATATTATTATTTTTAATTTGTTTCATGCATGATCAAATGAAAGGCATTTGCTAGTGTTTATAAGTTAGTTTGGACTGAATGACCAAGCTGTTTGATGCAATATCACCTCTCCTTACTCAGGTCTCTTCTGTTCGAATTTAGTCTTTATCAATCTTGATGGTATCCACAGCTTTTCTTCTCTTGAGGAAAGAAAGACAAAACCTCTTCTCCAATGTAACACATATCCCAGTTTCCATTCTGAGGTCAACACATTTTAAAAATATACATGATGATTTAATTTAGAAGTTTTTTTTCTATCCAATGTCTCTCCACAGGTGCTGTTCCTTTCTCGTTAACACTGAAAAAAATTAAAGTTAATAAAGCACTGCTTAATCTATTTCTTGGGGTCTGTATTACTCCTTTCTGTTATTAAGCATATATTTCAAAATGCAATCAGATATTTTTATAATTGCTTCTCCTGTAGGACTATGTGATATACCTGAATATACTTTATGTTGTAATATGCAAAAAAAACTGTTTCATGCTGGAGCATTGTCAGTCTTAATTTGTACAGATATCCCCATAATAGTTATAACTTCTAATAAATGTGTAATTACAGAATCAGCCTTTTCCGAACATAAAGCCATTTCCCATTGAAATACTGAATGTGTGCCTATGTTATGGCACACATACATTAATTTTCCAAACTCTGAAAAATGAAACATTTCCATTTGCCACATTTCATTTCTTTGGGTACCTTTTGAGTTACTTCCTGCAGGTAATGAAGTTTGGTTATACAAAGAACAAGACATTTTCTTATAATTTTCTTCACTTGTTGCCAAGTGATAGAAAAATCTTTCTTCAAACCTTTGCTGTTAACATGCTGTTTCTTAAGAAATTCTGAGGCTTCTAGCTTATTTCTTATTAATAACCAATCAATGTCATCATTACCTTGTGCTAGAGGGCCTGGTAGATACATATGGTACCTGATGCGTGTTATATACAATGAATAACTTCTATTTCTGATTATTTATTGTAGTTGAATATAGAGTGAAGTTAATTCTGAATCATCCAGAATAAGTCCAGTGGTTTTAATATGTAAAACAATTCTTTCTTCACATTAAAGGTCAGTAACTATATTAAGAGATTCAGGAAAATCTAATAATACCATAAGAATGGCATACAACTCTGATTTTTTAACAGAATCTTAAGGGCTTTGAGTAACTTTATTTATTTTTTCCTGACTTATAAACTGCCTTTCCCAAATTATTTGCATCAGTATACAATATAGGGGCTCTAGATATTGGTGTCCTTTTACTATATGAAGAGGAATCCAATTAGTTCCTTTATAAAATCTAAAGAGACTTTTATAAGCTGAAATCTCTGGCTTTGGGCATATTTATTAATCTTTGCCCCCCAAATTACTGCAAGCTCTTTGCCAATGTTCATTTTCTGTCCAATTGAGGCAATTTCAGCATTAGTAAAAGGTATCACAATTTTTTTTGCAGGATCTATTCCTGCTAATTGATGAAGGTTCATTTTTCCCTTCAGAATCAATTCAAAAAATTTTTTACATGATTCTTTAATTTTTAATCTTTTATGTGCTAAAAATATCCATTCTAAGACATTATCTTCTCTATGCATAAGAATTCCCATGGAAGAATGAGTAAAAAGCAAAATAACTAAAATACAATTTAAAATAGTTTCCAATTCTCAGGCTTCTGAGACCAGGGGTTTGAGGGAGTAGAGAGAGGTAAACTGGGCATAAAATTCCAAATAGGGGGAGGTTCCCTCAAACTTGCAGCAGGAAAGAAGATTGGAGGTTACAAATCTATGTGCAAGTAATTTTAACATACTGTAATGTGCTATGTACATAATATGGATTCAACTCCCATTTAGGGAAATGCAATGAGGGTAGAAAGACAGAGATATGGAGAGAGAGATATAGAGACAGAGACAGAGAGAAACACAGATGCACAGAGAGAATTGTTGAGAGGTATATAAGTTGAGGTTTATTTTTAGTAAAAAAGGTTTAAAAAATTCAGTATTTTAGCTGGGCAGTGGTGGCACACATCTTTAATTCCAGCACTCAGAAGGCAGAGGCAGGTGGATCTCTGTGAGTTTGAGGCCAGCCTTGTCTACAGAGTGAGTTCCAGGAAAGGCACAAAGCAACACAGAGAAACCCTGTCTCAAAAAAACAAAAAAGAAATCAAAAGAAAATTCAATGTCTTAGATAATGGTGTGTAGCACAAATTCTAATTGCTCTTAATAGTAAAAACCCAGAGTCAGATATAAGAGTAAATGCTGAAAGATCAGAGAAGCAGAGCAGCCAGCCACAGCCACCACCTCTTACCTCACCACCTCCTCCACCTTCAGGGTTTAGTTCATTTTTTCACCTGCCTTATCACTTCCTGTCTCTGCCCAGCTGTATCACTTCCTGTTTCCTCCTCCCAAGTACTGGGATTAAAGGTGTGAGATCTCAAGTGCTGGGATAAAAGGTGTGTACCACCACTGCCTGGCTCTGTTTCTCTTTTAGACTAGATCAATCTTGTGTGGCTTTGAGCTCACAGAGATCCATCTGCCTCTGCCTCTTGAGTGCTGGGATTAAAGGTGTGTGCCACCATTGCCTGGCCTCTATGGCTAAATAGTGGCTTAACTCTGCACTCTGATCTTTAGGCAATCATTGTTTGTTAGATCACAAACAAAATATTACTACAAAGGTGAATTTTTTTTTCAATAAAATAAAGAATTAAAGATTGGGACACAGACTCCATCATAGTAAGATGCATGCTGAACCTGTTTCAGGATAAGACATCTAGGGAAATGTGACTTGTCAGAGTTATGGCTGTTCCTGACCTTACAAATTGGATCACCTAAATGTCTTTCTTTTTCAGGATGGACGGTGAATTATCTACTGTCTCACATGAGGGTATCATTTCTTTCCTCCAGTGGAGGATCTTGGAGCCTGTATGCATGTCATGAAAATATCAAAAGATAAAGGGGTCAATATCAATTACTCCATACCCAAGGTTTCTGAGCTGATATATAGTAGTACTAGGGACAGAGAAACACTCAAGTCTACCACCTGTCATAGGACATGTGTAGATGTAACCAACCGTCTTATTAAATAAGAAACACAGAAACAATGTAAAAGAGAAAGCCAAGAGGTCAGAGCTCAGAGCTAAAATCTCACCCTTCCTCCTGCTGTGTCCCAGCTTCTCAAAAGAGAGCTATTTCCTGTGTGTAAGTCATTTTTTTCTAGTCATTCTGCCTTCTCATTGGTTGTAAACCCAAACATGTGACTGCCTCGTCACTGTCTGAATGTACAGCCCCTAGTCTTAAAGGCATATGTCTCAATGCTGGCTGTATCCCTGAACACACAGAGATCTATGGGATTAAAGGCATGTGCCACCACCGCCACACTCTGTCTATGGCTCTAATAGCTCTGACCCCCGGGGCAACTTTATTTATTAACATACAATCAAAATCACATTTCAGTACAATTAGAATACCACCACAACCATGGCCTTTACTCTTGGCCCAATTCTCTCCCTTGGCAAAACTAATTCTTGGTCTAAATGGTCCATATCTGGGTCCCTTGATTCCCATGGTTATGTGGACTTTATAAGAATCTGAAGGAATTTCAAATCCTTTAAAGCTAAGAAGCAAATATCACTGGTATTTGAATTAGCTTACTTCTAGCAGTCAAAAATAAATAAAAATATAGATTGGATTAATTATACCTATTATAATCAAGAGAATAAGTTGCTATTTCTAAATGCTAAATCAGATAATATATCCTATGATGAAGAGAATCTAGAAATTTTTAGACCAGTTTGAAAGATCAAAATATGAAAATGAAAATAATGAGAAGAATAAGAGGATGGGACTATAAGATATAAAATCTGACATTTATTTTTAAGAAAACATATTTTGAGTCAGCTTAGGTCCAGTTATATATAAACAGAAAACACTGGACCCTTACCAGCAGTCTAATTACTGCTCCTCAAAGAAAAATTGTGCCAGTCTTACCACCCCTTCCACTCAAACTAGAAGTTTAGGACAGAAAATTACTGAGTCAAGTTTGCTCAGTGACCTACAGAAATGACAAGGTCGTGTGCCTGATAGATTTTAAAATCAACATGATAGGACACATAGAGATGAACCTACACACAGATCTAGTTGAGTAAAAGGCAAATGTAAGCAGCAACGGTAAAGATAAAAACTAGATAATAGGTAAGGGTACCTTCCTAATTACTTAGCTGATGAAGAAAGGGAGGAAATGATCTGTGTTAGAATTTTAAAATAGAAAAAAACAAATAAATAAAAAAACAGTTTCCCAGGCTCAATCACTCAATCAGCACACAAGTTATTCTGAGCTGATGCTTTGCATTGCAAGGTCATCAAACAAATAACCCAGCTTTCACTGCTGTGAGTCTCTAGTGTTCTGATTAGGGAGTGAGGGTCCATGTTGTTAGGATCCTGCTCTCACTCTTCTGGGTCTGGCTTCTTAAGTCATCAGGGGATGCTGGCAACTAAGCATCGCCGCACCTGCTGCATGGTCACGCAATCCTTACCTTAAAAAGCTGGATGCAGACCATCATCTCTCTCTCTCTCTCTCTCTCTCTCTCTCTCTCTCTCTCTCTCTCTCTCTCTCTCTCTGCCCTCTTTTCTCTCTATTTCCTCTCTGCTCTCTGATCTACTCTGCTCCCTCCTCCATCTTTCTCTCTCACCAGGCCTGGTCCCCTTCCCCACACCCATTTTTCTCTTCTAATAAAGCTCTAAAAACTAACATTGGGTTCTGTTGTGGCCTGTGACTTTTCTGCTGACCAACCAGCACCATTTTACTATCACATGTTCCTCACAGTTTAGAAGAAAATTTTTACAAAGACATTAAGGTGTATAAATATTAAGGAAAAGCACTGCTAAGTTAGATATCAAAATTAACTTTTTTAAAAAAAATAAACAAAAAAGGAAGAAATAAAAGCACAAAGTACCAACTATATATGAAAAAAATTGTACCCAAAATTTGTGAAGAATTTGTAAAATTCAGTAAGGACACAGCAGAAAATTTAAATAAACTAGTAAAAGTTTTATTGAACAAGACACATAAAGAAGATGAACAGATAGAACACAAAAGATAATCAACCACCAACAAATTAAAGTTAGTATCACAATGGAATACAATTACACGCCTGCCAGAATGTCTGAGATTATAGTGAAATATTGATGATAGTGTAGACTATCTACAACCTGGCTGGTGGGAATATAAACATATAGCCATTTAGAGAAACAGGTTAGCAGTTTATAGTGTTAGGAATACATATATTTATCACATGCAACATATGATTCTATATTCCTAAATACTTATTAAGAGAAATGAAAACACATGCTTACATAGAAATATATATAGCAGCACTGTGCATGTGTGTACTGTTATGTTATATACATTTTTATGTGGCTGTGTATGTATGTGTATGTGAGTCTGTGCACATATATGTGCACACATGTGGAGATCAGAGGTAGACTTTTGGCATGCAGTGTTTTCCTCTATGGCTTTCCATCTCATGTTCTCCCCCTTTCATTAATCTTGAATTCTCTGTATGAGAGTAAAAATATATATGCCTATAGACTACTCATTATAATTTTCTTTTGACCTTTGTTTCTTTGCTATATTTTTTCTATGTTCACTCTTTGACAATTTCATGCATATACATCATGGAATTTTGGTCACTTTAGCCACCATTACCCCCTCTCATCTCTTCCATCTTCTGTTGATACCCAACCCCCTCCTATATTCATGACTTTTCCTGTTTTCTTTTTTGTGACCCAATGAGTTAACTATGGTTGCTTGCACGCACATGAGTTGGGGTTAATTATAGATTATGAACAACAACTTATTAGTGGCTAGACAATTGACATCCTCTCTATCAGGAACCACTAACTGCTCATAGTCTTTCCATGGAGAATAGTAGTCTCATGAACCTCTGACCCTTGCATGAGGAAAGGATGATAGGGAAGTCCTGTACAAGTATTATGCAGGAAATCACAGTTGCAATGTGTTCATGGGTACAATGTCCATGTCATGCCCAAAAGATACCTTTACACAGAATTCATCCCCATGCCCTTGTTGTTAAATTCTTTCTTCTTCCGTTTATAAGATGTTCCTTGAGCCTTCTTGGGGCTGATAGAGACATTCCACTTAGGGATGAGCACCCATAATAACATATTCTTAGCATCTTGGTTAGTCATGAATTTCTGTAATGACTGCTGGTCTCTACAAAAGAAGCTTCTCTAATAAAACCTGAGTATGATATTCTGTGGGTATGACCTTAATATTTAAAAAGAAAGCTTTACATCATGTCCAGTTAGCAAATCAAAAGCAGTAATGTAGTATGGACAGACATTGGGGTTAAAGGATGTGACAGATTAAAAAAAAATGATATTGGGAATACTATGGATGAGAAATGACAGGGATGCTAATCAGATAAGGACAGGGTTTAGAGTCAGTCTCAATAGGTTGGCTGGCTCCCATAAGTCCCCTTACCAGCAAGGCATAATTGCTTTTTAATATATTCTTTCAGTGCAGCTAATTACAACAAACTAAATTATAAGTAAAGATGGCTTCACAAAAGTTCCTCCCATTTCAGGATGGAGGCCCCTGGCATGCCTCATGAACAAGGAGTTAATCATGAGTTCACAGAGCTATAACTTAGTAGATGCAATGGGAGTTAGCGTCATAGTAAGACTGCCAACTGGCCACACAAACATGAGAGCTACTACAGCATTGTTTTCTTTACTGGCTAGCAGACACAACCAAGGTCTAATACAGGCAAAACCTACAAGGTCATAGAGACTAGCACTGTGGTCCTGGCTAACAACCACCAGACAAGAGCAATGGCTATAAAGTTATGTCAGAGACAGACAGGAAGGGGTTTCAAAGTACAACCACTCCTCCAAATGCATGAGCAGCTTGGGAACAGGGTATGTTCATCTCCTTTGTTGGGTTTGGTTGACATACATGGAACATGTGGGGACCTCACTGGCTTCACCTGTGACTTGCTTAGAGCAATAATCAATCTCAATAAAATCAACACAGTCTCTGCATAGCTTTTGTCAGAATTCTTATAAAAAGTCCCCAGGCTGTTAGGGTCCACAGATGTTTTCTAGTGAGATCTGAGCTTGCTTTACACAGCAAGGCTACATAAGGGGATGGACTGACCTCATGCATGGTTTCCAGGTGTTTGGAAGGGGCTGCACTTGGCTGTGCCATGCAGTATGCTTTGATCTAGCAAGGGGCAGGTCTTTTGCTCCACCCCTTGGCATTCCTTTAAAAGCCTTTTCGCAGAGACAGAAGGGGCTGGTGGGTTTTGACCCAAGCTCTCCTGAGGCTATCCTATGTTTCTGTCTGTTTGTCTCTCCTCTATATTTCTATCTATTTCTCACTTCTCCCTGCTCAAGAGTACCCTGGGGGAAAAGTGGGAGCAGGTCCCCCACAGATGGCATCAGGAACAGGGACCAGGGACTTGGCGAAAGGCTGGAGAAGATCTCATGGGGAGCAGTAGGGTATGCCTGGTTTTGTAGTATAATGTAGGTGGGGGTATTTTATTCTTGGGAGTGAAAGCGAGGTGGCAGAATGCTGAAGTTGGAAAGTGAGGCTGCAGCGTATATTTCTCTCTATCTAGATTTCTCTCTCTCTTAACTTCTCTCTATAAAAGTTAAGGAAGGTGGACTATAGGAACATAGTGTGAGGAAAATTTTTGAATAAGAGTGGAATTTCCTTAGTGTTAAAATGGGGCACAAAAATAGTAAGCAAATCTTTGAAGAGTCACTTGTAGAAAAAAATAGGATAAGATAAGTAACAAGACAGAGGGACTATGTCCTTGACTTCCCTCTATGGGAATATGAACACAAACTGGGAAAAATCAGAGGAAAAGGAATCTATCAAGCCAGAGGAAAAAAAAATGGGGAGAAAACGATTCCTGTGGGAAGCTTTTGGCCTGTGAACAATTTAATTCTAAGTCTCAAGTGGCAGGGGAAAGAATTTTCTCTGAGGCCGATGCAGATGAAATAAAACTTTTCACTCTGCTGCCACTGCCACTGTATAGAAACATTGTAACATCAGAATTAGTTTCCATTTGGCCATGAAACCAAAAGTTTAGAGAACAGAAGTCTTGGGAAAACTTGGTGGTCTTTCTTTCTCAAAAACTGAAAGCTTTCTTGGGAAATACTTAGAAACCTCTCTCTCTAAAAACCTAAAAAGCTTTTTAGGTCTTTGTCTCTCAGATTTTCTCTTTCTGTAAGGACAAAAAAATTAAATTCACCTGGAATTAACATCTATGGGAAAATCACCTGAGGAAAAAGACCTCTTGAAACAAGGCAAATCCTCCCTGCTAGTCCCGTCTCTCTTTCAAATCAGTATTAGAAAAACAGAGGCCATGGTTCCCTGCCTCTAGAGCCTAGGGAGAAAGTGCAGGCAGAAAGTGGAGCAGGGACTGCCTTCCCCAAGGTGAAATCACAACAAAGGTGGGGAGGGTCTACTGGCTTGGGGGTACCAGTGGAGGCTTTGAAATCCTCCCTGCAATGAGGGAGGCAGAGCTTGAGTTCCCAAAAAAGTCTCTTTGAAAAGGCTGAAAATACTTTTTGCTACTTTCATTTTCTTTCACTGACCCTATAAGGTGAAGGAGTCAGCAAGCCCTGAGGGGTTTTTGCTTCTGGTACCAAAAAACCAGTCTGAGTGCAGGCAGGCAGGCTTGACCGGCTCCAGGAACAGTAGTAAGTGAAAGATCTAATTGGAGAGGTACACCTGTTAACTAGTGGTATAGGCATCCTAATGAAAGTGTAGGGAAGAAAAAAAAATATCTCCTGTTGGAAAAAGCAAAAACAAAATAACAAACCCTATATAGGGAACTGGAAGTTTGCTCCTGGATCCAAAAGGCATTATGGAAAATGTAGTTTGTAGTAGTGTGCCAATATAGAGAAAGGGATCCTGGAAAATGAAGTCTGAAACATAGTGATGATATAGAGAAAGACACTATGGGAAATATAGTTTTTTCAGCTCAAAATGGTAGTACTGGCCCCAAAACTGTTTTTTTTTTTTTTTTTTTTTTTTCAGTTGAAAATTTTGTTTCTTTCATAAGCGCTACTAGAAAGCTTGGCTTTACATCCTGAAAAACAAGAAACAGGTGATCAAAAGCTTGCCGTTCAGGAGACAGTTAAAATACTAATACTGTTGATCAACAAGCCATTTTGAAACCCTTAAAACAAAGACAAGTAATTCATACACTGGAAAATTGCTTTAAGCATGGGAAAATTTTACTGACAAACAAAAACAAAAAACTTGGGTTGTGTTATGAGATACTAGAAAGGACAAATGAGAATAATCAAAAGTTCTGCAATGAGTGATTCTGTTGCAAATCTAATAGGGGAACAAGGAAACATGTATTCAGAAAAGAATGACTGCATTGTAAATGGGGATCCAACTCCAGCAAATCTAGCTATATTTCATAATAGAGTCACTTCACTTAAAGGTTCTCTACAAGAAAACAACTCTAAAATAGAATGCACTGGTGATTGTGAGAATAGAAAAAAAGAGGCCAAGTACTAAAGGTTGAAAACTTACAGTTACAGTCTAAGCTGAATGATTCATAATCAGAGTGTATCACAGCTGCTAATAAAAATAACACCAGGGGTTGAGAAGCTAATGAATGAAGTGAAAATACTAAATCATGAAAATGTTCTTCCTCAGAGTAAGCTGATGAAGGATGTGTTTCATAAAACAACACCTATGTTCTTGACTCTTTTGAACAGTAGCAGTTTTGGTGAACAAATAACTTTGCTGAAAAATATTGGGCTAATAAAAATCTATCAGAAATATCAGCATTTTAAAAAGAACTCATGGTAAATACAGCTTTAAGAAATTAAGAAGAGGAAATTTGTACCTCAGAAACTTGCTGGTAGCCTTTTCTAAAGAAAAGAGGAATATTGGTTCCAATGACATTCCTCCAGAAGAACTAGAGTAAAAGAGCAGTGGAACCAATGTTCCTGATACTGAGGTTTCATCTTGCAATCTGGGGATAGTAGAAGAATAAGGAGGCCTCCAGACTGCTGAGGAGTCTGGGTAAAGGGACAGCCCCTAGTTAGAAACTATCTGCCACTGAGTGCATTTCTGCCCGTTCTGGAATGGCTGAGAGCCTGGTGGAAAAGGTGACTTTGGGGAAGTGGCATTGTCCCAAGTGTTGCAGCCCCCTAGTGGCAAGTGTTACAACTCCAGAGCAACAGCACTCACTAAATCCCAGGGTTGAGGGAGCCATTGGTGAATTAGGCTCTGTTTCCAACTGTCAGGGGAACTTTAAGGAGGTTATCAAGAATGACTGTGAACTTCAGAAATGAGGCAGTTTTGAGCTCACCTACAATTTTAACTGTGGTGATTCTCAATTCATGTACTCTGTCTTGTTGGAAGATAATGTAAATAGTTCTGTTAAAAATCATTTCTAGATGTGTAATAAAGTTTGTAAAGTGGTCCTATAGAGTTTCCTTTTGAATCAAGCTTATAAAAAAGGTAAATATGTATAGTGGTAGTAGTTCAGTTAAGAAATTTCTTGTAGATGTTTGCTAAGGTTTATAACGAAATCCTGTAGAATGTAAGTTTATGTATAGTGATGTAGGTTTGTAAGAATTGTAAATATATATAGTAAACAGTTATGCTAGTTGTAAATATGTATAGCAATGTTCATACTAGAATTACATTGATATTAATGAACCAGGATTTGGTGAAGCAAAGGGAATCTTTAAGTTTGATGCAGTTTATTTGATGTGGTTTGCACGAAGAATTTATTGATTTAAAAAAAAGGTTTGGCAAGCTAAGGCTGAAAAGAATGATTTCATCTTTATCATCTTCTACTCCTTTATTGGGAGGTGTGGTAGCCATGGAGATTGCTGTGTATGGTTTTAAGCTCAATAGGAATCTTGGCCAGGGCTGAGTTAAGCTCAGTACCCCCTGTTGCCAGAGGCTGAGTGTCAAAGACAGGCAATTTTTTTTTTTTTTTTTTTTTTTTTGCTAGCTTCCCAACTTAAGCCAGAGGGCACTTGATGGAAAGTGTACCTCCAAGATGGATAAAGGTTGTCTGAGGGGCCTGAGGGGCTTTTTAAAAAATTAAGAAGAGGGAATTGTTGGGGTCCAAAGAGGTTTCCTAGTGAGATGTGAGCTTGCTTTATATAGCAGGGATGCATAAGGGAATGGATTGATCACATGCATGGTTTCCAGGTGTTTGGAAGGGTCTGCACTTGACTGTGTCTTATGGTATACTTTGATCTAGTAAGGGAGAGTTATTTTGCTCTACCCCTTGGCATTCCTTTAAAAACCCTTTAGCAGAGACAAATGGGGCCGGTGGGTTTCGACCCAAGCCCTCCCAAGGCTATCCTATGTTCCTATCAGTCTCTCCTCTATATTTCTATCTAAATATTTCTCACATCTCCCTACTCAAGAGTACCCTAGGGGAAAAAGTGAGAGCAGTTCCCCCACACCAGACAAACAACTTAACCAGTTACTTCTTCATTGGAGCTCCCTTCAGAGCTTGGCTTGATTTCCAGAGCTCTGATTTCAGTCATAGAATCTTTCTTTTTAAGAGCTTTTTTTTCTATAATGACAAAACGTTTTAAAAACTCATCTTTTGCCGGGCGGTGGTGGCGCACGCCTTTAATCCCAGCACTCGGGAGGCAGAGCCAGGCGGATCTCTGTGAGTTCGAGGCCAGCCTGTGCTACCAAGTGAGTTCCAGGAAAGGCGCAAAGCTACACAGAGAAACCCTGTCTCGAAAAACCAAAAAAAAAAAAAAAAAAAAACCTCATCTTTTGTCAATAGAATTCAGTCTTTGAATTTGTAAGATAAGGACCTACAGACATGGATTCCTGAATTATGCACACCTGAAGTGAGAAAATCTACTTCATACTTAAATATACTCTCACTGCCTCCTTTAGTAGTATGCTCACTTTAGGGCCCATGACTTTCCCAGCCATGGGTTCTTGGCAAGGTTTATAGAACTAGGCACAGCATGATGTACATCCTAAAGCATAGGCTACACATAGAACCACAGTGGTTGGTTACCCCATACTAGTCATGAAAGCTATTACACTAGCAGGCACATCTTGCCTAGCAGGTCATTATTGTAGCTGTTGGGCTACACAGCTGGGTAGGATCATTGCTGACTTAATCTCTACCTGAATCCACCTCATTTTCATGGGACAGGCTCTCTTCCCAACTCTGGGGTTTACTGGTTAGGCTTGGATGGCTAGTCAGTAAGCTCCAGGGATCAATCTATTACTATAAGGATTGATAGAGGTTATTTATATAGGTATTAGAGATCTGAACACAGCTCTTTGTATTTGTTTGGAAAGTACTCTACCTTCTGAGACATCCTCTGTACTCTCTAGTATTATTCATAATCTATGATGAAATGAACTCAACTGTCCACCAATGAATAAATATATTATACACCCCATTATCCATATATAAGTATAGTCTGTCCCCAGGGGATGCTTGACACTGTGAAGAGCCATATTGGGGACCTTGGATGAGCTCAGTATTGGAACTCTATCCTAGAATATGCAAGGTTCTAGCTTGGATATCCAGAATTGCAAAACAATCATATTTAAGAATAGACATAAGAAGTCAGACACCTCTTTAATACCAGCACTCAGGAAATAGAAGCAGAGGCAGGTGGATTTCTGTGAGTTCAAGGCCAGTCTGGTCTACAAGCAAGTTCCAAGACAGCCAGAGCGTTTATACATAGGAACCTTGTCTTGGAAAAAAAAGAATAGACATAGGATCATAGGACTACTAAGAGAGCTCCACTGCACTAGATTCCAACTGGTCTGTGTACCACTTGTGACGGTCACTATGACTAGAGTTCTGCAAGCTCTCCTAACTTTTTATTCACAGTACACGTGTGGTCAGTGTAAATGAGAGGCTCCTTAGCATTTTTCTGCCTGAGGAGCAGTGGGGAGATGAGCTGAGGAAAGGTCAAGTAGGGCTACATCAACAAAATTAATGACAAATTTAATAGAGACATCTGGTCTCCCACTCTGTTTCATGGCACTGACTGAACCCAGTTCCTCTGCACACTTTCTCTGTGACCTCATAGAGAAGTTCAGCCACTTAACAGAAGGCACAAGGCCAGAGAAGAGAGTCCCAAATTCCAAAATGCAAGTGAATCCTGTGTTTGGCTCTGAGGGGGTAGTGAAAAGCAGAGTGAATCAGCTCCTATGTAGAGAATGGTTAGTGCTGCTGTCATTGCTTCTCTTGACTTAACTGAGATGTGAGGTTGACTTGTATGTCTAAAAATACCATATGGAGAAGTGGAAAGAAAAAGTAAATACTTTAGAACTATGAAACAGCTATAGTGACAATAGATTAACAATGTTCAGAGTGTTATACACCTTATATGTTGATAAAATGTCAATGTATATGTGAGTGTGTATATGTGTGTGTGTACATGTGCATGCATGTGTGGAGGCCAGGGAACATGTTTAGGTGTTGTTTCTCTGGAGCTATCTGCATTGGTCTTCTTTAGACAAGGTCTCTGATGGGGACGTGGGACTCACTGATTGGGTTTGGTTGATGGACCAGTGGACCCTTGGAATCTTCCTACTATGATGAAAAACATGTACCACATGGCTGACCCTTTAAAAAAATCAGTTTAGATGAATTATTCTTTTATTTCTGAGATTATATTATAATTATACCATTTCTCCTTTTCATTTCCTCCCCACAAACATTACCATATACCCTTCATTGCTCTCTTTCAAAACCATGGTTCCTTTTTTCCACTAATTGTTTTTACATGTGTACATGCACATGTATAACTCATTGTTTTTTTATGTGTTCATCTTTGTCTCTCTCCTCTCTCTTTCTCTCTCTCTCTCTCTCTCTCTCTCTCTCTCTCTCTCTCTCTCTCTCGTGTGTGTGTGTGTGTGTGTGTGTGTGTGTGTGTGTGTGTGTGTGTGTACGTTCCTTGTGTGTGAGTATCCTGAGGATCAATGATGGTATTAGATACCCAGGAGCTAGAGATAGAGGTGTTAGTGAGCTGTCCAATTTGAGTGCTGGGAACAAGACTTGGTAGCTCTGGAAGAGCAGTCAGCACTCGGAATCCCTGAGCCATATCCCCAGCCTTCATTGCTAGCTTTTCATGAGGGTTCTGACTTCATACTTACAAAGTGAAGCACTTCGCTGACTAGGGTCTCTCCCTGGAGCCTCGTTTCATAATTTGTAAAGAAATCCTTATAATACATCCATGCAGTTTTTGTTTTTAAAGGTTATTGACTATGTTTTGTGGGGGAGAGAAGTGATAAAGTGATTTGTTAAAAGTAGTTAATGAACCAATTTGGGGTTAAATCTATGTGTTTCATGTACTTATTGCCACAATTACTATAGCTATTACTAAGATGATAATTGTACCCCTACTCACAGAAGACCGAACAAATAATTGTCTAAGTGACACAGGCCATGAGTCAGATCACCAGCACCTAAAAAATGTTGAAGTGAAAATATGAAGTAACATCAATGTTCATTTCCCTATTCATTGAAACCATACTCTGAGCTGGCAAAACCCACTAAGAGAAGCAAAGTTTGGTCATATGTGTTGTGTAGATGATGCTCATGTTAGAAGGTTAGGGAACATGGTTTAAAGGAATAAGATGGTGCTCCTCAAATATTCTGCTTTCATTAAATCAAATTCAGAGAATCGAGAGCATGCAAATGACACAATCTCATATGTATTGCTATGATTGCCCATTAAGTCACCTCTATACACAGTCTTGCAAATCAGCCAAGATGGCAGACACTGTCTGCAGTGTTTCTCTGCTAGCTTATGTGTGAGAAATACTAATTTAAATATAGAATTCATTTTGTAGGTCTTAGTTAATGTAAAGTATGTTCCACAAAGACCGCTCTAACTATGCCTGGACCTAAAACCAGTAAGTAGAAGTTTCATGGATTTATCATTCTCTATCTCAGGTAACCAAGTGTTCTCAAAGCAAGTAGTAGACCATGAATACAAACTTCCTGAATTTCCTAAGGGAAGCTAATATTTGAAACTACTAGTGAGGTGAGAATGGTGAGTACAAACTTTGGAGAATAAATCTATAATCAATATTTAGAGAGTACCTGCTGTGGGATTGTCTGTATGTCAAATGTGTTACTCTGATTGATCAATAAATAAAGCACTGATTGGCCAGTGGCCAGGCAGGAAGTATAGGCGGGACTAACAGAGAGGAGAATTGAGAGAACAGGAAGGCAGAGGGAGACACTGCCAGCCACCGCCATGACAAGCAGCATGTGAAGATGCCAGTAAGCCACGAGCCACGTGGCAAGGTATAGATTTATAGAAATGGATTAATTTAAGATGTAAGAACTAGATATCTAGAAGCCTGAGCCATTAGGCCAAACAGTTTAAATAATATAAGTGCCTGTATGTTTATTTTATAAGTGGGCTATCGGACTGCTGGGACATGGTGGGACCTGGAGAGAAAATTCTTCAGCTACAAATGGCGCCCAACATTTTGGCAAGAGTTTCCACCTAAAACCTGAGTAAAAAGATTCTAAAATGGAGCTAAAAACAGTTCCTCTTTCAAGTTAGTGGTAGCCTGCATGTTTGAGCTGCTATGGCGGGTTACTAGTGTGCGCTTGACCTGCAGTATGGCAGGAATGAGGCCTCTGCAAGTGGCACATAAAGCTGCGTGGTGGATTTAGCCTTTGCTATTTCAAAACAAAAAGAGATTTCTGGGCTACACGCTGCTTTGATAGAAGCATAGACCCACTATTTCTGAGAGTTGATAGATCCCAGAGCTGACGGAAAACGTACCACCGCCATTTTGGGAAGCTGAGGTGGGCGGAGCCATCAGCCACAACACCGTTTCAGTCTTTGAATGCTACAGTTTAAAACAATAAGTTCACAATAACACTGATTCAGATGGAAAAGTTTACAATATATGTAAAAATGTACATAGGCTTAAAAGAGAGAAAGAAATAAATATATACAGTTATATAAACAAATAGACAGTTTTTAAAAATAAAGTCTTTAAAAAAGTAAAGGTAATAAGCCACATAAAGATGGGTATCACACAGAGAATCTGGATTATGTTGTCTTTGATATTAGTAACTGAAGAAAAACAGTTGATTGTAAAAGCTGTTGAGTTATGCCAAAATGTATACTTTAAAGGTACCTTGACTTCAAAATTTGGATTTAAGGATATGTTGCCTTGGAAAGGAGGCTCTGCTTTTGTTTCCACAGAAAGCCAAAGGCTACGGATTTGTTCCAGATTAAGATACATCGGGTTTGACCAGCCAAGACCACCTGAAAGGTCTCCAATGACACCATGGCCCAGATGATCCAACATCCAGAACCATTTCAAGACAACTGTCTCAGACGATACATCCTCATGGACTACTCCATAATCCTAAAATTTTCTTTGTGTCCCCATAAGATACAGTACCCCCCTCCAGCAGAAAGTAGCAAAAGAAGCTATGCCCAAATTCCCAAATGTACCAAGCTGGCTTTGGAGATGTGTAAAAGTTAAAAACCTTCCTTTAAAAAAAAAAGAAAGAAAGGGGGAAGTGCTGTGGGATGGTCTGTATGTCAAATGTGTTACTCTGATTGATCAATAAATAAAGCACTGATTGGCCAGTGGCCAGGCAGGAAGTATAGGTGGGACTAACAGAGAGGAGAACTGAGAGAACAGGAAGGCAGAGGGAGACACTGACAGCCACCACCATGACAAACAGCATGTGAAGATGCCGGTAAGCCATGAGCCACATGGCAAGGTATATATTTATAGAAATGGATTAATTTAAGATGTAAGAACTAGATAGCTAAAAGCCTGAGCCATTAGGCCAAACAATTTAAGTACTATAAGTGCCTGTGTGTTTATTTTATAAGTGGGCTATTGGACTGCCGGGGCGTGGTGGGACCTGGAGAGAAAATTCTTCAGCTACAAGTACCAATATCAAATATTTCCTGGCTTTGAATATTAAAATTTGGAAGAATCCATGTACAGGGAAGCGACAATCCATCTTTGTGTTTTTCATGACAGAGTAAGACACTTCTGAGTAGGATTTTGAAAGTTTTCAATATCCAAAGTATATCAGTTCTCTGTTATTTTATTAACATACTCAGGGCAGTTAACTAAAAAAAAAAAATTAAAGATTACTGGGCTCATGTTTCTGGAGGTTACAGTTTAAGACCAGATAGCTCTGTTATGTTAGGCTTTGGAAAAGGGTAGTCCAACATTAAAGGAGCAAATCGATTGTGGTGTCCAAACTTATTACTGTTCAGAAACAGGAAAACATCCCCAAAAGTTTCATTAAAGACACACCTCTAATGGCCTATGGATTTCTCAATTGAATCCCTTTCTCAGGTGTTCTATTTCCTCCCAACACTACCATTAAAAGCTATAAAATTTGGGAACCACAATTTCAGCACATAGACTTTTGGAGAATATTTAACTAAAGCAACGTACTAGACATTGGCAATGCTTAAAACAGGGTAAAGAAAACAAATGGACACATTAGCCTAGGTACTTCAGACTTCTAAATAATCCAGAGAATGAAAGAAAAAGTCTAATTAAGGCATTTCTCATGGAAGTTTTACATTATGTGTTTGGTTTCATACTCTCCCATGTACTTAAATATTTTTGCCACTTATTAAAATTATTTTGTATTTTATAATACAAATTAGACTTTGGACTGATGTTGGCAATTATAGCCATTTTCTACTACTAAACAATTATTAGAAAAGATAATAAGGCAAATTAATATGTAGTCATTTTAGGTACATTTTCAAGGTCAAGCAGAGATATATTTTAGAAAACAGGTTATCTTCAAACCCTTCAGAGATCTACAGAATATGGCATTTAAAATGTTTTAGTAACATAGATTTTTCTTCTTCTTCTTCTTCTTCTTCTTCTTCTTCTTCTTCTTCTTCTTCTTTTTTTTTTTTTTTTTTTTTGGTTTTTCGAGGCAGGGTTTCTCTGCCTCTTTCCTGGAGCTTACTTGGTAGCCCAGGCTGGCCTGGAACTCACAGAGATCCGCCTGACTCTGCCTCCCGAGTGCTGGGATTAAAGGTGTGCGCCACCACTGCCCGGCTTTTTTTCTTTTTTTTTATGGCCATGAGACATGTCGGCTCCTGGCAGCACCAATCTACTTCAAAGAAGATATGGGCATTGAGGAAACTGCATATGGAGTTAACCTCCATTGTGGCAAATGTTAACCACTGGGCAACAAAGTGCCCGCGCATAGACTGCTGTCAGTATGCTATCTAAATAGACAAACAGGACAGAAAACAAAGGACTATCGATTCTGGCCAGGGCAAATGGGGTTGCAGCTTTGGCAACAGGTGTCCTCTGGGGCCAGAACAATATGGCGCCATCATTGAAGTGGCTTTGCAATCGGGAAAAGGTACAGCGCCCCTTTCTTCAAAGGCAGCTGAACAGGCAGTGGGCCTATGGCTTCTGGTATGCAGTGGAACAGTAGCTCAAACAGTTATTCTTAAAAGAGAAACTAGGCTTATGGAGTCTAACCTTTCAGTGGTAGACTGGCATTTAATAAAAGAGATGAAGCCACCCACAAGCTGAGAAGAATGGGATGTGGAGAAGAATAGGATGCTGAGATAAAGCCACCCACAAGCTGAGAAGAATGGAAAGCTGAATTCCAAAAACACCAGCAATTTCCAGAATTTAAAATTCTGAATCATGATACGATGCTGGCAGAATTCAAGTTTATCTGGTACATGGAATACTTGCACTGAATGTAAGGTCAAGCTGTGGGCCTTGCATACATCCTACTTCACAAATGAGTCTGTCAGATACACTAAGCCTGTAGGCTGAAGATGATGCCCCAATGTGCAGAGAAAACTTAGGTGACTGTCCAGGCTGCTAGCTGTTTCTGTCAACTCACATTTTTTTGGAAGTCACTTTTTTGCACTTCCTATTTTACTAGGGAATATTATTTCTTTCTTGGGTCTCTGAGGGAGTTGAAGATTAGATAGTTGTACTAACAATTTCCCTTGTTGAGAAATTCAGAAAAGAAACTCACCAAGAGGTGTTAAATGTAAAAGTTTAAAAGACATCGTAAGATAGTTGTCTGTTGTCATACAAGATAGGATAGAAAGTGAATTAGGTACATTTTGGACTCACCAAAATAGGATAGATAATTGAATATTTTCTCTGAATTGTCAATGCAAATGGACTAGACATTGTTGATGTATTTATTGCTTGTATATATTGTATATAGTTATTGTACTTACTGTATATAGCTTTCCTTATATTTGTTATAACTTTTTAAATTTTTATTAGACAAAAAAAGGGGAAATGTGGTGATATTTTATTTGTATGTTAATAAATAAAGTTTGCCTGGAGATCAGAGGAAATAGCAAGCCATTTTAAGTAAACACAAAAGTCAGGCAGTGGTAGCACATGCCCTTAATTCTATCACTTAGCAGGCAGGGGCTCTCTGTGTTCAAGGCCACACTAGGGAACAAAGCCAAGTGTGGTGACACATGCCTTCAATTCCAGTACCAACCATAGAGACCTGGAGGTCTGTACAGACAGGCAATGACAAGGAAGTGAGGTAGCTGGGCTAAGAGCCAATGAGAGGGCAGAAAAGCAAGGCATATAAAGGCATGGGTAGACAGGAAGTAGCTTGCATTTGGAAGCTGCAGATCTGGTGAGGTAAGGTTGCCTGCTGGCTATTCCTGTTACCCTGATCTCTAAGGCTTTCACCCCTATATTTGGCTCCATGTTTTTTAAATAGACAATTTAGAAATTCGTCTACAATCATATTATCTCCCTTCATGCTCCTTTTTCCTCCTCACTCCCTAACCTGCACCCAAACCTACTCCAACTCTCTTGTTCTGGTTGTAGCTTCAAGCACAACATTTCTTCCCTCCACACTGTGTGATGACTGCCTTAGTCAGAGCCAAGTATTCCTCTAAGCATCTGGTCCCAGTTTGTGGTCTAAATAATGACAGCTGATTCCCAGGACACATGCTGAATCTAGTGGCTACCCAGTGTTCCTCATTCCCCAATGTCTTTGTGTTAGCCATAGATATCTAGCAACACTCTCTGCCTGTAAACCCAGTGGCCACACCAAGTGGGAATTGGGTATGAGATTTTACTCTCCCTTCGGTTCACTATTAGATTCCTCTTGGTTCATCCCCAGCATTGTAATAGACTGCTTGCAAGAGCTTATTCTCCCATCTTACCTCCATTTCCTGGAAAGCACCACTGAACCTTATGGCAGACCCAAATTTCCTGCTTCCTGTATACCCTCTCAGCCCTGTTCTAGCCCATCCCATTACTTTGTGTCAGCTCTCATAACTAGAAACACTTTCAACCCAGGACCCCTAATGTCACATCTGGCAGGGACTCAGGTAGGTGACTCACATTATGCTTCCTGTCCTTCATTACAATCTCGGCATTCTCAGCCCCAGCCAGGTAAGAACCTGCTTACAGGTGTCCCTACTTCCACCTCAAATTCATTCACTGGCAATTCAATCCTTGATTCAGAACTAGCTGTTTAATCCTTGTCTCTCCATATAATTATTTTTACCTTGCTGCCATCTACATACAGAATCCCTTCTTCCCACCAAAATTCCAATCCCCCATGGATCCCACCTCTATTTGTGAACGGGATACCCTTAGCTCTTTCTTAAAGTCCCTCTTTGCCTTTTCTCCTACCCTCCCTCCACTCTTCTCTGTTACTCATTGAACTGCACAAAAGCATTTTTTCTACCAGGCCATTATCAACTTCTGCACATCCCTAAGATCCAGAGATGGCAACAGAAACCAACAAATGGAATATATTTACCCAACAAAGACAAGAGCAGATATCAAAACCTAGAATCACAATCATCCCAACACCAGATGCCTAGATGTTAACACACAAACACAATAATAAACAAGATGATATGTTTCCACCTGAACTCAGTACTGATAAAAGCAATATATATGAAGCATAAGACAAGAACTTGAAAATAGCTATTATGAATACGTTCAAGGACCTAAAAGAGGATATAAATAAACCTCTTAATGAAGTCTGTGAAAACACAGACACTGGAAGGAAATAGAGAAACACTTTATGATTTCCCCCAGTCTCATTCCCTGCCTATAGCAGGTTGATTGTAGGATCCAGCCCTCCATTTCTGGATATCAACATAACAGAAACAAGAGAAAGTTTACCAAATCATGGAACTGACAAATGTACTACTAATGATCCTTAAGTTAGTAGGTCATACATTTATCCAGTACTTTGAGATTTTCTTCTTCTTGTGGAAGCCATGTCTCATAGCCATAAAAAAGAAAAAAAGCCGGGCGGTGGTGGCACACGCCTTTAATCCCAGCACTCGGGAGGCAGAGGCAGGCGGATCTCTGTGAGTTCGAGGCCAGCCTGGGCTACCAAGTGAGTCCCAGGAAAGGCGCAAAGCTACATAGAGAAACCCTGTCTTGAAAAACAAAACAAAACAAAACAAAAATCTGCCTTCCACAAGAAGAAGAAAATCTCAAAGTACTGGATAAATGTATGACCTACTAACTTAAGGAAAGGATTAAGTCAAAATATCTTTATTTACAGATGATCTAATTTATACATAAATGACCCTAAAATTTCCACTGGGAAACTTCCTCAGCTGATAAACACCCCAGAAAAGTAGCAAGATACAAAATTAACACTCAAAATCAGTAACCTTCCTATACTTAAATGACAAATGGCCTGAGAAAGAAGTCTAGAAATGACATCTTTTGTAATAGCCTCAGTGTGTGCGTGTACACACACACACACACACACACACACACACACACACACACACACACAGCATCTAACCAAGTAAGTGAAAGACATGTATGAAAAAAAATTTAAAGATATCGAAGAAAGAAATAGAAGAACATATGACATGATACAAATGTATTCCCATGTTCATGGATCAGTAAGATTAATATAGTAAAAATGGCCATCCTACCAAAAGCAATATACAGATTCAACACCCCTCTCTCCGAAATTATAACACAATTATTACAGAAATTGGAAAAACAATTTTCAGCTTCATATAGAAACCCACAAAAACAAACACCTACAACAATCCTGACTACTAAAAGAGCTTCTGGTGGTATCGTCATCCCTGATATTAAGTTGCACTACAGAACCATAGTAATAAAAACAGCATGGTACTGGCATAAAAACAGACATATTGACCCAAAGAATTGAATTGAAGACCTAGACATAAATTCACACTCTTAAGGGCACTGCATTTTGTCAAATAAGCCAGAAATGCACAGTGAATAAAAGAAAGTATCTTCAACAGGATTGTTTTAGGTGTCCTGGGTTTTTTGTACATTTAGGGATAGTAACATGCCTATCAAGGGCTTAAAAGTTAGCATCTACATATTAAGAGAATGCATGCCATACTTGTCATTTTGGGTTTGGATTACCTCACTCAGGATTATTTTTTCTAGCTCCATCCATTTACCTTCGAATTTCATGTTTTATTTATTTATTTTTTTAATAGCCGGGTAATAGTCCATTGTGTAAATGTACTGTATTTTCCTGATCCTTTGATCTATTGTTCCTTTGATCTATTTCATTGTGTGTATGTATGTGTGTGTGTGTGTGTGTGTGTGTGTGTTTATATGTGTGTGTGAACACATATATGAAAGAAATCTAAATAGAAACACGAATTACAGAGGAGACAAAGCTCCCAACTAGACCTTTCTCACCTCTAGTGCCAGGATTGGGTTAGATCTAATTTAGTTGTTAGCCAAGGTGCTCCCACAGAAATGCTTAAAACAACTCATGTTATTGCTGCAACAATGGTAGCTCACCACAAACTGATGGTGAGGTTGAGCTCTGAAGACAGCGCCTATATATCTCATTGAACATGGAGAAGTTGAGCCTACCTAGGGACTTCACCCCCACTGGATAATGTTCTTGGTGCTGAAAGACACTCTGCCTACTACTAGAAGAGAAAGCTAAACATTAACCCAGCTACAACCCCCTTCATACCCAATGGTTACCTGGCCTCGTGCTTTACCAGTAATAGTAACAAATGACTGCATTTAAGGCCCACTCTGTGAGATAGAACCTATGCTTAGATGGCTCAGGTGACTGAGACTAGCTAGGTCAGGGACCTTTGGGAAAACCATACTACTGTTATACTAAAGGAACATAGCAATAAAATGACTCCTAAGGACATTCTGCTACACTCATAGATCAGTGTCTTGCTCAGTCATCATCATAGAAGCTTCTTCTTGCAGTAGATATGAACTAATATAGAGACCCATAACTGGACAATGTGAAAAGAGCGGGAGACCTTAGGAAATTCAATCCTAAATGGGATATCTCCACCAGCCATCCCCAATGACCCCCAAGGCCCAGGGAGCTATGTGGAAGAGAAAACAGAAGATTGTAAGAGCCAGTGGGGATGGATGACACAAAAGAAATATATCCACATAGGAAATCACTAATCCACATATGAAATCCCACGAGTCTGTAGCAGCATGCATAGGGCCTGCATAGCTACAAACAGCTGGGGTCCCAACACTGAGAGAGGAAATGGACAAGAGCCCCCATCCTTGGCCCAGAGGCTATCTCCAGTTAACAACAGGTTGCCATGGGAAAATTAGTTTTCACCAAGGGTGTCTTTCTAGGCATACAAACCCCACTTAAGAGAGCCTCCAAGTCCAGCGGGTGATTGCCAACACAAAATCAACTCAATGGTATTTTTGGAGATGCTTTTTCTCACTTTTTCATTGGGACTACCAGCCCACAAATAATGACAGAGACTTACCATTAATTATAAAAGCTTGACCTTAACTTCAGCTTTTTCCTAACTAGTTCTTATAACTTAAATTAATCCATATGCATATATATACATATATATGCATATATATACATATATATACATATATATACACATATACATATACATATGGTTTCTCTGTGTAGCTTTGCACCTTTCCTGGAACTCACTTTGGAGACCAGGCTGGCCTTGAACTCACAGAGATCCGCCTGCCTCTGCCTCCCAAGTGCTGGGATTAAAGGCATGTGCCACCACACCCCGGCTTAACCCATATATTTTAATCATTCTTTGAGGAGACTCATTTCTGTACTGCCCATTCTGCTCCTTCTGTATCTGGCTGATGACTCCACCTCTCTTCCTCCCCGAGTCCTCTCCTTCTCTGGAAGTCTCACCTAACCTCTTCCTGCCTTGCTATTGGTTGTTCAGCTTTTTATTACACCAATCACAGTGACAAATCTTACACAGTGTACAAATAATCCCACAACAGTCTCATAAACTTTGACACTTAAAAAGAAATGTTACTCCTCTTATGGTTATCTATAATGGTTTCTGAATAGTCTTTCATTTTTTTGGGGGGGAGGGGGTGTTTAGGTGTCTCTGCATGTGTGTTTTTCCTGTGCTTTTTTTCACTTATTCTCTGTGTGTTTGCTTTGCTTTGTTCTGGTTTGTTTGTTTTTTTAGTGAGAGAGAGAAAAAAGGCATGGGGTTGATGATAAGGAGGTTGGGAGAATCTGGAAGGAGATGAGGAAGGAAGACCTGTGATCAGCTGTATTATGAAAAAAATCACTTTCAATAAAATAATGAACAAACAAACAAACAAATTTGGCCTTACAGGTGAATACTACCCACGATCTGGCTCAAGCCGATGTAGTGCATGGTGAGAAGAGTTTGATACCATTGTGGCAGGAGGAATATTCTGACCTTGTCAGAAGAGTCAGAATGAGATGTATATTTCACAAACCTGCCTGGTTTAAAATTAGACTTTTTAACATTACTAAAATGTAATTATGTGAACTACTGTATTTACTATTTTTCTTCAGTCTCTGTTTTGAGTCCTTGGAGTTGAATGAGACCTCATTAACTCATTAGACTTCTACATATCTGCTGTGGGATTGGTCTGTATGTCAAATTGCTCTGATTGATGAATAAATAAAACACTGATTGGCCAGTGTCCAGGCAGGAAATATAGGCAGGACTAACAGAGAGGAGAATTGAGAGAATTCTGGGAAGTGGAAGGCTGAGGAAGGAGACACTGCCAGCCGCCGCCATGACAAGCAGCATGTGAGGATGCTGGTAAGCCATGAGCCATGTGGCAAGGTATAGATTTATGGAAATGGATTAATTTAAGCTATATGAACAGTTAGCAAGAAGCCTGTGACGGCCATACAGTTTGTAAGCAATATAAGTCTCTGTGTTTACTTGGCTGGGTCTGAGTGGCTGTGGGACTGGCGGGTGACAGAGATTTGTCCTGACTGTGGGCAAGGCAGGAAAACTCTAGCTACACATATCTATTAACCTCTCAGAAATCACATCTCTGTGGTCACTAGAGGAAACTTGTTCTAAATGAACTGAAGGATATTCTCATTTTATTCCATCCTATTCTTTGAATATCATATTTGAGGATCAGAGAATATTTTATACTTTCTTACCTTTATATTTTGGATGGAGTTTTATTTTGCATAATTCTGCACTAAGGTGCAAAATTTGTCAATCGCAGTAGAAGAAATTCTGAAAGATGATTAAAAAAAGAATGAGCATTCTGTGCCATGAATGCATTCATGGATTTAAAACACCAAAAGTAGATTGCAAATAGGTTTCATTTTCAGTATTTCACATAAAGAATGTTTTGTTCATGTGCTCTAATTTTAGCAATTTAAAACTCCAACGTTCACCTGTTTTCTACATTATTACCTGGAATAGTTTCACTGATTAATTCACTCCACCTACTACCACCATTGAATAACCTTAAAAGCTATAAAAGGAGGAAAATTATGTAATTGGTGCACTGTTCTTGTTGATGGATACATATATTCATCTGTTATGCCTGAATTAGCTACTGTTCTTAAAAATAACATCTATCTACATTTAGTTAAGTATTTATATACAAAATCGATTGGTATCAGGCATTCCAAATGACTAATCTTTTTCTTTTCTTTCCTTTTTTTTTTTTAAGACAGGGTTTCTCCATGTATTTTTGGTGCCTGTCCTGAATCTCACTCTGTAGACCAGGCTGGCCTCGAACTCACAGAGATCTGACTGGCTCTGCCTCCCAAGGGCTGGGATTAAAGGCATATGCCACCACCAACCAGCCAGATGACTTATCTTGAGCTGAGTCCCAGAATACTTTCTTTTTTATTTCGTATCTGATTTTAGTTAAAAACTGAAAGAAAATAATTGATGTGCTTCCCTCAAAAGTGAAAATTAATATTACCTCTGGTTCTCCTAGATGCTGAAGAACAAATATCAGAGTGAAAGATTAGTTATTTGTATAGGAAGTGTAGAACAACAATAAAGAATAGTAATATATAATGTTATTTGCATAGTAATAATAAGGAAGGATTACAAACTTCTGAGAAAAATAAAATGATAGGCTTAACATTTGAAATGCAATTATAGGCAAAAAAAAAAAAAAAAAAAAAAGCCGCAGAAATCAAATTGGCTTTTTTGGGGGTTGTTATCTAAACACATAATTTGGGAGTCTAATACATTCTTTGAGTTTGAAAGAGTCATTAAGGAATCATTCATCTACAAGAAATAGCAAGAAAGCAATGAATCCACATGCTTATAAAAGTTTTATTTTAGGAAATATTCAGAGATACAATATATCCAATTTAAAATGAGGGATGCAAAGAGGCAGGAAAGCTATTTCATCTTAATTTAGTAAGCATTTCCTTCTTGAAATAGAAACAAAACTCCAAGATAGGAAATTTCAAAGAACTTTACTTTCAAATACATAAATCTGTTAAACTTCACAAGAACTATAGGGCTGTTGAAAAGAATATTGTATACGAGAAGACTCTGGTTTTCTTTTCTCTGCATTGGGTAAGAGTATGTGTCCATTGCACAAGAATATGTGTTCAATAAAATAAGAAGACAGATTTACTCAAAACTTAAATACAATATGAAATAATATAACTTGTGTGCAGGTTCAAAGGCAGTGCTTTGTCATTCAAATACCTTTGTTCTGATGAGAATAAGTTTTCAGCTATCTGACTTTGGACATTTTATAATATAAGAAACATAATTTGGCCAGGTGGTGTTGGCACACGCCTTTAATCCCAGCACTCGGGAGGCAGAGGCAGGCGGATCTCTGTGAGTTCAAGGCCAGCCTGGACTACCAAGTGAGTCCCAGGAAAGGCACAAAGCTACACATAGAAACCCTGTCTTGAAAAACCAAAAAAAAAAAAAAAAAAAAAAAAAGAAAAGAAAAAAAAAAAAAAAAGAAAGAAAGAAAGATAATTTGTTCTTTTGATTTTTTAAGATTTATTTATTTTTGCTTGATGTGTGTAATTTGTTCTGCATTTATGTATTTCCCTTGGAGGCCAGAAGAGGGTTCTGGGAATCAGGCCCAGGTCCTCTGTAAGAACAACGATTTCTTCTGAACAACTAAGGAATCTCTCCAGGCCCTCTTCAGAATTGTAAATCAGATTCTAGAGAAATCTTATGGACTTCTACTATTTTTACCATTGAAGACATATTGATCCATTCTGATAATGACTCATAGATTGACCCCTTCTCTATCCCAACCTGCCAGGATTCCAAGCAGTTGTCTGGCACTCTCTGCTTCAGAGAAAGAATAAATGAACCATACAGGGAGAGAATAAGTTCCCACTGATTTTTGACAATGGCTGGATAAGGGCTGGATTGATAGCTCACCAAGCATGTCATTTGACCAGGTCCAGCCATATCAGGGTTCATACAGGCAATGTAGAGGACCAGGCATGAAAAAGAAATAAGAGATAACAAAAGAGAAGAGTCAAAAACTGGGGTCTGGAGGGCTAGGGATGACTGATGACCCAGGCCAGTAAGTAATGAATCACATGGCTGAATCATAGGGAACTCAGACTATCTCAAGATCCTCTTTAGCAAGGTACATTCTGGGTAGCAGGGGACAAAACATTTACATCTCAGTGTCTGGAACGTTTGGGAACAGAGATAGTGGGGAAATTTCAAGGATCAATTCCTGTACTACAGTCCTCTGCCAAGGTCCAGAAGCCATTCCATAGCTGGCCTTTCCTGGCATGACCCTGGGTAGATAAGGTGAGCCCATATCCTGTCTACAGGGCTTCTGGGGAGTCTCCAACCAGTCTAGCATCAAACAGCTATCTTTGGAACAAACTGTACTCAGATAGAAAAAAATTTATTTTCATTCATTTGGTTTTAATGAAGCCAGTTGGTGGTGGCACACGCCTTTAATCCCAGCACTCAGGAGGCAGTGGCAGGTGGATCTTTGTGAGTTTGAGGCCAGCTTGGTTTCCAAAGTGAGTTCCAGGAAAGGCACAAAGCTACACAGAGAAACTCTGTCTCAAAAAAATAAAAATAAAAAATGAGAAATAACTGAATTTGTGACATTTGATAAAAACTGGAAGCCCTGTAAAAATGACTCTGAGTTTAAATTTTCTTGAGACACAGATTGGAGATCATAGGGATGGCCTGGAAGGCTGATCAGGTATGTGTGGTGATATATTGTTTTTCATATAGGAAATAAAGCTTGCCTGAAGAGCAGAGGATGGAGCCAGTCACTAGATTAAACATAGAGGCCAGACCTAATCCTAGCACTTGGGAGTTAGAGGCAGAGATTTGTCTGGATCTCTGTGAGTTCAAGGCCATCATAGACCATATGAGATTAATACAGTCTAAAAGAGAAACAGCCAGGCAGTGGTGGCACACACCATTAATCCCAGCACTAGGAAGGTTGAGATAGGAAGTGAAGTGGCTGGGCAGAGAAAGGCATATAAGACATGAGGAGACAGGAACTAGAGCCCTTTTGACTGATGGCTCAGAGGCATTCAGCCTGAGGATTCGTGGAGATAGGATATATTTTTTTTTTTCCTGAGGAATTGGTGAGGTGAGAAGTGGCTGTGGCTTGTTTCCTCTGACCTTTTAGCTTTCACCCTAATATAGGGCTCTGAGTTTTTATTATAAGACCATTTAGGATTCATGCAACAGGTATGCAATACACAGCAGAATCCTTCCTACTACTTATTTTTGAGAGTACTAAATGATGAACATGTCATCATTCGGTTGGTGCACGTATTGAAAAAAATCATTATTCTTTCATAAGCGGAACTTTTTATTTTATTAGAGCTATTGAATGTGAAATCTGATTCTGGGAACAGAATCTGTAAGGAAGGCAATCTAAATGCTATCATCCTTGTATTACAAAGAAACAAACTAAAAAAAAAAACCTAACAAAACTGGGTAGATGGTATAAGTTGCTTAGTCCATCCAGCGACTCCAAGGCGCTAAGATTCACCCTTCTCACTGGGATCCCTATTATCTCCTCCAGGCTTATCTCATGGTGAAACCTGGGATGTCCATAATGTTCGTTCTCAGGACTCAGTGCAAAGAGCTGGAACTCATGTCTTCAACTCCTGTCTCCTGAGATACCTGCTCTTAGCCTCTTTGCATTTGCTCTTGACTTTGCTTTCATGACATCTCAGGCTTCATGATCCTGTATCTAGTAGGAACAGTTGTGTCTTATGTCTTTATGCCCCTTGGCTGCCATCATACATGTGCATTTTCTTAAGATCAATTTTAGTGTCTTAAGCACCACGTGAATTTGGGGTGATGGAGGACTGAGGAGATGGTTCAGGTGGTAAAGTTCTTACAGAGAAATGTGAAGGCCTGAGTTCAGTCTCTGTCTTAGTGTTCTATTGCTGTGAAGAAACACCATGACCATGGCAAGTGTTATAAAAGAAAGCATTTAATTGGGACTTGCTAGCAGTTTCAGAGGTTTAGTCCATTATCTTCATTGTGGGACACGTGGTGGCATGCAGGCAGACAGTGCAGAGAAGTAGTTGGGAGTTCTACATCTCAATCCATAAGCAGCAGGAAGAGAGAGAGAGAGAGACACTGGGCCTGGCTTGAGCTTGGGAAACCCGAAGTCCACCCCCATCGATGTACTTCTTTTAACAAGACCTAATTCCTCTCAAGTAGTATCACTGGCTGATGACCAAGCATTCATATACATGATGCTATGCAGGCTGTTCTTATTCACATCACATACTCCCCATCACACAGGAAAAAGGAAGATCCTTGGATTTCAGTGGGCAACAAACCTACTGAGTTCTTATGCTTGGTTGCTGTGGATATTACTCTATATAAATAAAGCACTGATTGGCCAGTGACCAGGCAGGAAGTATAGGCAGGACAAGGAGAGAGGAGAATTGAGGAAGGAGAAAGGAAAGAAGGGACCACTGGAGCCGCTGCCAGGACAAGAAAGATGTAAAGTACCGGTAAGCCACGAGCCACGTGGAAAAGTAAAATTAATAAAAATGGGCTAAATATAAGAGTAAGGACTAGACAATGATAGGCCGGAGATAATGGCCAAGCAGTTTAAATAATGTAAGAGTCTGTGTGTTTATTTTATAAGTGGGCTCTGGAACTGGTGGGACTTGGCAGAGGGAGCTGGAGAGAAATTCTCCAGCAACACTTGGTAAATTCCAGATAAGTGAGATACCTTGTCTCTAAAAGCCAAACAAAAAGCAAACAAGCAAAACTCTAGCAAGATGGATGGTGCTTGGGGAACATTACCTGAAATTTGTCTTCTGTTATCTGCATATATGTGCATACGTGTCTGCCCATACACATGAACAACACAACACCCCTCCTCAATAAAAATAATCAAAACCCAGAAATTCAGTGTGGGAAGTAGACCTTTCTATCTGGGCTGATATCACAGCAGCCAGACAATGTGCTCGGTGGGGATTCTAGGGAGAACACTTTATCTTTCTCATCTCCTGCTCATGCATCATATGTAGCCATATTTCACCCATTCCTGCTACAATGGCTACTCTGTTACCTTCTCTTCTACAACTGTCAGGTTTTCTGCCTCTCTCATAAAACTCCTGGATCATATTTCAAACTCAAAGGAGTATTTCCAGTTCAAAATCCTTAGCTTTATCATGTTGCTGGGATTGCGATCTGTCATCATTTGGTTCCATTATTTATCTTGTAGTTCCTGGCTTCAGCTTCCCTGTCCTCTTGAATGACCATGGGGGAGTGTTCCTTCTACTATCACCCTTAGAGGGTGCCTGCTTTTGTTTTTCCCCTAAATCAGAGTAACCTTCACTGACTACAAAATTCCTTAAAATGTTTAGAGAATAGCCTTACTAGGATGGATTTTCCTTTGATTACATGGCTATTTAGTCTGAAAATTTGTTACATATATGAGTTTGACATGGAAATAATCCTGATTGCCAAAAATATATGTTGAACATTTTAGAGTTCATTTTTAAAATATGGAAAATCTATTTACATTTTGTTCACTTTGTTTCCAGTCTTGGGGATTGAACCAAGTGCTTCATTTATGCTAGGCAATCATGGTTTCACTGCTCTTCACCTCTACTTTACTTATGGATTTTCTACTCTTCATGAAAAAGCTCCACGGACAGGAACTGTCACTATGTTTATTTCATAACTTTGTAATCCTTCTCTGTTTTATTCTATTCTGGTTTCTATCCTCAGTCTTTACTGATACTACTCTCATTTGGACATCAATAACTAAGGTCACCATACAAATTATCACTGAGTATTCTTGACACAGTAAAGTATATCAAGCAATAATTTCCCTGCATTATACTAACTATTCTAGGGCATAATCTTTAGACTGGAACTATTGAAGAAACTCCAAAAACCATCGTTATTCTATAAGTAGTCTTCACAGGGAAAATTTAAGTATGTTTGTGTGACATAACATCTCACTAACCTTTTAATATTGCTTAAATCGTCCTTCTTTCCCAGCACTCTTTTCATTCTGCCTTACTAATGCCTTCCCTATTAGTTTTTCCTATTGTAGGAAAGTCATTTTTGGTCTATGATAGGCTATCTTGCCTGACTTGTTCATATATTTAGTCCTTCACTATATGACAGCTATATTCTTTCTTCTAGTTGAGACCGCTGTTATTATGTTCTAGATTAAAATATTCAAGAATAGTTTTGTATTTCTCCTTAGATATTCTCAGGACTATCCTCTTCCCAATAGTCCACAAAAGTCTTCCTTTTCCAATATATTACTGTAGCACAGAAAATGGTATCACCAATTTAAAAACTCCTTTATGGCAAAGGTTATATCTGTATAAACCATTGTTGCTTTTGCTATATCAGCACAGCCATTTGGTCACAGTCAACCTCCATAGATATCTATAAACTGAAAGTAAAAGCAATTATAGTACTTCTTTATGACTGGTAATATTAAAGATTTTAGGTCATTGGATTTACAACTTCCCATATTTTCCAAAAAACAATGTACTCCTTCAAAAACAGCTCAGAATTATGACTAGTTTTTAAAATACTCTCCAAACTGTAATATTTGTGTCATTTTTCTTATGTAACTTCTTTGGACTGATCCAAACTTTTATAGCACTAAAGATTTTAGCTTTTTTATTTAAAAATCTTTCCAAGTACCAGGTTTCCTAAAAGACCCTTATGAGCTTTAATTGGAGGATAGTAGAACTTTCTCTTCACCTGTTTAGAATATCTCACTTTAACAGTAATTATATATATATACATGAATGCTTATGTTTTGTATAAATGTGTGAGTTTTAGAGATGTTTGCTTAATCCATTGGTGTTTTAGTATCATGCTATATAAACGACTAAAGACATTGCATTAATATTTTTAAATGGACTTTAGAAAAGCAAAAATATTTTATAACAATATCATCCATTTCATATCTACTTTTTTTTTAGCCAGGGTTTCTCTGTGTAGCTTTGGAGACTTTCCTTTAAAGCCTGCATATAGTAGAAAATTATACCGATAAATCTAGAGCCCCATCCAGGCCACAATCTTACTGAACTTCTGTCTTTACTTTTAAAACTGTTTGAAAAGATTCATAAATGCCAATGGAAAGAATGCATACAAAGACAAAGAGAGGTAGAATTCATTAGAAATTTTGCCAAGAATCAGAAATTATACTGTGGGCTTCAGATGCATTGTCTAATTTAAATTCAATCCCGCCACATCCCTGTGAAGTAAATGCTACAGTTAACTTTTTTAAACATCATTTTTGGGGAAAGAAATAGGAATAATACATGGCAGATGAGTCACATGTACAAAACTGAAATGCAAGCATTGTTAGGAGAGCGTCACACCAAAGAACAATTTCATCTTGAATACAAAGAAAAGAAAAATAGCTGGGGGAATCCACCATAGACTCAAAGAATAGTACAAGAATTAAATCCTTAAGAAATATTAGAAAGGTGAAAAATTATTCTACTAACGGGTATTTTGTCAAACTTACATAAAGAGTCAGAAGAGATATTAGCAAAGACAGGGAAATTAAAGGACTGTCATTAATTTATAAAGAGGAATGTTTAATTAAAACCTGAAAGGAATCGCAGAGAAATTACTTCTTTTATTTATTTCAAGAAATCTTTTGAACTGCTAATGAGAACACTTGGATTATCTCAGATAATTGCCTCAGTATTTATTGTATCAGATTATTATTTCTAAAGTTAAGGAAAGTCAAAGAAATTAGCTGCAAATGAAACAAAAAGAGAAAAAATAGTATAAAATTTGGTATACAAGAAAAAGTGATTAAGTTTAGACCAGGGTAAATAAGTTAGACCAATGTAAAAGGTAGGATAATAGTTACAGTTTTCAAAAATATCTAGAATTGAACAATTACAATGGCTTTTAAATAGTTGCCATGGCACAGTCCATGCTAGTTTCCCATTAGATGATCAGTGTATTTTCAAAAACTTCTAGGAGAAATAGAAGGAATAGAAGGAGCAGGAGGAACAGGAACAGAAGGAGTAGTAGTAGTAGTAGTAGTAGTAGTAGGAGGAGGAGGAGGAGGAGGAGGAGGAGGAGGAATATTGATAAAAAAGTGCCTGCATAATACAGGAAATTTGTTACTATTGTTTTACCAATATAATACCAAAGAACCAGCTAGAGGGAAGAAATTGAGGGTGGATTTGATCATATTTCACTATATATATATATGTAGGCAATTATCAAAGAATGCATAAAATTGAAAAGTACAATGGGTAGCCCTCATGCAAAGTGATCTTTGTTCAGAAGTTTAAAAGTTTCTATCAGCCAAAAATATCTAAGCCGCCTTAAAAGTCAGCAGATGCCCAGTGGAGTCATCTGTTCCTTCTTCTTTACCCTTCTCTCTACTCCTGTGCTTACTGTAGACTTTAACATCTGGCAAAAAAAAAAAAAAAAAAATAGTGAGACAATTATCTTGAGCACATTTCTCATCTTCAAATAGTGGGTAAGTGGAGATAGAAAATAAGAAAGAATATGGCTTTTGTGTATTATTCCAATCTTAGATGGTCTTTTAATAAAAAACCGAGAGCCAGATATCAGGGTGAAAGCTGAAAGATCAGAGAAGCAGAGCAGCCAGCCACTAGTTCTTACCTCCACGAAATCGTCAGCCTAAAGAGAGTGAGTTCCTGTTTCCTCACGCTTTATATACCTTTCTCTGCCCTGTCATATTACTTCCTGGGATTAAAGGTGTGTGTGTTGCTTCCCAAGCAAAGGCATGAGATCTCAAGGGCTGGAATTAATAAAGATGTGTGTCACCACTGCCTGGATCTGTGTCTAATCTAGTGGCTGGCTCTGTCCTCTAATCCTCAGGCAAGTTTATTAGGGTACCACATTTGTGTTTTACAGTTCTTCTGTCTTTCACATACCTGGGGAGCAAGGGACTAGGAAATATCCCTTTGAGAATTCACACATCAATCACTATAAACACATGAAGCTGTTGGGATCTGTATATAATAATTGGTCATCTGTGACGCAAAGGTGTTACTCAACACAAATGGCAGAAATACAAAACAAACAAATCAAAACACAAAGTGGTTCTGAGATCAATTCAGATGCACAGAGGTCAGCACACATTGCTATGAATAGCTCTCCCTCTAATGGGAGTATATTCATATAGATTAAAAGTAACTTCAAACTAAGGTAAAGAAAATAGGCTGAGTCATGAGTTTGGGCAGTCTTATGGGATATTTGTGCTTGATATATTGTGCATGCCAATAAACTTATCTGGGGGTCAGAGAACAGAACAGCCACTATATTAAACATAGAGGTTAGGCAGTGGTAGCACACACCTTTAATCCTAGCATTCTGGAGGCAGAGATCCATCCAGATCTCTGTGCCTTCAAGGCCATACTGCAAACAGCCAGGCATGATAAAACACATCTTTAATCCCAGGAAGTGATGGCAGGAAGCAGAAAGGTATACAGGCCCAAGGACCAGAAACTAGAGGCTTTTAAGCTTTTGGGTTTTCAGCAACAGTTCACCTGAGATCCATTTGGATGAGGACTCAGAGGCTTCCAGTTTGAGGAAGCAGGATCAGCTGAGAAGTTATCGAGGTGAAGTTAGCTGTGGCTTGTTCTGCTTCTCTGATCTTTCAGAATTTACCCCAATATTTGCCTCTGGGCTTGTTTTTATTAATGAGACCTTTTAAGATTCGTGTTACAGATATTCTTTTATAAGACTCCAGGGGTTTCTTGGAAAACTACTTTGTATTTTTTATATGCATGAAGAAATACCTTTCCAAGAAACAAGCTGGAATATAAGAAAACCAAACTGTTGTGGCTTCTGCCTGACACAGCTGCTAACCCTTTCCTTGGGAAAATGACACAGGGTTATATGGGTCCTGGCAGTCTAAACAGTTAATATTAAATATTCAAATGAGGTAAAGTCTGCTTGAGAAGCTACAAAGACCTTTTAGAGGAATGAAGAAGAGAAGTGACAGGAAGTCTGTCTAGCAGAATATTAAAATACTAGAAAACTTAAAAACATATCAAAATATATGAATAATCCATGAAGAATTTTTTTTATGGAATAGGCAAGGCCAGTCTTTTGGAGGTTCTTCGTTTGTGTAGACCTCTTTGATTCTTTCTCTCAGATATATACATTCTCCTATATTCATAAGAATATGTACTACAGTTTGTATTCAGTTTAACAAGCAAGGTTCTTGAGAGTATTCTTAGACATTCTTCAAATCTTTCCTACAAAAGTAGTGTATCCTTTAAGTTTCTCCTCTCTAGATCAAACACTAGACATCCATTTACTTGTTCTTTAAATAAGCCATTGTCCATTTGAGATAATTATCTCTTATAACCTTCTATGATAGAACTTTCTTCTGTAATAGATGACTGCATAAATTGATCCCTATATGCCTGAGATAAAAAATGGTGGTTTATGATCCCCTATGTTTGTCATCACAGACCAACTGCCTTTAATTAATACAATTAGTTAGTATAATATAATTAATATAAATAGTCTTAGGATATATATTAATATATATAGAAGGTCGCTTTGCTAAAGTTTTACTTGGAGATATTAAATTGTTCTAAGATAAACATAACACAGGATTTACCACTTCAGCCATTTGAATGTGTGTGGATTGTTAATATTAAATGTATCTACATCTGTGCTCTATCCTTTATCACATCCATTTCCAGAATATTTTAAATCTTCCCAAACAGAACGTCTTGCACCCACTAAGTGACCACTACTCTTTAGCTCTTACTTGCTTGTCCCTGAAAACTACCATTTACTTTCTGTTTCTGAATTTTACTTCTCTGTGCATCATGTATCTGTGTAAGCACGTAGTATTTGTATTTTTGAATTGGTTTATTTTAGTAAGCACAATATCTTAAAGGTTTATTCATGTGGAATGTGAAAATGTTTTATTGTGTTTTAAGACAGATAAATAATCTCCCAGTGTATGAATGTACTTCATATTTCCTTTTTGGCACTCTATAAACTCTATAAAATTCATTTGAATTTCTTTTACATTTTTGTTATTATGAATAATACTCATGGAAACATGTGGGTGGCTCAGATTCCCAAACATCTGTTGAGTCTTTATTTTTACTTCTCAACATATATGGAGAATTGGCTCTGCAAGATGAGACAATTATGTATGTTTTATTTAGAAACTTCCACATAGTTTAACACAGTGGTTACTCCCATCAACATTCCTAAAAGTGAACTATGTTTAACAATACTTGGAGATTTTTAAATCATTTTCTTAACAGAATAGTAATGGGTTGAAGGAAATGAGAAGGACTATAAGACCCTTGCAGCAAGAAACTACAGAACACTTCTTGCCCAAACAAAATATTTAATAAAATTTTAATTAGCACATTACTTTATCCTAAAACTGGTTACACTTTAATTATAAAGTACTTTTCTTCTCTCTAGCAAAACAACACAAACAAAAGCAAGTTAAAGAAGAGTTTGTTTTGACTAATGGTGTCAAAGGGCTAGAAGCTGATAATGGTGGGAATGCTGGCTAGTTTTGTGTCAACTTGACACAAGTTAGTCTTTTGGGAAGAGGAAACCTCAATTAAGAAAATTCCCTTATTAGACTGGCCTGTGGGAAAGCCTATGGTACATTCTCCTGATTGATGCCCAGTCTACTGTGAGCAGTGCCACCCCTGGGATCATGGTTCCTGAATGCAAAAAGCCATGGGAAGCAAGCCAGTAAACATCACTCCTCCAGGACTCCCTTAAAGAGTATATCAGAACCGTTTGATATTTTGAGTTAAGAATCTCTAGTTCTGGACAGCTGGGGCAGAAGAAGCAGCCATGATTAACAGAGATCAGTGTCTTTGAGATAAAATCTTCTGGAGTATCCTCAGGGTCAGCACACAGAAGCTGTGATCCAGAGGGTCCAAGACTGGCAGCTCAACTGGATAATGTATAAGATTAAGCCAGGTGGTACTGGTTTTGAAGGCATGAAGGGGTCATCGAGGCCTGGCACCAGATGGCAGGGTCAGAGTCCCAAAGAAAGATGTAGAGAGGCTATTCATGAAGTTGCAGACCAGTTGCAGAGATCCTGGAATTTTGGAGATGCCTGTTCAAAGGAACAACCAACGAGGATAGCAGAAGCTGTGGAGGGTAGCTGTCCCAAACCTAGGAGACAAGCTACATGTGCTATGAATAGCAGATCCAGAAAAGTATGACTATCCACGATGGCATGGTGACAGGAGCAGGAGGCCGAGACATCATATCTCAACTGCATAAAGAAGCATGGAGAACTAACTGGAAGTGGGATGAGGCAGTAAACTCTCAAAACCTTCCTCCAGTGATGGTCAGGGATTTAGAAAGAGCATGATTAGAAAACTGGTGCGACATACCTGGGAAGATGATTTTGCATGAATTCCTAATGGTCTTAATAAAAATCCCAGAGCCAGATATTGGGGTAAATGCTGAACGATCAAAGAAAACAAAGGAACAAGTCACAGCCACTTCTCACCTCTCCCACTCCATGAATCTTCTGACTGAATGCCTCTGAGTCCTCAGCAGAAAGGGCTCTAGGTCCCTTCTCCTCATGCCTTATATGCTTTTCTCTGCCCAGCCATTTCACTTTCTTCCTAGTGCTGGGATTAATGGCGTGTATGCTTCCCAAATACTGCTAGCAAAGGCATGAGATCTCAAGTGCTGGGATTAAAGGTGTGTGTAACCATTGTCTGGCTCTGTTTCTCTCCTAGACTGAATCAATCTCATGTCATGCAGGGTGGCTTTGAACTCACAGAGATCCAGATGGATGTCTGACTCCTAAGTGCTAGAATTAGAGGTGTGTGCCACCACTGCCTGGCCTCTGTGTTTAAGCTAGTGTCTGGCTCTGCCCTCTGATAATCAGGCAAACTTTGTTTGATACACAATATATCGCCACAATATATGTGGACACATATCTCCAAATGGGTAAAGGACATGAAAATACACACACCCCATGTGAATGCTTTTCAAAAGTGACTTTAGCAGAGGAAGGATTTACATAATCAAATAAGATGATCCAATCTGCAGTCAACCTCTTTCTCTAGCCCTTCTTACCTTTGTCCAGTTGGCCATTGAACAAAGTGGCCATGGTGGCAGTGATGAAGGGGTTATGCATGGATTTGACAACATAGACTTTCACTCACCAAGACTGACCTGGATATGGCTGCTTTTGAGTGCCATATCTGTCAGCAGCAGATGCCAGGCACCAACTGGTGGTAATCAGAAAGTGAGTGACCCTTATGTTGACTACATGGAGCCACTTCTATTACAGAAAGGGCGGCACTTTGTCCTTACTGGAATTGATGCTTATTTTGTTTATGACATTTCATTTACTGCACATAATGCTTCTGCCTAAACTACTATCAATAAATTATAGAACATCCTACCCTGGATCATGGTATTCCACACAGCATCACTTCTGATCAAAGAACTCACAGCCAAAAAGTGCAGCAGTGGGCCCATGGTCTGGTATCCACTGGTGGTATCATGGTCCATACCACCCATTCCGTTTCACAGAATGATGGAATGGCCACTTAAGGATACAGTTATAGTGTGCTTTAAAAAGCAACAGTCTGGGCCAGGGGAGATACAGAAGGCTGTATATGTTTTGAATCAACATCCACTATATGGTGCTTTCTCCTATGGCCATGTCTCAAGGTCCAAGAATCAAGGGTTGGCAGTGGGAATGGTACCACTCACTATGACTCCTTGTGACCCCCTAATTGATCTCTTCTCATTATTGTATTCTCTGATGACCCAGAAGTCTTGATGTTTATTTGTGCCAGGACAGATGTTGTACAATCGTCAGCCATGAAGATGTCAGTCACATTTTCACAGAAAAAATGAAGGAAGACCTGCTGAGGTTCTTGCTAAGAGTGGGCAAAATACAGAATGGGTAGTAGAGGAAGGTAAATACCAGCTCAAGTCACATGACTAGTTTCAGAAATGAGACTTGCCAAGCATGTTTCTGTCCTACCCTATTATTTTAAGTACATATTGGTGCACATATACACATTTATTAAGTAGATAATCGCGTTTTCTTTTCCTTATTTCTTTACAATGTAATGTAGCATCATTTGAGAGCATATCATTGGCTAAATACTCTAAACCTATATTATCATATTTAACTTATTAAACACTAAAAGATGAACCATCCCTGAAGATATTTATATATATATTATATATATACATATATGGATATATATACATAATATATATATACACACATATATATTCATTTATAGCTGTATGTATGTGCATTAGTGATGCCATGTTAGGCAGAATTGTGAACATATTCATTTTTTTCTGGAAATAAAGCCTGATATAAGGATATGTGATTGGAAGTCAAGTTGACAAAGGGTGGACTTCTAATGGCTAACCTTGGTTATCAATGTCCCTGGATCTGCAATGAACTAAAATGCAAGTCACTCAGCACTCTAGTGGGGGGCTTTCTTGATCAGATTATTTGAAGTTCGAAGTCCTATCTAAATGTGGGCAGCACCTTCTGCTGGCAGACCAGATAAAGGGACGTGGAAACAAATGACATACTTGCCTCTTGTGTGTTTCCCTTCCCTCTCACTGGCAAGTTGATCTACTGTGTGGTTGCATGTTCATCCACCAATAATAGAATGAACATGGACTGAAGACCAGAGGCACTCCAGGAATTCAGTGCCAAGGACTGTGGTGATGTTCATCCCAGTGAACTATGCAACTATCATGTTCTTAGCCTCTCCAATGTGAGATAACTATTGTTGGGCTGCCCAGGCCCTATTGTGTAAGCTAACCTAATAAAACCAATAATACATACATATACATATATGTGCACACACACACACACACACACACACACACACACACACACTCTATCAGTTCTATTTCTCTAGAGAACTCTAATGTAATCTCTAATCATTTTGGTACTCATAACTATCTTTTATAAAAGATATCTGTATCTCCATGTTCTTTTTTTTTGACTGAAAAAGAAATATTAGGACAATGGAAAATATACTTCATTGAATTAGAATGATCTTAACTTGGATGACTTCTTCAAAAACAAGACCAGCCATGAAGATGTATTTGAAGATGCTTTATCACAAATGCCTCCAAGTTGAAAACATTAGGGGACAAGAACAGTGTGGGTGGGGAGAAAAGCTAAACATGGCCACATTCTCAGTTGTATAAACCTGTAGGGTAGTAACGAGATTTCTTTTGCCTTTGTTTATGGAGTAGAATTTTTGTACGTGTTGGAGGTGAGTTTGATCAATTTTCAGAGGTGTCTCTATTTAGAGGAGTGGTTTTCAACCTTCCTAATGCTGTGACCCTTTAATACAGTTTCTTATGTTGTGGTGACCCTCAACCATAAAATTATTTTCATTGCTACTTCATAACTGTAATTTTGTTACTGTTATAAATGGTAATGTAAAAATATTTGATATGCCATCTCTGTGTGGTTGCAACCCACAGGCTGAGAACCACTGATCTCCAGGAAAGAGTTTGAACTGTTTAGCTGCCATGTGTAAGGTAGAATCTGACTTTCCATTTCTCCTGTGCAGGAGTGTAAATCTCGTTCTGGAAGCTTGGGACAGTGCTGCAATAAAACAGTGTAGATATAAGCAGCTGTGATTCAGCACAAACTGGGGGTGTGCAGAAAAAAATGTACAAAGATGTAATAAGATATAACAAAGTACTACCATAGATGTTAAAAGATCTTAGGTACCCTGGGCGTAGGAACAGACCAGCCAGAGCAGATGATGGGTGCTGGGGGAGAATAGTCCCTTACTGTGAATAAAGTAAATAAAGAATTTTGTATCAAAACTTTATTTATTAAACAAAAAATGCACCATTGGAATAACATTTCTATAAAAAATGAATATGAGACTGCTCTACAGTGATTACAAAACCCCCTTTTCCTCATGTAGTAGTATACAAGTTCATGTGTAGAAACAGTCATCGTTTTTAAACCGTAAGCAAGCTTCCTTTCTCATAGAACAACATTTACACTTAAATATTGCAATCACTACTCTAATTTGGTTAACAATGCTAGAGGCTGACAATTCCAAGAAACTCTTTGTAGGCTCAAAACACCTTTTTATTTAAAAAAAAAAAAAAGCTGTTTTGCAACAACAAAGAGTTTCTTTTTTCCACTAAGGCTAGTTAAAGCTGTAGTGTACCCATTTCTACCAAATAAACATGTCACTATCACACTAACAAGTTGAGTTGCAAAGCCCTTTGAGAAAATGAATAGCATCGATCTGCGAGATGCTATCCGTGTTATTTTAGGTTTGGTGTTATCTTCTTTGAAGCCCTAAGAAGGGAGAGGGTGGTAATGGTGGAACTTCAGTGAAGGCTTTGCCTGGCCTGGACATTTCCTCATGCTCAGCAGTGGACAGTCCATTTCTAAAGCGGTCCCTCTGAGATACAAAACACTGCAGCTTTAACAGCCATGCCTAGATCCCAACCATATCTCCCTTTGTATCATAAATTATCCAAAAAGAAGCCACTTCTAAATAATAAATTAAATATTACTTATAAAAAGTACCCCTCATACCCACCCACCCTTCCCCCAAACAAGCTGACAATTCACAAAGTTCAGAATTGTCAGGTTTACCCTACAATAATAAAAAACACATTTTTCCTCCTCTCCAACATTCCTTTCTTGCATCTGAAAATACACATCGAACACACAGTGAGATCCCTTGGCCCATGCCTCTGTATTTATGATTTCTTGTACAGTTTTGCTGTTGCTCTCCTATCAACAACAAGAACCACCACAACAAAATCATAAGATGGTAATGCACAAAGCTGAGAGCAAGAGAAAAACGCCCTTCAGAGTGTTGCTGGAAGTCTTCCTGTGAAAAGCTACCCAATGGCAGAAGGGGTGGGCCACATCAGAAGTTAAACTCATTTGCTGATATGGGCATAGTATTGTCTCCTATATAACCTCATTGACAAGAAATAGAGCATTTCTTTTGCAAATCAAATCTTTCTGGAAGCAGTTTTTTGATTAACAAGGTAGACTGAGGCATGAGGACATGTACTTTCAGTTAGATGGGATGTCACACAAAACATTTATCTGTGATTTTTCAAAGTATTCAATCTACTTTAAAAATGGGGACTAAAGTACAAAGCTCTTCTGAATAATATTAAAATGATCTTTGAAAGTCATTAAATAAATACAAATTATGAGGAGAACATTGCTTTAACATTGATTTTGGAAAAGGGAGTTTGTGTTTGAGTGTGTGGTGGATGTTGCAGATCCTTAGAGCCCTGGGCTCTGTATTCTTCAAATCATGGTAAGTAGGTATACCCAGGCCACGATACTAAATTTGGCCTTGGGGATAGACTGTGATTACATAAAGAGAACTAGCTAAGAAAGGGAGAATATATACATATTCTCTGTATTACTGCTCTCCATCTTTTCAAAATTCATATTACTTTTATTTTCTTCAAATTCATCTAAGACTTGGGGTTTTTCCATTTTCCTTTGTCTCACTGACTGGAAATGAGCATTTCAAAACCACTAGAACTATGGGCTTCGGACAAAATTTTATGTAAAATGTCAGGCAGCCTTTTAAGTAATCTTTGGTTGGACTCACAGTTCACCTACCATGTCTGAGACACTGTGTTCCATTGGTGGGTAGCTTTAAGATGCTTATTTGAACAAAGTCTGGAGAAGGATCCAGGGAAGAGGAAAGGATCAACATCATCTCACAGCACAAACTCCAGGGGCAGGGTGGGGGTGGGGGAGGGTCTCAGAATGACCTGTGCTGCAGAGGTTGTTTATTGGGAAAGCCAGTGAATGGCAAGCTTTAGCTTTAAAATGCTGTCTTCATTCTTCTTTTTGTAAAGGCCACCTTTGCAGAGCATGAAGCACAATCCTTATTTTCAACAACCTTTATTTTTGAAAAAAACCCAAACTATTATTACATCCAATCTCCAAAAGGAGTTACGTCATTAACTTGACTTCTTTATTTCTGGGTTGTTCAACTGAGTATGTATTTAATAATAGCCAAAGTTAAAGCTGTATTGTTTAAATATTCTAGAAGGTCATGGGTTTATTACATGGAGACAGCTATAACCAGTTTCCATTGAATATAAATCACTAAGAAATACTTAACTTTTGACTAGAGTGTTACAAAAATGGTTCTGTGCACACTCTGAGCTATCTCCACTTTTGTCAGTTTAGACAAATGCAGAAATTTCTGGAGGAATGAAAATAGTTTTCTTCTCAAAACGAAATAGAAAAAAAAATAGCAAAGTTCTTTCAAGAGCAGGCTCTCGCTTTGCACTTCAGCATAGGGTATGGAAACCCGAGTCGTCCTGCCAAATTTGATTTTCTTCCTTTTCACAGAGGATTGATTCTTGGTGCGGAGATGCCGGTTACATGTTCAGCTTTGCCTTAAGGGAGTCAAAGAGATTTAGAAGTTTAAAGGGTTCTGCATCCTGTGAGCTTGACTCAGAAGGAATCATACCAAACTGCTTCATACCAGCCACACCGTCTTTCTTGTTAATGGAGACAAGGGAATTAAAATGTCACCTGGAAACTGGGCAAGTTTTTTGCACACACGTGAATCACTGGAAGGGATTTGGGAATAAGAGTTCTGAGGAAGCCACGTTGAACTAATTGTACATTAAAATCATAGGTTAATGATACCAGTCTCCTGAGTATGATAATATGACTTACTAGAGTTACTAACTGATTAATAAATTATTATATTAATTTATTGAAATTTTCAAGGGCGTGAGGCAGATATAGCTCCCACTGAAAATGGATGACATACTTTCAATGACTTTTAAAAATTACATTGCCTGAAATTATTGACTAAGCAGAAAGGCGTAGAATTTTCTGAAAATTCTAGTTCTCTTGACTGTCCAACTAGATTTTACAGAACAACATTCCATTATAACTCATTCCCTGAAATCTGAAGGTTGTAGCATACCCCACACTGAAACTTGAGTTGATCTTCATGAGTATCAAATGCTTCCAAAAAGTGGTTCCTCTTTGTGGAATCTAGAAAGAGGAGCATATTCTGGGATTTTGAGAAAGTTATGTGCACATTTTCCAGTTGATAATCATGGATTATTTTTCTCAAGTATTCAATGCTATGTTAAGAAATGCTTTATTTCAGGTCAGTTGAGAGTTGTCTACCTAAGTGCCCAGACATCGAACCATTCTGTCCCATTAAATAACATCACATAGCTCTTCAAAAGTACTTCCAGAAAAATCTCAGTAAATTGAACAAGCACTCTTGTTGAAGGAAACATTTTGCAAATGGACCAGACTTTCTAATGAACCATTTGAACAAGCCCTCTCTTTGACATCAGATTTCCTTCCCGACATAAAACTGTAAAAAAATAATCTGAATTATTATTTCTGTTACAGTGCCATTTTGCTCAAAATATTTCATTCAGGGATTCATATATAATTACCCACCTAATAAAAGGAGCTATTAGGTTGTAAAGATCCTATCCTTGCCATGCTCTTTTAAAATTATGACCTACTCAAGCTTGAAATCAAAGGCAGAGCTGAAAGGAATAATTCAGCTGAAACTCTCATTGGGTTTCAAGTCACCTAACTGATAAATATGCAAACTAGCTCCCTTTTGGCGACTCGGCTGCATAAATAGGGATTAACTCCAAATACAGCTGAAAATTCATAAACTAAAAGGGAATGCACAGAATGTTCTTAATTTCAGCTAGTTTCAAGCTGTAGATAACATGGCAATAGTTTAAAATTCTAGTCCACAGTTTAAGATGCTGCTTTGAAAAATACCTACAGGAGTTATGATGTGTCAGATGTCAAATGGCACTCACCCCTCTCTCCTCCTGGATTCTGTCTTAGGCATGGTATGGAAGGTTGCCTTACCAACAGAGCCTGTGGTCAACATCCATTAATGTTGCCTTGCACAGCTCAGTGAAGATGTTATAAGTGGGAGTTACATCACTCAGGAAAAGATGCTCTTGGAAATGGTCTTTCATGCTCCTTTCCCTTCTTTTGAGCTTGCTCTCAGGAAGCCTACTATCTCCACAGAAGGATATTGGGGACACAGGATGTAGGATGCATGGAGCCGACCATTTTACCTAAGACTACTTGCCCAGGAGAAGTAGAGGGATGATGGGTGGAGGATTGTAGAATGTTTCTGGCCTAATGCCTGAAGAAGAAGCCTTAGTGAAACTCAGACAGGCCATCACAGTGTGGAATGGCACAGAAGCCACTCGAGTTGAAAAGTATCATATTACAAGCTTAAGTACACAATCACCATGTGTCTGAGAAGATTGCATATTGTATTCTCCTTCTAGAAAGGTACTGTTGTTGGCAGGATACCACCAGCTGAGGATTTTTAAGTTTCTACACTCTAGACATAAACGTTAATCATGGATGGATTTACAAACACTTGCTAAAATTGGTAAAAATTTTATACCCACTCACTAATATCTGCCACTTGTGTGAAATGAATGAGTGAGCTGTCAACAAGCATTCGCTGCCTTTTGCTTGTTCACTTGTTTACTTTTTCTGCTGCCAGGAAAACATCCAATCCTTTGGTGCTATGGAGTGAGGGAATTACCATGGATGCTTTGTAGTTTAAAAGTTGAAAATAAAAATAGTGATTTTTTTTTTCTGATTTGCTATGGCATGGTACAGGCTGGAATAATGCACTTGTATTTTGTAAGACTGGACCTACACAGAAAAGGAAAGGTATCACTGAAAGAAAATGTAGGCATTAGTGATGACACCATGGTCACTGTAGTGACAAAGACCCAGAACTATGCCGGCAACTTCAGTCTTGACTTTTCAGTGAATATGCATCTTTGCTTTTGCTCAGGGACCTCATGGCCATCCTTGTCCAATTTCTGATGTCCATGTAGGATGGGATGCCGATTCCTTCTGAACTGCATCAGATGTTCCTTAACTGAGTGGTCCTGAAGGTTGACCTGTACACTGGTTAGAGTTTATGGACACAGGTGTGCTGTTTATGGATAATTGGTATGCTGTAAAGTTCCCAGAAAATCTCAGTGCTTGGGCAATATGTGTCAAAAAGCTGAACCTGTGATGGCATTAAGTTGCTTCATTAGGCCTTCCAAGCTTGCCATTTGCTCACTCAAGTCATCCTGTTCATATACCTAAAAAGAAAACGAGAACAGAGTTAGTACTGTGTCTCGGTAGGCTCCTTCCATGAAGGATCCACTTATTATTTGGCCTTTGCTTGGGCCACTGTTTATTCTTGAATTTGACATAGGTACCTATAGCCAGAACTGTGCTCTGAGTTTCTTTTAACTGGATGAACTTGTGATAGAAAATGAGCTAGCAACAAATGATTGAATACTGCTTTTCTGGGATTCTATACCTTTAATAGGAAAAAGGCTTTACAGTTAGAAATACCCTATTTTAAGTCATATTCTACCAATTGATAGCTTTATGGTAATGAACAAGTTAGTAGATTTCTCTGATATATAGTTTTCCATTTCTACAAAATGATAATGGTGTCTATTTCAAAGTTTATTCTGAGCATCCTGTGATATACTTCCTGCATGTCACAGTTTCTGGCATGTCAGTAATTTTAAACACATTAGTTCATTTTTCATTTTGATAGGTTATCTATAAATAGGTATCCAAATATCAACATCACCAGTTTTATATATATTTTTTTTAATAATATGGCATAGGCTGTAAGGTTTGCATGGCAACTTGAAGGTTTCCCGACGGATGAGAAATGCATAGATCATGACTATTGATTGTGAGTAGAAACAAAGTTTATGCACAAAGCCAGAGTGCTTTGCATAGGTGTGAAAGAACTCTTGCAGCATGATATGAATGTTGTACAAACTATGAGTCTGACCTGCACAACTGTTAGTGAATGCATTGCCTTTCATTCACTGTGAGAGACTTGTATGAGGTTATTTGCTAGTTCCAGGATTTCTACTTATCCAATATCCTCAGCTACTGGCCATGGAACTTTTGATTTAATAAGGAGATGGTTTAAATATTTATATACTTGCTGTTTTTAGTCAGTCTTTTTAATTGTAAAATGGGACCATCAAACTTGCCTCAGTGACTACGTCCAACAGCTAAGGGCTGCCTGCTGGTAAGCAGTCAGTAAATAGCAACTCTCTCCCATTTTCTCCTTTCTTAAATGTAATTTTTTAAAATGAATATAGATGAAATATTCTGAATTATTCTCAACTATCCTTTTCAATCAGTTATATGATTGAAACAATGATTTGAATCATTATTTGTACTCCATGTAACCAAGAAGCATTACTTATTACCATGGTCAGAGAGAGAGTCCTTCCAATCCTGCTAAGCCAGTGTCTATCATTCCCAGAGACCATCAGAAGAATATGCATTATAAGATCCTCACAAAACCTTGTCATCCATGGAAGAATGTTCCAGACAAATGGGCACATGGTATTAACCCATGATCTTCTCTTAGGTATATGAATACACTAATGCACAGTGTGACCATATATCATTCAAAACTGACCAGGGATTGAAAAGTAGCCTGTTGTTTCAACACACTGTTTTATATAAAAAGAATGAAGTTGCAGTGAAATGATTACTTGATCAATCATTCTCCAATTCCCTTCCTTCCTTCCTTCCTTCCTTCCTTCCTTCCTTCCTTCCTTCCTTCCTTCCTTCCTTCCTTCTTTCCTTCCTTCCTTCCTTCCTTCCTCTCCCTCTCTCCCTCCCTCTCTCCCTCCCCGTCTCTCTCTATCTTTTTTATTTTCTTCTTCCCCCTCCCTTGCTCCCTCGTCCCCTTCCTCCCTTTCTTTTTCTTTTTCTTTTTCTTTTTTTTTTTTATATAGGGTCTCACTATGTACTCAGGATGGTCTGGAACTCTCTATGCAGGCCAGGTTGGCCTCAAACTAACAGAGTTCCATCCATCTTTGCCTCTTCAGAGCTGGGATTAAAGATGTGTGACAGCACACCTGGTTCTTGGTCACCATTTTCAAACATGCTCTTTTGGTTGTCTGGGTTATTTATCTGAATTTAGCTATTGGATTCATGAATACAGTTAGTCAAAATTCAAAAGTATTTCACATATAAGACACATATCTAATTCTGAATGCATAATGTAAAAGCAAAAGGAAAAATACTTTAATGATAGTTGTCTCATATTTATCAAGTATTAATATAATACTTGGAAAATATTGGATTAAACACAAGACAGCATTAAATTATAAATTATAATTTTTTATGCTTTTAATATGGCTCCTAGAAAATTTGACATTATTCAGAGGGTCAGATTATTATTTTATAGGAAGATATTGATCTAAATTTACCTCATTTCTGCTTTTCTTTTCATTTAATTCTTATGGCTTTTAATACTATGTCCTTTGCTTTCACTGTTTTCAATCAACCTTAAGGATAAAACAGGCCATTTGACATCATTCATTTGACATCAGAGTTAGAAATTCTAATATAAGAAACATTTTGTAAATTTAGTATTTTGACCTAATTTGGCAAATGACCATAAAACATGTGACTAGACATATATTGAAATAGATAATTGTATTCTGAAGAGAGGGCAGTAAGGGCCTTTATTTGTAATCTTATAGGTATATAAAGCAGATAATGTCCTTCTGACACACATTCAGACAAAAACACACATTACTGATTTCCTTGCTTGTTATGTGGTTATATTGCTTTATGGTGTTTAAAATTTTTGATTCATGAAAAATATATAATTTGTTATTCAAATGAAATAATCTTTTCATTTGACAATCCAATTTCTGATGAAAATATTTTCTCTGTGGAAATTGAGAGCTGCCTGACTTATCAGGGACTGATTGTACTCACTCCTTTCATCCTTGGATATCATTGAAGATTTATCATTGTAAGATTTGCACACTCAGTGTAAGTCTCAGTTTATGTATGAAGTAACAGAAACTAGTTGACAGTGGAAAATTTTCTTTTTCACAGTCTGTGCTTAAAAAAATATTTAGTGAGATAGAAATCTAATCTTTTTTTTTTTTTTTTCATGTTTTCCCCTTTCCGTTTCCTGGTAGTCAAGGTATCTGATACATTAATTCTATAAATATCTTTGAACTGTTTCCTCTTGAAAACTGTTCAGAAGTTATACTAACATTTCCAAACAGCTGCCTTGAGGCAGTCTCCTTCTAATCTCTATCATAGTGCAGTTTTGATAGAAAAATTATTTGTTTTCCTCTCAAAATTTCTGTTTCTCCTTTACCATTGATTTTTTCCTTGAGTTTTCTAATTTATTCATATTTGACTTCTCTCCTTAGATCAGAAAATTTCTGTTCTTTAACTAATAAAACTTTCCTTTTTATTTTCTGTGTTTTTTATTAGTTTTCAAACTAGCATATTTACAAAAGGTTTCTTCATATAACCTTCCTTTGGCTGGCCCTCACCTTTCCTTCTCTACTCCTCAATCTTCCAATCCCCATGACCATGCTCAACACCTAGAGAACTGCCCCACTTCATGTGACTTTGTTATCCTCTCCTACATATTTTTCATCTTGGTTTGGAAGATTGGAGGTTTCTATAGAGTGTTTTTAGGCAGCCTTCCATTTTGTTAAGTCTTTCAGTACTCCTTGGTTTCTGTTGTCCAGCTCCCTTCATTCTTGAATATTTCTGCTCCTAGTATTCCCCTTCTCTGCTATTTTTCTTCTCTTGAACAATCACATTCATTTATTCATTTTGCATTTTCATCCCATTTCTATATTTTTTGCTGTTTTATGGATTTAGAAACAATGACAACTTCAGAAAATTCCTTAAAATATAGCTTTCAGTTAACTATCAGTTCAATGATGAGCACATAGTTTTGTTTCTAGGATTTCAAGATATTTCATAGTAATCACAGGGCGTGTGTGTGTGTGTGTGTGTGTGTGTGTGTGTGTGTGTGTGTGTGTGTGTTTAGGCTCTTACATGCACAGACACTTATGGATATACACACATGTATGAAAACATGTTTATATATGATTATATGAACTCATAGACTAGTTAATCTTCTTGCATCTAAGGTTGCCCTTAAGTATCAACACATCTTTAATTTAAATGAGTCCCTGGTATATATCCTCCCCCCCCCCAGCCCGTAATGTTTTTCTCATCACATTCAAGTGAAGACAAGGTGGGACGACAACGGCCTGATGTGATGATGAGTGCTTTAGATCACATGGTACAGCATGGCTCTAAACATTGGCTCTTACACTGGCTGGATCCTCTGTTGGCTTGTGACTTTCTTCAGACACTTCAGGGGCTGTTGGCACAGACACAGGAAGCAAAGGGGACCTTGCCTTTCCAGCCAACCCAAGAGAGGCTGTTTTAACGTGAGTCTTGGGAAGAGTAGGTCCTGGAATAGAAAATACAGGGTGATGAAAGTAATGTATAGAACATCCAAGGAATAATGTCTGTCATATAAACCGAATCCAGTAGGCTGGCCTTGACTTTAGCATGTTCCTCATTCTGTGTGTAGTGATGGATCCTGACACGCAGAGCAGGCTCATTTTATTTCCCCTGAATGGAAGACAGATTGTGAGAAGGCCTTGTCGGATGAAGTGCTATGAGTCATAACTAATTTTAAGTGGATTCCAAATCAGGCAGGGAGTTCCAGACTTCTCATTACAATCTACAGATTATCAGGTGAGCTCATTATCTGCCAGCCTCTGGTTCAGGTTATTAAGAACTATACAATAACTCCTAAATAAGCTCTAAGTTATATAAGAGATAAGGATGTGTGAGCTTAGGAGAAATGGTTGCTTGATCTGTAAGGAAATACCAGATATTTTAGTAAAAGAAAGTCTTGTATGACTAACCTGAGAGAATTGTATTATTATCTATTGAACAAAAGTAAAGTATTTTTTCCAGACCAAAATAAATTGTCAACAGAATACATTTTAATATTCATCAAAAACATGCAAGAAATTATTAAGTCTGTTGAAGGACAGTTTTTATTAAATAATTAATTGCTTTTTATTTAGTTTAAAATTTACCTTAAAAATTCCACTTAACTTACAGCAGTATTTATTCCTGCTTCATTGCTATCAACTCTCGATAAATGTTTATACAGATTTATTGAGTTGGCTAGCACATCTCCAAAAAACTAAAGAGTCACATCTTCTTAGCACCGAAACCAAGAGCTTTAGCACAAAAGTTATAGGGTGTCAGAGAAGCCACAGTCATGAAGTTTCATTGGCATGGGGCCTGTCCAAGGAGGACACCAACAGACATGCTAAGGAGGAAGGCAACAAGCTCCTGAGATAAACAAATAGACAACTTTGTAAGGATTGCTGAGAGTGGGAGACACAGTCTTCTCCAGGGAAGAGCACACCAACTGCTTATCCAGTCCTACGTGGCCAGCCCCTAAAAGCTATACATTCTATACATTAAGAAGGTTTTATTTTTATATTTAGGATACACATTCACACGCATGCACATACTCACATACAATCACACACATACATCAACGGGGGTACATGGCAGAGGTTGGAGGGACGGAGGGGAAAGGAGAAAATGATGTAATTATATTATAATCTCAAAAACCAGACAAACTTAAAATAAAAACTTTAAAAAAAAGGTATAAAAGCTTGCCTCTGCTCCATTCTACCACAAATAATGACACTTTAGTTATTTGTTCTACTGATCTTAGTGGGGTATTATAGTCTTTGAAACAGACTCCTATTTTAATAAACTTACCAGAGTTAGCTCATTAACTGGGTTAATGCATCTGTGACCAGAAAAAAAGGATCATTTTATTTGAAACAATGTAAATACTTAAATAAATGATCTGCTAAAAGTCACTATGAAGGATAAATTTGAATATGAATCTATTTTCCTTTGTCATGACCCAACATGCAGTCCCTTTCCAATTTCTTTTTATTACTAAACATCAATATCTAAGTGTATAACTAGACACAGAAACCCTGCATATTCTACTGTTGCTGGTTATGCAATCTCTTGATTCTCTAAACCTATCCTGGCTTGTTTATCTGTAGAATGGTAATGATAATAGTGATTATTAAATGAGATTACATATTTGAAGTGTTTGAGGAATGGGAAGTTGCTCAGTCTACAAAGTTCTTGCCTTTTAAGCATGAGTTTCTGAGTTCCAATTCCAGTACACATGTAAACAGTATGGTTGATATGGGATGCACTTGAGGCCCAGCACAAATGTAAACAGAATGGTTGAGAGTGCACTTAAGCCATAGAACACATATAAACAGTATGGTTGATTGAGAATGCACTTGTAATTCCAATGTGTGTGTGTGTGTGTGTGTGTGTGTGTGTGTGTGTGTGTGTGTATACATGCATGTGGAAGCCAGAGCAGAATGTCAGTTATCATTCACTCATCAGACATAGTCCACCTTTTCTAAGCAAGTTGGAGGCTGAGATATGAAGGGAGCGTAAGGTCAAAGCCAACCTGATTACATAGCATTGTTCTGTCTCAAGCAACATGTACCTTACCCGCCTCTCCTCAGGTACATACACAGAAAATCTAAGAATTATGCCATCAAAATATGAAACAAACAAACAAATAAAAAGACCAAAATAAATGAACAAAAAGCCCAAGCAAACTAATGACAGTTCCAAAAAAAGTTCATTGTTGAACTGAAGAATGAATGTTTCTGTTGAATTTCTGTTTTGAGTAACCTTCTCTAAATTGTGCTCATTTATCCTCCTAGAAATGTTTCCAGGTTCTGGGTAAATCTGAGTTCAGCTTTTTTTCTCACAAAAGCAGTACCCTCACTTTGCAGGATCACCTTTAATACCTTCCTACTTCAGCAGAGCAAAAGCATCCTAATGACTCTTCTCTCTATGGACTTACTTGTGCATATTTATCTGTTTTTAATCTAACCTTCCTAAATGATGGAAACAGATTTCCTTTTATTTTTAAGGTTTTCCAAATGTTTTAAATAAACTTAAACTAAGTCTGTGAACTTTACCAAATACATGTGATATGCTCAGTACACACCGAAAAGCAGTTCTCTTTAATGTAGGTATTTACAAAGAAAATGTAAATGTGTATCCGAGAAATGAAAGGGCATTGGTGTAGCTTATCATGAAGGAAATTATAGCAGGGCTGTTTCTTGTTTTGTAAGAGAAAACATATAAAATAAATATTCTTTTAGAATTTATTAGACTTGTTCATATGATCCTTAATATTTATCTTAGTACATTTTTGACAGTTTCGTATGTAGAGAAAATGTGATGCTTAGGCACAGCTTACCATGATCACTACAGCAATCCTCTCAGATACATTTATTTTCTCCCTAACATATGGGCAGATGCTTCATGTACTATACTCCATTTGCCATATTAATACATTACACTACAACACAGGTATGCTTAACAACTATCTTAATTCAATCTCATTAAAAAAATGAAGATCATTATGGTAAGTGATTGTCTCTAGTGATGAGGTGACAATCATTTATTCTTCCAGAATGTACTGAATGCTATGCAATGACAAGACACTATGAGCTTTCCACCAGGGTTCTCAGAAATTCTTGGATCCAGACCAAAGGGAGGATGTCAGTTGGAACACACTTCCTTTTCTGAAATACTATGCACAGCATCACAAATGTTTGGAACTCTGGAACCTCAGTGGGGCCTGGATCCCATACAGTGACCTTCTTTATTTGTTTTGCTGAAAGGAACCTGAGGTCCTTGGAAACAGAGACACTGAGGGAGAACTAATCTCCACAAAATTTATATAGGCAACAAATGTGAGCAGTCCTCTAGAGATTACTATTGGCAGTATTTGACTGTGCAATTGGTGGCCTTAAATGCTGTTTCTTTCCATATGATGAAGAAAAAGGGAAAGATACGTGTATAGGAGGAGTTTGCAAGGAGGAATTTGCAAGGAGGGGTTTATTAACAGCCAATTAGAAAATGCTGGTGTCAAAACTGTTCTTTAGTAAGGAGGGAATGTTGTAAATCAGAGATTTCTATGAGAACTTTTGTGCTGAGAAGCTGATCCTATTCTCCCTAGTGTGCATTAATTCTGCGCTTATGCTCCAGCTCTATTTGCACAGATTTAGCATTTTCTTCTTTGAACCTCAGCTATTTGAAGTTGGACACCAGAAGCCCGAGTCCCCAAAAGCTCAACAATGCTAGACTTTACCCTTTACTTAAGTATTTGAAGCTCACTGAGCAATTGTTTTCTGATTTGATTTTCTAGTTTATATCCCCAGTATTCTATGGGACTACAAGTCAGAAGTAATTCTTTACTGTGTATCTTTCAACTTACCAGTCGCCTTCCCCAAGGGCAACATTCTGACCCCATCTTCGGCAGCACTGGAACCAAGCATACATCTTTATATAAAATAACTAGTCTTGTGGCATGTACCATTTTGAAGTGAAAAAGGAGTGCAGCCTTCTGGCATTAGTGAGTGGAGCCTGGGGACTTCACTTAAACGGAAGACAGTTCAGAGAGCCATCCTGCTGCCTCTCACTCGCTGATGTACTGCTACCTTAGAGAGCACTGTTAGTCTCAGTTCACCCCTCCACGGCGAGACTTCCTAGATTTCACTTGCAGAAAGGGCTTTGGCATACTTCTTAAACACTGCCTGGCCTTGTCTACATTGCCCTTGGGTTATTTGCACGAAATAGTCAACAGCGGTCCTTCAGAGTACTTTTTGCAAGGTTAAATTCAAAGTCTTACTATTTGTTATGGGATGTTGGCCAAGGATCTTGCTCAGTCTCCTGTGCACCCTCTGCAAAGCAGGCTTCATTACAAAGGTAATATAATGCTAATCTCTGTTTTGCAGATCTAGAAATGCATCTGTAGGACAGACAGGCTCATCTAAAAAGCAAAGATGGGAGATCAGTCCCACAAGGTGCAAGAGCCAGGCACAGCTGTAAAATTCTTTGGTGTGTTATAGTCCAGGTAGACACATGTGATTCCTGACAATACTGCTGACAAAATGTTATAATAGCCTGTCCTGTAAATGTAAAAAGGATTTTGGGGGCTCTTGGATATTGGCAAATTTTCACATTCCATCTTGCCCAAGCAGCCATCTTCTGTATAACTTGATAGATAAAACTGTTATATGGAATTGAGACAGAAAGGCTCAAGAAGCTTTTGAGCAGGCTAAGATCCTTGTAGGGCAGGCTAAACAAGCATGTGTCCCAATACCACAGTGTCCTTTCCTGTTAAAAGTCACCAGGAGCACACAAGGCTATCGCTGGGGGCTATGGCAAGAGCAATCAGTTCTAATTGGGTTTTGGTCTCAGTCATGGAAAGGAGCGGAAGCTCTGTGCACAGCACTAGACTAGAAACTGGGATCAGAATTCAAAGCATTGCAAGCCTCAAGGTGCTTTGGCCCTAGGGGTCATGCATACTATGAACAAGGCGCATGTAGAAATAAAGCTTGGAAAACTCAGATAACCATGTGATGCCTTGACTAGTAGTTACTGTAACAAATACAAATTATAAAGGGCCCTGAATAAATATTAGCTCTCTGTTCCGTGTGACCAACAATCTTGGGACATTGCGCTCCCAGCTACCAAACTCTTGGTATGAGCCCATCTTCTGTATGTGGTCAGGACTAGGTCCGCAGAAAGCACTTCAACACAGGGTGGTGTTAGACACAAAGGCAGCAGAAGCCAACCATGGGAATTAAGCCATCTTCATAGGTATAAGGGGGAGACCAAGTGTCATGATGAACACTTTGACTGCAGGGCATGAGAAATAAAGCTGGAACTGAAGTGGAAACTCCCACCTTGCTAACTGGCTTTCACAGTACCAAGGGGTGGGGGTGGGGAATCAGGCTGCTGGTGGTGGTGGAGCAACTGTCCCCAACATTCCAACTCAACTATGGGCACGGTGTGCTAAAATATTGACATGCCATGCAGGATGTGCCTGCTTATTGCTCAGCTGTCATGGATAAGACCAACAGTCTTCAGATTGTATTTAAGGCCCATTCCACTAGAGGGAGCTCACAACTGGTATGGTAAGCCAGAACAAAAATAGGGCTGGGGAGATCATAGGGCCAAATGGGAAAGAAGCATCTATGGTTTTACTAGATGGATGTCAAACTGCCCTTTAAACATTTGTGTTTAATTCCTGTGGATCAACACTGATACCATCCTCAACTCAAACAATGGTGAAACTCTTAAGAACAAGTGATTGCTAGGGGAATGCAGTGGCATAATTTTTAGCCATAGATGGACATCTTTAGTCATCCTTTTAATGTTCAGAGATCATTGCACAAGAGGGGGCTGAAAGAATGTAAGGGAAAGGAAGGAGTGGAGCGTTGTGTAATAATTTCCTCAGAGGGAGAAAAACATTTCATTCTGCAGGCAAGCCCTTTAACACAAAAGGCAAACAAGTCAAAATACATTCTATAGTCCCTAAAACTGACAGGACTCACCAGCCCCCACCCCAGTAGACAACACAGAATGCAGAGGGTCACTCTCAAAGAAGCCGAGCTGCATAGAATACTTCCATCTTTCATAGGAGCCAAGCTGTAAAGATGTTTCTAGAGCAGATTTCTGGAAGAAGCAGAAACTGTCTGGATGAAGTTTAAACCAACTGATTCACTTAGAAAGGACATCCTAATCTTTTGAGCTGCCTGCAGGCCTTGGTGTACTTCAGATTCCTAACTTTTGTGAGCTGCATCCATGTTGGGGTGGGCTTGGTGATGCAGCTGTCTTTGATTCATTTCTTCTCCTGTAAGTAACCTTTACTTCGCATTCCTGTAAGTAACCCTGCTAAAACTCATTGGTGCCATGGATATCACTCTGTATAAATAAACACTGATTGGCCAGTAGTCAGACAGGGAAGTATAGATGGGACTAACAGAGAAGAGAATTGAGGGAACAGGAAGGGAGAGAGAGAGACTGCCTGGAGCTGCCAGGACAAGAAAAATGTAAGGTACCAATAAGCTACGAGTCACATGGCAAAGTATAGATTAATAGAAATGGGCTAAATATAAGAGTAAGATCTAGACAATTATGGGCCTGAGCTAATGGCCAAGCAGTTTAAATAATGTAAGAGTCTGTGTGTTTATTTTATAAGTGGGCTCTGGAACTGGTGGGACTTGGCAGGAGCTGGAGAGAAATTCTCCAGCTACACATTGGTTCACAAGGTTGGACTTTGGTGGTATCAGTATTTTAGTCTGTCCTGGGGATTGAGTAGACATGTGTTATGTCTCCCTCGGAAAAGCCTTGTCACAAATATTCTAAGTGAATGTTTAGGGAGGATTCATTCATGAGCCAATTTATGCCACATAAATATAGGCACCCATTGTTTAAAATTGCATGTATTATAGATAGGAACACACAGTAGAAATGAGGTCATGTAACATATTCTGGCACTTAGAATGAGGAACCACCACACATGCTACTGCCCTTACAAACCAACCTGTTCTTTTTTTAAACCCCATAAAAGAAAGAACCAAAGAGTGATCAGACTCCTTGAGCACCCTCACTCATGTGGCTGACAGTCAATCTTGACACTGCATTTCTAATCAAGCTGTTTCTTTTGCTTTGAATAAACTGTGCTAGCAAAAAATCCATATAATACCTTATATCAATCTTTCAAGAGGCTAAGAACCTGAAAAAAACTGGCCCAGACCCACAGACCACAGTTAACATTTTTGACAAACCAAAGAAGGCTGTGAACTACTCTCCTGAAGCATTGCTGGAAACAGTAGTAAGTAGAGAACAACCCATTTCACCGGCACGCTAAACTCTTGCTTCTCAGTGTCTGGAGAGGACAGGGCTCTCCCTGGTTTTTCTGAATTTGGCAGATCTCAGCTGCAGCTTACAGGGACAGTTTCATGTTTGTTTGTTTGTTTATTTATTTATTTATTTATTTATTGTTTTAGAGAATAGCACTTACCTTGATAATTAGCATATGCATGAACAATTTCAGTGAAGCTTCTATGGATTACTCCAGAGCAATGTGTCAAAGCAAAATAAAAGATAAATATAAAAGAAATCCATCCATGCCCCCGAGCTGCTAATGTAATATAATCTTCACCTCTAGTCAACATCCTCTGAGCTCTGTTCCAAACATAAGGAGTGACTTTCAGAATGTGATTGGTAAAATGTGTCTCACTTTGGGAGAAAGAAATAAACACGCATGTAGGTGACCATAAGTGAGAGAAAGAACATCCCTGGGGGTGCAGAAATTGGAAAACTCTTATGCTTGCATTTAGTCATGGATGGATCAGAGAATTCCCAACCTGAAATAACTAGCTGATGGACAAAATAAAGGAGTTTGAATCCACTGTATTATTTTCTCCAAGTCAATGAACTATATGTGATATATAAAATGAAGTCCTAATAAATGCTCACCCACGCTTAAAAGGATTCACAGCTTCTGCTATACAACACATATCTAGGATCGTCATCTGAAAAGTCAAGGAATTTGGGCTCATGTTTTAAAAGATTTGAGCACATGGTCACTAGATTTTATTGTTTGCAAGCCTGTACTGAAGGAGTATATCATGGTGGAATGGGTGGCAGAAAGTGCTTATCATATGACAAGCCCAATGCAAAGAGAGGGACAGGGATAGGCAGGGACTCAGGAGCCCCGGATATCCTTCCAGGGTATGCTCTCAACTGACCTAACTTCCTTTCAGGCAGTTCTGCCTCTTAAATATTTCACCAGTTCCCAGTAGTGCTCCAGTCAAACAAGGAAGATGCTAAAACAGGCATCTTTTGGGGGACAGGTATCCATGTTATAACAGTGACATTAATTAGTCACATCTATCATAGTTAAGTGATTTGCTCTCTAAAATATTACCTATAAAAATGATAAGAGAGGCTAATACAGCTGTCTTGCCTGCATTTCATTTTCATTCTCTTCTTAACAGTTTGGTGTTTTAAAATTTATTTTATTTCTATTTCCTTTGTTTATGACTACATTTATTTTGCTTAAATCTACTTTTCCACTTTCAACTCTTCCCCAGGCCCCTCCACCAACCCAAGCCATGCCAATTTAACTTTCTATTTAATGTCTTAACTTTCTTTGAGATTTTGGAAGAATCAGTCAAGCATGGTGACTTGTACCTCTATATCCCAGTACTTGCGAGGCCAAGACACGAAGCCTATTGCCCACTCAAGGCCATCTAGACTACTAAGCATTGGACTCTGACTCAGTAAACATAAAACAAAATTAGAAAACCTTGATTAACACTTTGATAAAAATGTATCCAAAAGAGATTTTTCCTTATTTTATAATATTTAATTAATAAGTGGTAACAATTTGCCCTTAAACCAGTGTTTTATAGAAAAAAATCTTTTTAAAAAATTATTAATGAAAACCACAATAGACTGCTGGCAATGGTCGAGAGACAGCCAGAACTGACCTACTCTGGTGATAGGATGGCCAAACACTCTAATTGTTGTGCTAGAAACCCCATCCAGTGACTGAGGGAACTGGATGCAGAGATCCATGGCTAGGCCCCGGGTGGAGCTCGGGGAGTCCAATTGGCGAGAAAGAGGAGGGTTTATATGAGCAAGAATTGTTAAAACCAAGGTTGGATAAAGCACAGGGACAAATAGCCAAACGAATGGAAACACATGAACTATGAACCAATGGCTGAGGGGCCCCCAACTGGATCAGGCCCTTTGAATAGGTGAGACAGTTGATTGGCTTGATCTGTTTGGGAGGCATCCAGGCAATGGGTCTGGGTCCTGGGCTCAGTGCATGAGTTGGCTGTTTGAAACCTGGGGCTTATGCAGGGACGCTTGGCTCAGCCTGGGAGGAGGGTTCTGGACCTGCCTGGACTGAGTCTACCAGGTTGATCTCAATCTTCCGGGGAGTCTTTGCCCTGGAGGAGATGGGAATGGGGGGTGGGCTGGGGGGAAGGGGAGGGGGGAGAACAAGAGAATCCATGGCTGATATGTAGAATCAAATTATATTGTAAAATAAAATAAAATTAAATAAAAAAAAGAAAAACAGAAACACTGAAAAAAAAAAAACCTAAAACAGCACCTTAGCTTGCTTTTGCTTTTTATAATTCAAACTATAAGTTGTTTAAATAAAATAATTCACTATTAAATTTCTATGGGTCTAAAGGATCCATGGTTAATTGAAATGTTTCAATTTGCAAATGCTTCGGTTGAAGCCACTGCACAATTTTCTGTGCCTGGGGTGCACGTGGAAGAATCACTTCAGGAGACCCTCAGTGCAACACCGGAAGCTACTATGTTAAATAAATGCTTTTACATGGTTATACAACTAATTAAGTGAGCATCACTTAGATTCTAATGTTGTTTCCTCAGCAGGACCCACTAAGCAGGGAAACAGAAATGATGTTGGAGCTTTGCGATGGGCCAGCAGTGTGCATCGGGGGGAAGATGAACAGCCTCAGCAGGCATTTACTGTTCTAAGCTTTATTTCCACAGTACAGTTATTAAACATTTCATTTGCTCATTAGGTACATAATATATGACTGCCAGGTGCGGCCTCCTGCTAGCATCTCCTTGTACAAGTTACTCCCAACTACAGTACTTTCTGTGTTGAGAAACGCTAGAGCAGGCTGCAGCAGGGAGGAATGCATTATGTAGACTCACCTGGGGCAGATCAGAGGCTGAGGTGCATCCTGGGTCTGATCTTCAATTTAAACTTTCATGGTCTTTCTTGCCTTCTCCTATAGCCAGCTCTAGTTTTCATTCCTTTATTTTTATGAATAAAACTGAAAGACAATTGACTGACCTTGGTCTCTCACCTATTCTACAGTAGCAACTGAAATGGCCTCTCACAGTCTAGTTTTGATATGAAAGTTATTCGGATATGTACTTAATTTTAAGTAGTCAGTCTGCTCATGTCATCTGGGGATGATGAAAGCTTTGTAAAGTCACCTGCACTTCTCATATGGGACGAGTTTTGGTGCTATGGGAGAAATGTAAACTATGTATGGGAAACTCTATATTCTCATTTTTTATATTTTATGTTCACAGAATATTAAAAATAAAGTGAGTTAGCTCTATTTACTTGTCTACAACAGTCCCAAGAGTTCCTTATAAGTGGCCTAGTTTCAAACATGCATGTTTTTGCATTGATCTTAAGGCATTCTAATTTACAACACACAGGAGCAGATTTCCTTGTAAGAATAATGAGCATTGATGTGACACCTTTAGTAAGAACAGGCTTGTTCTCCTCCTACGTTCCCATTTCTCTTCAGTGAGGTGAAAAGTAGAATGTCTGCCTGCTGGGGACATGCTAACAAAGGGTCTTGCCTCTCTACCCATATATACTCTCCTAAGTAAAAGTGGCTACACTGAGTCACAGATACGATGGCTATCACATGTTAAGACTGATATAATAAACAGCACTGCTCGAGTTCTTAAATCTGCATGTGATTGACATAGAAAACTCCAACTGCACAGACTGCATTTAGTAAGCAACTAGGACAGGCCTGACTCCAGTAAAGCAAGCCAATGGTCACATGGTTAAGTAGAGGAAAGAGGCTTCCTAGTTGTTCCTGTCTAGTTGCTTGAGAGGGCCATCGTCTGATGGGATCTGGATTTCCATTTGGTCACCAGTACCTAATCTCTGTTGTGTCTATGTGCTAGAACCCTAGGTGCTGCCATCTTTTCTTAGATGTACACCAACTATGATACCCCATGCTTCCTTGAAATAGACTTCCAAAGCACACTTTATTGTGTTGTCTTGGAGACAAGAAAACCAAAGTTCAAAGAAGACAAGGGAATGCAATGCTTAAGTCCTCTCAGCTAGTGTCAGAGTTCATGGATTTATACTATTAAGATGTATGTTCTTTCATCGATAAAAATAATCTAAAATATCACAAAGAATATGTAACCAAGATTCAGAGTGAACGAACCAGGCAATCTTTGGTCTGTGAAGGAGAGGATAAGAATGTGGCAGCAGAAAAGATATCAGCATGCTGTTAGCAATTCACGGGGGCACAATCAGAAGAAAGAACAGCAATAAATACTAAGGATTTCTGTTCCCCTCTGTCTTCTGTTCCTGGGAATGTGACCAAAGACCCAGCACATGATAGAATGGTGCTCTACCACTGAAGTCCTGCAAACTCCCCCTTTTCTTTCTTTATTCCTGCTAAATTTGTTCCCTTCTAATAAAGGAAACAATATATATGTAACATCACACCATCAGAGAAATGAAAAATTCTAAAGGCTAAGTAAAATACAGTATTTGTGAGCTTGTCTTAGTTTGAAAAATGCACATGAAAAAAATGTCTCCACATACTTTCCTTTAATTGTATCATTTCTTCCCTTTCATGAACTTCTCCCCATTCCTAACACCCTTTCTGTGGAATAAATCCTCTTGTACACTGTGAGTATGTATTATGTTCATTGGTTCATAAAACGTTGACAGGCCAGTAGCCAGGCAGAAAGTATAGGCAGGACAGTCAGACACAGGGACTGTTGGAGGAGGAAGGGCAGAGTCAGAGGAGTCATCATCCAGAAGGAGAAGGAGAAAGAGATAAACACGCTATGCTAATAAAGGTACCACCACGTGGCAGAGCATAAGTAAGGAATATGGGTTAACTTAAAATCTAAGAGCTAGTTAGTAATATGCCTGAGCTATTGGCTGAGCATTTATAAGTACTAAGCCTCTGAGTAGTTACTTGGGAACAGGAAGGCAGGAGTGAAATGTCTGACTACACACCCACATGATTTCCCACTCCCTTTCTGCACACTAAAAATGCAAAAACTAAGAGCCTTATATTCTTCCCCATGACAGAAAAAATGACCCAATAATGCAACCAATGACAAATCAATCATGGCTTTCTAAGTGCCTTGATTTGTTTAAATTTTAATGATAATTGATAGAAAGGTAATATTAGCAACTGAAAGGTGTTCTGTTGCCATTTCATCTGCCTATTTAAGGGATGCTATGCTTCCTAAAGCAGCTCTCAAGTATGGTGGTAATGTTTTATTTTCTAGCTCCCTTTCCCTCTGGCTGAACAGCAAACTCATAATCTAGTAAGTGATTTAATTATTCTCCTGAGGTTACAGTAAGCATCTAATAAAACATCTAGTAGTCTTAATGAAAACATACTCTTTCATGGTTAGTCTGTGGTTTAACTTCCCACCTTTGCATATTGGAATCTAAGTACCAAATTTATTAGGCAAATTAGGGGCCATTTAATAGTAACTGAAAAATAACAACAACAACAACAACAAAAACCAAAAAAAAAAACAAAAAACAAAAAAACAAAAAAACAAAACAAAACAGGGGTTCCAAAAAAGCAGAGGAAAGAAAGTATCCAATCTAACTGGAAACATCAGTCTAAGTATGGTCCCAGGTGACTTTGAAGTGTAGGGATCCTATATATGAAAAGTGTTTATTTTTCATTTTGTAGTGGATAAGAGAAAAGTTTATGAGAATTTCAAAGATTTTAAAGGAGCTAGGCTCATTAAACAGTCCTTGCAATAAGTTTACACTGGGAGATAATAACTAAGCAGAGGTGGGGAGGAAATCCTCAAGGACAGATCACCGTGTAATGCTGCTGTGTACTTGGGATTTGCCAAGTACCTAAATCACTGAGAGCAGGGTCGACCCTGTGCTTTGATGGAAGACTTCCCAGTAATAAAATGGAGGTGGACAAAGGCAAAAAGAAACTGATGAGGCTGCAGAATGTTCATACCAGCAATTATCCTTGCTTCTTCATTGAGAGGTTTCATAGAATGCATCTCAAAGAAATCAGCAAAGATATTGAGAAACGGATTTACCTGAGCAGTTCTATGATACTTTTCTGAGGTTCCCAGTTAAAAGTCACAAATATCAGACAATTAAAATAGCAATAGAAACTCACAGTCTTACAGTGGTGTTTTTAAGGGCACATGATCAGTAGTCGGGTATAAAGATGATCATTTCACAGTCTGTCCATTACTTTCTTTAAGGGGTCTGCTTTGACTTCCTGGGAGTTTATTGTTTTCAACAATGTCACCTCAAGATTTACCTCAGTTAGTTTAAGAAATATTCTGAATCATTTGGTATGATAGGGACATTTCCTCTGCTCAACTAAATTCTTTAATTTTTTTCTTTCAAATTCTGTTTATCCTATTTGCAACAAGAAGCAAAAAATTTACTTAATAATTTATAGCCATTCTGATTATTTATTTTGTGTTTCTGTTAAGAAAATTGTCAATTTTATTCTTAATGAAACATCTCTCTTTAATAATCTAATTTTTGTCTGTATTCTAGTGAAACTTCAGAGATATCACATTCCCAATTCATAAATAACACTGTAATGGTATCAACATTATTTAATAAAGTATTTTAAAATCCAGAACCACATAGACATCCATATTTCAGCTTCCTACAACTTTATTAATTGGATACTGGATATAAATGTAATTGCAGTACTAACATCCATAATAGCACACACTAGATTATGCTTCTAGTATTTCATATGCAGTTTTAAGATAATAAATTTTACCTTTTAAAATTTACATTATTGTGTGTACACTAAAACTACTTTCATTTCTAAAGGAAAACAGATGACCTTAAGCCCTGGGTTTTGTTGTAAACTCTAGACTTACAAGATCTTGATTCCTGGACATTGTAAAAGAATTGATTTTAATTTGTTCGGTTATTCAATGGAAGTCAGCAAAGAACACATGTGCACACACATACAAACACACACTTTCTAATGGGTATATATCACAACTATGTTTAGACTGTCACTACAATATCACACTGTGGTATTACCACTTTAACTCAACTGCATCTAATTTTTATATGTGCATGTCTTTGATTGACTGAAGCACAGCATACATATTATTTTCAGAGGAGACTAAAATTCTCATTGAACCTCTATTCATCAATAATGTTTAGTTATATATTTTAAAAAGATTTTCAGTATGAAAGTCAAAAATTACCATCTTTTGAAGCCCAATGATCATTATAAAAATAGCTGTTATAAGCTTTGCTTTTATCAACATTGAATAACTATTCCCTTAGGGATGGATGGTAAATACTTGCATGTTACAACTCTCTCAGCCACTTGGCTTTTGCCCTTCCTAGACTATTGGAACATATGTGTATATATGAGTACACACACACACACACACACACACACACACACACACACGTCAGAAATATCCTTATAAATATACAGTCTAGTAAGTACCATCCCTGTAAATTTCTTCATAGAATGTAATGGCATGATCTTTCCTTAGTTCTCTGAATCACAGTATTTTTGAAATCAGATTACTTCTTACAACAATATATCTTTAGTTTAATTTCTTTTATTTTTTGAGGTTATAATATAATCACATCCTCTCTATTTTCTCTTTCTTCCCTTCAAACTTTCATGTATACCCCTTCTTGCTCTAATTAAAATTTATGGCTTTTTTCATTAATAGTTATTATAAGAACATACATGTTTATATACATATATATTCCTAAATGTAACCTGTTTGATCTACATAATGTTATTTATATGTGTGTTTTCAGGGCTGACCATTTGCGGTGGTATTGTGTTCCCCAAAATATTGTGCACCCTAATCCCTAATAAACTTATCTGGGGTCGGAGAACAGAACAGCCACTAGATATAGAGGTTAGAAAATAGTGGTATATACACCTTTAATCCTAGCATTCCAGAGGCAGAGATCTGCCTGGATCTGTAAGTTCAAGGCTACACTAAAACAGCCAGGCATGGTAACAAGAGCCTTTAATCCCAGGAAGTGATGGCAGAAAGCAGAAAGTTATATAAGGCGTGAAGACCAGAAACCAGAAGCATTTGACTGGTTAAACTTTTAGGCTTTTGAGTAACAGTTCAGCTGAGACCCATTTGGATGAGGACTCAGAGACTTCCAGTGTGAGGAAACAGGATCAGCTAAGGAACTGGCAAGGTGAGGTGGCTGTGGTTTGTTCTGCTTCTCTGATCTTCCAGCATTCATCCCATTACCTGGCTTCAAGTTTGTTTTTATTAATAAGACTATCTAAGTTTCATGCTACAACCATTTGGTGTTCTCTTTCCTGAAGAAGACTACTTTCATTCTCAGCATCCCTTAGTTGCCTGTAGTTCTTTGTGTATGGTTGAAATCTTATAGATTTCCCCCAGTTCACGTCTATTGTTGTCCTTGTTCAGTTCATGCTTAGGCAATAATGTTTTTGAAACATTATGGGTGTACCTTCTAAAATTACTAGGAAAAACAGTCTTACATAAAACTCTCTGCTTCTCTAGCTATTACAATATTTCTACCCCATCTTCTACCATGTCCCCCAAGTTTTAGGCTCAGGAGTTATTTTGTAGATGTATCCATTGGGATTGGGATCCTCAGCTCTACGTTTTGATTGGTTGTGGTTTTCTATAATGGTCTCTGTCTATTGCGTTTTGTAAAGTTGTTAAGGATTTTACTTCCCTCCTAAAAGTGATAAATTAAGTCAATGTACATTCCAGGGGCAATAGTATCATATATGCTTGCAAAACTGTTCAGGGTTGAAGTGAATTTGCAATTTAAATGCTAAGAAGTAATGAACCTTACATATTATAAAAAATCTAGGGGTGGGAGATGGCTCAGTTGTTAAAACACTTGCCATACAAACAAGAGGAGTGAAATTCATATGCCCAGAATTTATATCTATGTTGGATGGACACAGTGACTTGTCTATAATTCCAGGTGGAGCAGGTGATCACAAGCAAGCTGGCTAGAGAGACTAGCCATATTGGTGAGCTCTGATTTCCACCTAGCGACCCTACCTCAAAATCAAAAGGTAAGAAATGATTGAGGAATATTTGTGACTACAACCTTGGGCCTCCACAAGCATACTTACACATACACACATGTAATCACACCTGCATATGTATCCACACATATTTGAATGGTACATAAAATGCATACTAACCTCATATGCTTATATATGAAAAGAAAAAAAGATACTTTAATGGCTAGTATCAAATTTATAAGGATATCGGTGTTATGAGCATTTCATATATTTTTAAATTTGTTTAATGTTTCATTAGCATATGTCAATTATACATAGTGAAGCATTATGTCATTGTCATACATGTATGTAAATGCACTTTGTTATCTTGTCTCCAGTCAATTACCATTCTAACTATCTTCTTTTCTACACTTTTATGTTTTTTGCCTGTGTGTGTGTATGTGTGTGACCCTATTATCAGAACATGCTTCCTCCTCCCTTAGCAATCATTAACTTCCAAGAACTCCTCAGAGTTGGGTAGAGCCCACGAAGTCCCTTCCCAGTTAATGAGAGGATATGGGCAGGCCTAATATTGTTCAGGTCCTATTCAGGTAATTACAACTGATGAGAGTTCAAGAGTGCAATGGCCATGTTAGTCTTAGAAGAACACGTTCTACAATACTCCATCTCATCCTCTAGCTCTTACATTCTTTCTGCACCTTCTTCGGTGCTATACCCTGAGGCCTAAAGGGAATGATATAGATATCTCATTAATAATAAGTCATTGGCTCCCACAACTTCGAGCAGTTACAAGTCTTTGCAGTTACCTATGGCCACTGCAAAACAAAATTTCATCTGTTCAAAGCTGATAATAATGCTAACCTCTGTAGTAATTTGGAAGGCAATTTGGTAGACACGTTGTAACTATTTAACAAAACAACTGTAGTAGGATCCACAGAGGCTAGGTTTCCTAGCACCTATGATTTCCCCAGCCATGGAGAAATCAATGCCAAATTCACAGTAACAGATATGAATCTCTGGTTTAGGAATGAGCATCCAATCCAATTATAATGTAATTGGTTATCACAATACTTTTTCCTGGCCACTATTGCAACAGTGCACATCTTGCCTGTCAATCATGAATGTTCACAGGTCACAGGTGACCGTCGACTACTTGTCCCCTCCAGTAGCTTGCATAACACTCTCTGATATTATGAGGGCTGGTCATTAAAAAAGATGCTTCTAGCTTAGTTCCTAACAAATGCTGCATAACTTCTGGTCAGAGCATGTAGTACTTTTGGCAATAGAGTCTTAGCATCTAGTAAACAGCAATGGCAGTTTTCTGAACTGTTTTGAGAGCCTCAAATGCTTTCCAGAGGAAAGCTCATAGGGAGGTAATTCACCCGAGATGCTGGTATTTTCCTGTAATCAAGTATGGCTTCAGGGAATAGCTTTATCTACCTGCATTCAAACTCCTTTTTAAATGTTTAATTTTGAATTAGCTTACCATTTATCAGATTCCCCTGCGACTCTTCATACAACTTTAGTTTATAATTATATTTGTAAGAAATCTCCAAATGACAGTATCTTTGCTTGAAGGAACTGCTATATTTACAACAGTTGTTTTCTTGAAATGCTTCTCTATCTTGGTTTCTGGAAAATTATAGTTTTATCTCTAGGACTTCTTTTTGTTCTACCACAAAAATGGAGATTTGTACTAAATCTGTTTTGAAACTTTGCTTTTTCCTTCGGGTTCTTTTCCTGGGAGTTGGCATCTAATTTAGTTACTTTATGCTGAAATGCTCACTTTCTGAAGATGATTCTCTGTGTTACCACTTCAGCCATGACTGCCCCATGAGTGCTACATCTCTCCCTATACACAGACCATTTCCTTCTGGATGCTCATATATCCTCTTCATCCTCAAATTTCCTCCTTCTCACAAGGTAACTTTTCCCAGTACTTCTTTCTTTCTATTTGATTGAAAGATCCTTGAAGACACAGGGTTAAAACAATGGTCACTTGGGACTCACTGTCCTCATTCGTCCCATCTAATTATTCACTTATTCAAAGGCTTCTGCATTCTGAAAGGCAACTTTTGCAAATGTCTCTTATACTCTCCCTCTTCGCCCTTCAAATGCATGACACATTTTCTATATCATTCTTGGTTTACTATTTGACCTTTCTTAACAGCTCAGTTGTTATATATCACACTCTGCATTTTCCAGCATATAAACTTACTATTACCCTGGGACTCACATTCTGAAGTCAGATAATTTTACCTATAAACTTTGAAATGCCATTGCTGGACCTTCCTGATACAGTTTTGTGACCCTATAGCATTCTAAGGCTAGGGATTCACACTGACATCATGCAGAATGAAATTAGGTTCTGCCACTGCTGTTTAGTGACTGTGACCTCAGAGGTGACAGTTTATGCTCTCAGAGCTCTAGGTTCCCATCAGGCAGAATGGTGTGGCTTACTTTACAGTTGCTGTGCAATATAAAGGCGTGGATGGCAAGTGTCTAGGGGCAAGCTTCTTGGTGCGTATAGCTAATAGAGAATTAATTATGAATAAGCATGCATAGCTTAAAAATTATTTCTATTTTGTCCTGAGCTACCAGAAATGTAATTTACTCAGACGAGATTCTCTAAAAAGTCTGGCTGATTGAGATTTCATTCTTTCTTGTTTGGATTGCAAGTAATTGTCAAAGAAAAATTTCAACCCATCATTTTAGTAGCAGCCAAAGAGAAGACCTATTAAAGTCTCCATGTAGGGAGTTACTAATGAGGCAGTATTTCTCTATATGATGCTTAGTAAACTCTTCACTATTCAGCATATCTTCACCCTTGGAATTCCTGAATATTTCTTTATACAGAATAGAAGCCAATTTTGGGTTTAGAAATGAGTTTATCTATCTTTAGATTTGTTTTTACATCTACATAGATACTTATTTTAACATTCAAATAAGAAAACACAATCTGTACATATTGGAAAAGAAAACCTCAAACAAAAGTTTCAAAAAGTAAAGCCCAATGAATATGTGACCAATTTGTCATCAAATAAAAGCTAAGCAAAATTTAAGGAAGTTTGGTTGTTGTCTTTGTACTAAGAAAGCAGAAGCTAAAATATTGTGGATTATCAGACACATTACCAAGAAAACATTACAATATTTGGGGAACTATATATGCACATTCACACATTTACACATATGTAATAAATCTTGAATATAGATTTGTGACATGTGAGTTTGCTACCTACTGTTCCTTGAACTTCAATTTCTATATATTATAACATAATGATGCAGAAAAAAAGACTTTTGCTTAAGATATGCTTGGGTGCAGACCCTTGTTCTGACAGTTACATATGGTGTGACATTGGATATACTTCTTAAATCTTTTTTGAGCCAGTGTTTCCTCATTGATGCACTGGGAGAAATATTTTTCATTTATGCTTCTCTGGTGAGTGAATAAGAGCATGAACTTACAGTGATGTGTTCCATGATGGCAATTATCAGTCAGGAAGTCTGAAGATCCCGTTGACATTGTTGTAGTCCATGAACATTTTCATGTTAATATCTTGTGGGATTTAGTACATTTTACACATTGTTATAATATTAAACAATATTGAGACTATATGTTTCTTTAGTATTAAATGTCAGTTTTATAAGATGTTCCATAGGAAAAAAATGTTTCTTTAGGATGATACTACATACAAAACGAGTTAAGCATTAAAATCTGAGCTTTGAGGCAAGGAAGGATTAGAGCTGATATTCACTGTTTGTTACTTACAGGTGAAGGAGGAAGGATTGGTAGGGATACTATCTGTACAGTGGTCATGATCTCTGACTGACATGAGTCAGATTCCCTAAAATGAATCCTATGTATAATCATATGAGTCCCAGCACTCACAGATACTCCTTTACACAGAATTCCTTGAAGTTAAAAATCATCAAGAGAGTTTAGAAAATTCCCCTTTTTAGCACTTTCAAGCTATAATTCCCATGACTCACTACTGGTTCTCTTTGGTCTGGAGTTTTTACATACACATGCCCCCTTATTTTCAGCTGCTTTGAGTGCAGAACCTAATGCTTTCTGAACTCAGAATCTCTGAAGCAGGTAAAAGTGGTAAAAGGTGTTCTAAATGGACAACTGGTTGGCAGAGGAGGAATGGAAAGAGAGGAAGAAGAAAGGAAGGGAGAAAAGATTTTCTTTCTTAAGCAGTTATTAGAGAAACAGTATTTTAAAAAAAAGATCTTTCTCCCAACCTCTTTTTATCAAAAGCCTTCTTGAACACATATTTACTTCTTATGTGTATTCTCTATTCAATAATTAATTATGATAATATCTTAAGGGAAATTATGTAATTTAACTTCCTTATTACTCACATAAACATTATTTTTAATTACCTCCTGTTTGTTGTGATTTTTATTATCACTCTTTATAGGTTTACTTACTCTCATTATTGCCAGAAAAATACCAGGTATGATATTGAGTAAACTGGAAAATTTTATTGAACCTTGAGTCACTGTGCATGTAAATCAGTTGGTCTTATGTGAAGAGCTCTTCACTGTACCATGGGAACATGGGAAATCTAGGAGACCTTATGGTCACCTCTTAAATGACAAGGAACTTCCCAGATTTCCAAAGGAGCTCATCTTCTTGTAGAAAGTTTTAAATCTTAATTATCAGTCTTTAGTTAGACAATTTCAGAACTAGAACTTCTTAAGCATATTTATGCATATTAAACAAACTAGTGCTTTCATGAGGCACTGGATTTTTTGAGGTTTCTTTGGAAAATTAGAACTTTAATTTTGCAGTGTATCTTTTGAGCAGAGAGAAAAGTGCTCAGCTGTTGACCCTAGGCTATGAAAGGTATCTTAGTTGTAAGAGTATTTGAACAAGTCTTAAAAGACAAAATTAAATCCACATAAATAGTTACAAAAACCACAGCAAAGAAAAACAGACCCTTGCTGTGGATATTGCTCTATATGCTATGAATGTGTTGCTCCGATTTGGTTGATAAATAAAATGCTGATTGGCCAGTAGCCAGGCAGGAAGTTTATTATAGGCAGGATAAGCAGAGAGGAGAATTCTGAGGACAGGAAGGCTGAGTCAGGAGTCTCTAGCCAGACACAGAGGAAGCAAGATGTGAAGGCAGAACTGGGAAAAGGTGCCAAGCCATGTGGCTAAACATAAAGAAGAATTATGGCTTAATTTAAGTGTAAGATGTAGCTAGCAAGAACCCTGAGCCATTAGGCCAAACAGTTTTAATATAAGCATCTCTATGTTTATTTGGGTCTGAGTAGCTGCGGGCCTGGGCAGGACTGAAGAAAACTCAAGCTACAGACCCTGGTGATGATATTCTACAACTGAGCTTAAATAGGGTATGATGAACAAGAAAGGATAAATGACCCCTAACCTGTTGCACATAATGAACAATGCGATATTCTAAGAAAACTATTAATAAAGTAGAAATTTATATATCTATGAACCTGTGGGTGCAAACACATGTGTGTGCACAGACACACAAACACAGGAGAGAGGTGGGGAGGGAGAGAAAGAGAGAAAGAAAGTAAATTTAATTTCAAGTGAGTTGCTAAGCATACTAATTCTTCCACAAACCTCAGGTTAAGAGCACATGATCTGTTCTAAAATAAAGCTGCTTCAAAGTGTAGACAACAGAGTTGCAGCTGTCACATCACCTAGAGTCCCTTTAGAACCTCAAAATGTTGGATTCTTCTCCAGAGCCACTGAATTGGAACCTGTATTTGAAGAAGATTTGCCAGTGATTTTTCAACACATGAAAATTGAGACCCATTGCTACAGGAAAAAAAAATATCTATAATGAATAGAATTAAAATTGTGTGTCAAATCATGAATATTCTAATATCATAGTAACAGATTATGTTTTTGAAAATTAGAAGACAAATGTCTAGGTAATATTTTATACATGTTCAACGTAAAACACCCTTTTTGTTCCATTTCTTAATCATTGACTTTTGCTCCTCCTTTCTTAACCTCTCTGCCTTACTATTTTTACTGCAGAGGAATAGCGAAGATGAAATTTGATCTGGGATTAAGAGATTCTCGTAACATTAAATACATTAGGTTGGTTCCCTATAGAACCATTTTGGGGACATGCAACGCTTACAAAGCCAGGAAAGCAGATATGTTCCCATCAGATTTGCTACAGTGCAGGAGATAAGGCCTTATTGGAACCTACACTGTTGCAACAGAGGCTACTTTCCTAGCTGTTGGATGGAGTTATGGTTTGACACTAAGTCCTGCTCCAATGGATGAAACCTTGCATCACTGTAAAGCAAGCAACCATGTGCAGAAGACTTTGTATTCCATTCACTATTTTGTG